>NW_010973302.1:495450-501704 GCF_000737465.1 Haliaeetus leucocephalus | reverse complement strand
GGGGAGGGGAGTTGTGGCAGTCGGGGGGGGGGGGGGGGGGGGGGGGGGGAACGGGACAACGAACACACATGACACACACAACACCTCCCCCCCCAAAACCCCAAACTTACTGACCCTTAAATAAAAGCATAATTTACCCCAAAATGATTTGTTACATTATTGTTCTTGATTTAGGAAAAAGAAGCTCAGCTGGCAGAGCTTTCATAAGAATAAAACTAATGGTTAGCAACAGGAGACAAACAATATATACAACTTCCCCAGCAAAAGAATAGAAGGAAAAAAGTGCATCAAGTCACGAGTATTAATTCAACCCCATTCTGTTCATTCAACACAGAATCTTATTATTGCTGTACCTTCATGAGTTCCACACAGACAAACAGTGAAATCCACTACAGGTGTTAAAAAGTTGGAAAACCATTTTGATCTTGTAAAACAAAAAAGGGAAATCAAGTGTCTGTTATCAAACCAACTTTAAGTTGAGGCGATGTCTATAACTTCGTAAGCCCTCAATAATTAGCTGACTCTGGCAAAATAGTCACTAAACTTCCCTAGGTTAGTTTTATGGTATTCACCAATTTCTGGATTTTCTTTATTACAGTGGACGGACCCAAAGCTTGTGAACTGCCTTTATGATGACTTATTAATATCAGTAACTGGAACCATGGAAAATAAAAATTCACCTTAAAGGCTTTTTTAAAACAATACTCAAAGAAATGTGCTTTTTTATAACTCCTCACAGATTCTGCATAGTGCTGATCAAAAGTATTACCAGCTCTGGAGGAACCATAGCTATTGACAACTCAAATTGTATTTATCAGTCATTCAGCTCACGGGCACTGCTACCCACAATGACCGCTTCATTTCCAAAAGACATCTTACTAAACACAATGAAGCCTCAGGCTACCAGCATTTCATCCAACTTACTTCACTAGGAGACAGCCTCTAAACCCCCCTTATCTTACATTGTATTTCCAACCACAAACATATGGAATTAGTAGACAGCTTCCTTACCTACTCTTTACCAACCTTCTTCCCTAAAATTTTTCTTTTTCCAGATTACTTAGAACTGTCTCTCTAGCAAGAGCTGGCACTCCCTGAGAGCAAGAACTGGGAGGGTGAGCTGAGGAGTCCGGAGATTACCAGCTGATGAGAAATCCACAGTACAAGAGAACAATACTGTCTTAATCTTACCTGGCTATCATGTTAAGCTGCTGCTTTTTACTTCACAAAGTTTGACAATACTATTGGAGCACGCAGTGCCAACCTCAAACTGGTACCATGGAAATGCAATACTCCCAATGAAAAACAAATTTCTGAAACGGTAATAACTGCATCATCACACAGACAACTCGTATTATAAAGTCTGGCTCTTAGTTATTCCCAGCTCTGCTCCTGTGAGTCACTTGGTCTCTACCCATACTGGATGAATGGGAGTGAAATCTGCCTTCTCTAAAATAAGTCTTGAAAAGCTAATGACCAAGCACCATGAAACAAGACATTACAGCAGAAACATAGCAAGAACACTTATCCAATCACGATCTGGCTCTTCCTGCTCATTTCCAGGAAATTTTGAAGCTCAAAGCAGAAGCGCATTGTGCAGGACACTGCAGAAGTCTCACTATAAAGTAAAATCCATGATCCATGTATATTGAAACAAAAATGCTAGCTTGAAAGAGTCTTAAATACTTGCATTTAATTAGAAAGTGACCACCTGTTCTGCTTATGATTAACAAGCTGTCAGATTGAGTCCTAACAGCTTTTAAGCTGTCCTCTTGGAGGCCAAATATCACAAGGCATGATACAGCTGAAGCATGTACACTATTCTGCTACTTAATTTCTAAGCATCCAAGAGACAGAATACGTGGTCAAATTGATATAAAACCCTAAATACCTTCTTAAATAAAAAGGGATATTAGGTTGGATCATTCCGAATCTAAAGCTGACTCACCAGATGACCACGGGCAAGTTACTTGACCCCCCTGTGCATTCAGTAATGCATCTGCAGCGGTGTAACAGCAACACCTCAGCGACTGAGCCGCATCTCATTTTCAGTCCTGAATGAGTAATCGATGTATGCCCAAACTGCGGAAAGTAAGTCATATCCGTGGAGAAACTGTACAGTCTCTATTCATGCTGATCAGACATGTGAAGAGGGAACACTAACAAGTGGGAACAGACAACCACAAATTTAAATTCTAACCCTTAGCAGTAACACTGAGCAAGTGACAAGGTATCAGTCACTCCAGTCTAGCTCAGAGATGTACTCTGTTATGAGAACGCAACTGCAGAGGCTAATATTTACACTATATGCACATTTTCATTTACAGTCTCTTTCATCCAGTTTTCTTTATGCTCAGAATTGCACATTTGTAGACGTTGCACTGTCGACCTCAAGTTGCAGACTCAGAACTGCATTATGCATTAAAAACCTGGAACAAAGATGCGACAGGAAGACAACACAAATCACCACGAAAATCATACTAAGTTCCCTGCAATAGTATTTGCTGCCACAGATTCTGCTGTTGTAACAGTTCAGCTGCTTCTGAGTTACAGTGCTAAAGTTAAAGGCACAAGTGTCGGTCCTCTGCTGAACTTTGACTCGCATACTGGAAAACCAAGACAAAAGTGGTTTCCTTGCCACGTAAGCCTCAGGTTCTCTCGGAGCTGCAACTGCGCAGCAACACGCACCGTACCACACAACTTTATCCCAGAGCTCTTTCCCAGCACTACGCCTGTCCCCCTCTCCCACTGCTGGTTCATTTCTGGTTCCCCATTGCTACCGATAACATTCAAGGCAGCAAAAATTTTCAAGTCTTAGTACTTCTTTTCCAGAGTGCTTGTTCTGACGTGCGAGTTATACGCTTGTAACTATGGTATTTAAATCTTTCACTCTGATCTAGTAAATGTGTTATTAAATCTGCTGCTCAGTTTCTGTCAATGTTTACAGTTTTCTAAGTCATTTAGTCAACTGCAGATAAAAACACAGAAGCTGAGATTGACCATAGACCCAATTCTGTCAAAAAGTACCATCAACACACTAACTTTGAAACATTATAGAAAACTAAATAGAGGTTGCTTGAAACTATTTACTCATTTTAAAAGTTTCCAAAGCTTTAACATATCTAGTGGTGACATTTCGGTCAGAGGGTAACCAGACAGTTGCAAATGTTCCGTCTGCGGCTGCTTTCACAGCGTGGTACGTAGAGACTCCCATCTCATTAGCAGATGTTTAAGTGAGATGTTGATATACAGGTGGGTCATAGATGGGCATACATCCTTGGTGGAGCAGGGAGTTGACGTGATAATATACAAGAGATAGTGAAGAAAGTGAACAAAATCAAGGCACGGCAAAGTAGCCTGCATTTTAAAGGTAAATAGGCTGCAAGGAGATGGGAGGTCAGGACAACCAAGGCAATTATTTCTTGTTGCTCTGATCAAGTTACACCAACTTATCTCGCTAATGCTTAGTGTTCAAAGCCCCTCATGATTCTCTATATTTACTCTTTGTTCATCCAATCTTATCTTACCTCATTAATCCTCACCTCCTCCACACTGTCAGCTGCCAGCGTGATCTACCCATTTGTCAAACATACACAAACACCCTTCCTACCTCTCTTTTATCAGTTAGAGCAGTCCTTGGTTTGTGTGTGTTGTGACCACTCCATATCGACCATTCTCAACTGCCTTGCGGTTGCCTTCAGGTTCCTTCCCCTTTCCCCTCCCTCCACAGTACCCAGTTTAAAGTATCCATTCATTTCCCAACTTGTTTGTGTGCTTTAATTTCTACCAAGCAGGCAGCCTTCGTGCACTTACTGAGCACAAGCATAGATGGCCAGGCTGTACTGCAATACACATCATAACGCTTGACTGTGTAAGAAGACCACAGTCCTTTCCTCTTCCTGATTTCTCAGGAATTTCTCATCACACCTCTTCACGATGCCAACTAGCAATTAGGCTGAAGAGCAAACAGAAATAGTCGACACATTATAATTAAAAATTCAAGTGTTTAAAAATGAGTCAGAACTGTTATCCTCATACTCGAGCATAAATACCAGCTGCCCAAACTCACGTACTACCTTCCATCACCCTCACTGTCCCTCCTCCTAATCCCCTAGACAAAACACCAGTGTTACTGGTATACCAGAACCACAGAAAGCAGTATTTTACTAGCTTTTAGTAGCCACATAACCCTCCCCTTTGGAGCTTCTCTTGCCAGCACCAGACTGCTCTAGAAGACTAGATGTGAGAAATACTCAGAAAACGATGCTTAAAAGTGATTGCTGTTGGACAGCTGAGTTCTGTGCACTTCATTCATCGCACTGCTTTTTAATCACACACGTATAAGGGGGGGATGCTGGGGTTTAGTAAACACATGACAAGCAACTTGCTGTTCTCCTTAGAGCTCGTTACCAACATATTCGCTCCACAAAGGCAATGTTTCCCTCCTCCAGGGCAACAGGGGAAGCTGCACTGTTGTGACTGACTGACTTTCAGCTCTCGTATCACAGAAACAGCAATTACAGGTGTTAACTAGGGCAGGAGAACCACAAGATGAAGACCTCAAAAAAGCACCATACCCAGTTTCCACCTCAAGGTCAAACATTAAGTTTTTTAATAGACTTAAGCAACGTAAGATGCTTTAAGAGAAACATTTTAAATTCAACATTCTTTGTGGTTCTAAGGGGAGAGCTATTACTGTTTGTACTTAAAATTTTAGCCTGAAAACTGGAAATAGGCTAGCACTTGCCTGTAAGTGAAACTTTTTCGGTCTTGTGCTTGACAAGTACCAGAAAAGACTTAAAAGCAAATAGAATCTTGGGGGGAGGGAGGGGTGAGGGGAATTCAGAGAAATTTTACATTTTTAAAGAGATGCTCAAGGGTTCAAAGATTTACTACTCATTCATTTTTAAAAGCTAGAATTACTTGCCAGTGGAAAAAAACCCAAACCAATACCAAACAGGATTGACTTATGCCACAGCATCTCTACACACAGGTTTCTTCAGCCTTTGAAATGCTGTTAGGTACTTTGTGCTGGTTTACAGTGTGTAACTAGTTACAACCAAGACCTTGTTTAACCAAGTTACTGCAGTTACGGTTTCACAAACGTACCTACAAACTTTAATACAAGTAGCCTTGTTCCACTATTAACAAACTAAGACATAAATACAATTAGATGCTACTTAACAAAGGGGGAAGCTCTCCCTACCAGCTACACAATGTAAACAAAAAAAAAAAACCAAACCAAACCCCAAGTCTTTCAGAGAGTGGCCTTTTAAGTAGTTGTCCAATAACCTCAATGCAAGGGAAGTTACAATACTGGAACTGGGGAAATAGTTAAAATATTACAAGTTTGCTCAGACTGCCTTTTTCCTTTTTAAAGAGAACAAGTAGCACAGTTAAATTTTATATTCTCCTCGGACGGCTGTGTCGCTGAAAGCCACATCTGCAACCCATTAGATGTTAGGAGCTCAAGGGGAACTCAGGCTAGATAAGCAACGAACAACTTGAACTTTTTTTCCACATAAAATATATACCCCCACATCATCCAAGGTAAACAAAGCAGCAAAAAAAACCCCCCAAAAACCACGCAACCTAGAGAAGCGTAAAACTAGAGCGATTACACGCCTTGTTTTTCAAAGCCCTTTCCCCCCCAACAGCTAACGCCATCCCACGACGCGTTACAGAAGTCCTGGGAAACACAAAGTGGCCAGAAGTTGCTTCCAGGAGCTGTGGCGAGGCTTTCATCCGATGACTCCGGGTAAGATTAGGACAAAAAAAAAAAAAAAAAAAGAGCGGCGGCTAGGCTGGACTCCTGCCTCCCAGGCACCGTGTCGGGCCCTGATGGAGGTCACCCCTCACCGAGTCGGTCACACCTCAAAGCCACCCACCGGGCACCCACGTTTGTCCTGAAACCCCTCTCCCGCCGCGGAGGGTAGCCGGCTCCGCTGGGACCAGGCCCCTCCGAGCCGCCCCGGGGCCGCTCCCGCCGGGCCCTGAGGGGAAGAACCGAGGGGACGGCGGACGACGAGGCCGCTACCCCCCCCCCAGACCAGGGCTAACGGCCACGGTTCCGACGCCACCACCGCTGAGGCGAAGCGGCCCGACCCGGCCCCACGCCGGCGAAGAGCAAACGGGCGAACCCCGACCGCGCCGGCCCCACTCACCTCAACGACTCAGGGCCCCTCCTGGCCTCCCCCGCGGGGGGCAGCGGCTGGGACATGGAGCGGCCGAGGAGGAGCCGGGGTCTCAGCCTT
>NW_010973302.1:495089-495440 GCF_000737465.1 Haliaeetus leucocephalus | reverse complement strand
AGGCGGGCGGGCTGTCACCCACCGCCCTCCCCACACACAGCCTGACTGCCCTCACATTCTCCCACCCGGGACGCTCCCACACGGCCCTCCCCGCCACGAAGCCCTCAGGCAGCCCCTACACAGGTCCTGTGGGGTCCCATCGCTTGAGGGGACGCGCCCGGCTTCGGCCGGAGAGAAGGCATGCGGTGGTGAGGGTGAAATGGCGGGAGGGGAACGGCGGCCGGCAGCCATCGCCAAGGGCTGTTGGCGACGTAGAGGATTGCTGAGGTAAATGAGGCGGGAGGGAGACCTGGCTGCGGGCTAACGGCACGCCCCCGGGGTTGGGTTTCCCGCGGGGGAGGAGGAGGAGGG
>NW_010973302.1:458899-495079 GCF_000737465.1 Haliaeetus leucocephalus | reverse complement strand
GCCGCGCTCACCGGAGGAAAAGAGCAGTGGAGGAAGCAGAAGGAAACGAGAAGAAAGAAACGTCTTGCCCCCAGCACATGGGCCGGCTGATGAGGAGAGCCGAGCTCGGGAGAGACGCGGGCGAAGGCGGCAGGAGCCCGGCAAACGTCTCTCACCGGTCCCTCGGCCGACGCTCGTTCTCCCTCCAACGCTGATCCTGGTGATCCTGCTCCTGCAGTCCCTGAGATCAGAGACCTGGGGACTGGGTGGGGGCAGCATGGCGTGCAATTAGGGCGACATTATAATGCACGCAATAAACGTCGTTCTGATGTTTCTTAATCAAGAGTATTTAGCTTTGCAGCCCCGGGGTATATATGCTGCAGAACTGCACAATACATTGTAGGTAGTGCTCGGCAATTTGAAAACGTGGCAGCAATCATTTCAGTATAGTCCCTAAATCCTGATCAGGGCCTACAAGCACCTGGGAAATTAAAGTGTTGAACGTGCATCGTACAGCAGATGCTATGCCCTTGGAGGATCCTGCTCCTCCACAGCCACTGGTCATGGCACAGAATCTTTATAGGGTTGACAGTATAGAAACACGTGTAGGCACCTACCTCCTCCCCCAAATCACGTACATGGACATGCGAAACAAAGACAGACATCACATACGACCTCAGAAGAATTTATCACACTGAGGAGAAATAAGAGTGAGATTCAGGTAGGAATAGAGCTACATATTCGGGAATTCACAATTCTCTTTTAAAACAGTACTTTGCAAGGTATTTCTCACCAAACATGTAAGAAAATTGCTTTGCAAGAGCACCAGCCTCATTGGTGCATCCAATATTGGCGGTGTCAGAAGAAGAGGGAACAAGCAGGGTGCTAACAAAATCCACACTTAAGAAAAGATAAAACCTGCCCCGTGTGGAGCTGCTGGGGGCTCGAATCCAGAGCCTGCTCTGATTTCCTACATGGCTCGAGCCGTGCCCTGCCACCAACTAAAATCAGCCTCCACAATCTGGCCAGCTACTTCTGGGAAAATAATCCAGAATCTGTATTTACAGGGGAGGATGTGCTTTGGAGGCATGACTCCTGAAAGACACCTGGAGGACGGCATGCTGCTGCACAGGCGTTAGGACACGGCGGCGAGGAACAGGCATTGCAGTTTTGGACGGGATACAGAAAAGCATAACGACACAGGCGAGGGCGGTGAGCATCTGCCTCGCATTTTCAAGAAGAGTGATAAATGGAAAGGAGCTGAAAGAGCCATGACTGAAGGAATCTGCAGGCTGGAGGCATTACGAAAGAAAAAAAAGAAATTCTGACTATCATAGGTATAACGGAATTAGTAAACTAAGCAGGGAGACATTAGTGATCTGTAAATATTTGAATGAAGTAAGTGGCATGAAGGGAGAAGACTGGTGATATGCTAATGATTTTAATGGGGTGAAATTAGGGAAGGGCATGTTTAAGCTGAGGATCAGGGTGGAAAGCTTTTGAATGGAGAACTGTAGGCTGGAAAATTGTCTCCCTAAGTGAAGTGGTGAAAGCTTTATTGCCTGAGATTTTAAATGCCAGATTAGGCGATATACCAGGGGACTCATTCTGAATATTCAGGGAGATGGGCTGTAAGATTAGGAAGGGAGAAGGAAAGGTAAGAGGTGGTACTGGCTCCAGGAATTTAGGGAGTACAGCCCAGCACCTCTTCTAGGCTCCTTTGGCTTCGTTTTATCATTCTTTGACCGCCACTGCCAAGAGTGAAATGATTTCAGCATTAGTTACCTCCACGGGGAAGTGGCAAGAACTCCTCCACCACGAAGAAATGCGGTTGAGAAACGGGCGTCTCGGTGGGACATCTCCAGACAGGATCACCGGGGAACAAAGCGGCAGAAGCTCCTTCAGCTGCGGAGGGGCCCAGTGGTGCAGCCCCACGCCCCAACTTCCAGGGGACTGTCACCGCCACCACCACCTCCCCTCTGCAGCACTTGCGCTTCCCCAAAGACAATGGGAGGAAATTAGCTCAGCGCTGGAGCAAACGGCAGGAGCGACCCCAAGCCACGCTCCTGTGTCAAAGTAAAAGCTGGTTGTGAGAACACTTTGGGCCCTAAGGGCTTCCAGGCTGGCTTCCCTCAGCCGGCTCTTGGCACAGAGAGCGGAGCTCCTCCGTCCCCGCTCCCATCTCTTCCCCAGCCCCGGGCCAAAAGTTTCCCTCCAGCTCCAGACTGGGAGAATGACTTTTCAAGAGCCCATCCCCATGCATCTGATGGCGGCACCCGTGGGCACATTGCTAAGCATCCTCTGCAGAAAGGAATATATAGAAACTTCACCTTCCAAGTAACATTTAAACAACGCCCGTTTTCCAAGCTGGGCTGCAGGCTGCCAAGCATCTGAAATCACAAATGCGCCGCTGAAACCCAGCCAAGCCATCCCCTCGCTGAGCGCCCGCTCCTTCGCAAAGTCACCCAGAGTCCTCCACAGCCACCGGTGGCGGCCAAACGGGGACCACAGGAAAGGTGCCCGGGACACTGCGGGGTTCACCCACCCCCGAGCTACAGCCTGTGTCTCCTGGGGAAGGAAGAGAGACAAAACCTTTCCTTGCTGCTGGGTTTTACCAGCCAATATTGGCTAATTAAGCAGCTGTGCTATGCTGCTTAATTAGCATTAAAGGCATATTTAGCAAGGGGCTAGAGGAAGCGTTTATTAGATTAGGTCATAGTTTTGGAGTTGTTGCTTGGTGTTTTTTTTTACCGGAGATTACACAGTTCAGGAAGGACGGTGTAATGCTGAATGACTCCAAGGCAGATGGAGGTAGTGCTGTATCCTCCCACGTAGGTAGTATCCAGTGAAGAGAGAAGGAACCGCAAGTTTTACTTTAAACACACGCTTACTGGTAAAGCCTCTACTTACTCGCTTGTGGGGTTTTTTTTCAGAAGAAATATTTCTGAATTGGAGAAGCAGAAATCTTCAGCCCAGTACTGAATTTTTTAACGAAGTGAGCGTATAAGAAAATGAAAAATATTTCTAAAGCCACTTGAAGTTACTAACAGCAGCTGTGTACTCAGAGACAAACTGAAGGATTTCCTGCAGCACACAAGGCGGCATGGACCAGGACTACTATTGTTTCACTGCTGACCCTGTAATTTAAAAATTCAAAGAACAGCTCAGAAATACAAAATCTCTCCTATACCTGTAAGACCTATTTAGTACTAGATGCAATAAAAAAAAAATCTTAAGTATGTTTACAGGCATTTTTTGCTTGTAAGTTCCCAAAACAGAATCCTGTATTGGAAGAGTATTTGGAGTTTTTTACTGGAGACGGCGTAAAATGCAACCAACTTACTTTTTAAATAAATACTGAAACAACTTTAATATTTTTAAAATTGTATTTAATTACAAAGTCCCATATTAATATTCTCTATCTACTAAAGGATTAATATGAAAAAAAATTTTGAATACTTTTGGTCAAAGGAAACTTGAAAAGCAACCAGAATGAAATGTTTGCAACAAATAGAGTATTTCTATAGTACTAGCCAAAATATATAGCCAAAAGAGATTCCATCTGCTTCTTTTGATTCAATGCATTTTGAGTAAACAGATACATATTTCAGCTCAGTAGCCTTAAATTTGCTTCATGTATTTTGCATTTCTCCAGCATTTTATTTTTATTGTTCTGGGTTTAGTACCTAAATGCTTTGTTTTAAATAAATCTCTATCCCCTAGCCAAGCTGGGGATGAATTCTTTTTTCCTAAAGCCATTATTATTTTGCCTATTGGCCTGATAAGAACAGTATGTCACTTTGTGGTAAAACATATACAAGTTTACACTTGAGGTTGACCACTGGTTTTCACATCTAGTGCATAATTTTGATATTTTTTTTTCAGGTGGAATTTGGATCATCACAATTTCCAGGCGGAGGAATTGAGCACACAGTGATAATGCACACACATCTTTCACACTTCATCCATAAAACTGAGGGGTCTGCAGCTCAGCCTGGCTCTGGCTCCAGCCCCACAGCGTCACACACCGTGGGCAGCTGCCCCGGAGCTGCGGGACCCCCACGCAAAGCTCCCAGCAAGCACAACTGCTCTCAGCTTGCAGGTGTCAGTAGACGGATGTCTCCAAAAATCAGACTGGGAGTTCAGAGCAGAGCAGCTGATGTAATCTGAAGTGAGGCTGAAGCAGCGGAGGCCTCTCCAGGCATTCGTGTCATTCTCAGTTGGGCGATTATTTCATAATATACAACAGCCGAGGGGTCCAGCTGGCAGTCTCCCTCCAGGCTGCCGCAGCTCCTCACCACCCAGTGCGACCTCTGTGGAAACACTCAACAGATGCCAGGGTAGAGAGCGAAGCCCAAAATCTAACATTTTCTCAGCCAAGCACTCAGGCTGGCGAGCTCCTGTCTCAGCAGGACCTCTGCGAGGTGTTCCTGCGCCGGCATCCCATCCCTGCGCTGGAAAAGCTGGACCGCCCCAAAACACCAACAGCGAGGAAGGACACCTCCGCTTGCCCTGCAAGGCGCTCTGCCCATGCAAATGCACAACTGAAGAGCTGAGAAATCTTACTGACGGTCCACTGGCTGCATAAAGCTTGTTTATTTGACTTTCGCCATATCCATCAAAAGCTGAACTGTCGGACCTGACAACTGGCTGCTGATTTATGTTGCATGTGCTGCAGATGGCACAGCTGTGGCACACAGCTCAAATGCAGCTGCTGGCTATGTTTTTTTTCTCCTTGCATTTCCAACACTAGGAAGCAACACTTGGCTATCTCTGGGCAGCTCTTGAGTCAGAGTCTGGCCCTGCCGCTGTCTCTGTTCAGGCTCTTTGCCAATGAATGGGACACAACACATGCTGTGAAACAGCAGCAGCCGGGGAGCGGTGCAGCTGCCCTGCGGGCACAGGGGGAGAACACTCCCCAGCTTTCACAACTGGTGCAGTGTTACATGATGAAGTGGTGCTAAGGGAGCGCCACAGTCCCGGCAAATCCTCCCAAGCCTCGAGTCATGGTTACGCGTGTGCAATAAAAAGCCTTCATCCAATATTAGCCAAGTAACTCTTGAGGCACTCATTGCAAAGCAGGGCTGGTAGCATCCTCGAGCCCTCATCTAATCCATCTTTCTATCCCAAAGCACGATCAATGCTCCCTCATGTTATAAACACATAAACAAAGCATTTCTGATCTGGTCTTAAAAGCCCCCAGTGATTAAGATTAAGATTCCTTAACTGTCAGGCCATGACCTCCAGTGCCTTACAACGGCTTTCTTGTTAAATCATTCTCTGATGTCTACCCACCTATGTTCTGATGCCTTTCAAGATTATGACTTCTTTCCCCTTCCACAAGAGGAACAATCAGATTATGCTCTTGCTCTTTCCAGATTCAAAGACTACTCCCTTGCCACCTTCTGGTGTTTTTTTGGCAAGAGGCAGCTGTACCTGTAGTCATCCCTGCGCAACTGTGCCCGCTCTAGACTTCACATCAGTTACCTCTGAGGTAATTTCCCTTAGCCAGTTTAGCCTACCCGTACAAAGACAGCTTCTCCACTTGCTTTTGCCCATCTTGATTTCTAGCCCAGAAGGAACTGAAGATAAACAGCCATGAAACTAAGGTAACTAACCCTTTCCTAATGTCTTGATTTAAAAACCTGAAACTGAACAGCAACTCCCACTGGTGTACGGAAGATGAGGCCAAAGATTCCCATAATCAGCAGCTCTCTGAACACCCTTCAATTCTTCCCCATCACAGTGAAAGAAATGAGGTGAAGAAGGTCACAAGGTGAGGAGGCTGTGGCACTTTACCGACACCAGTGTCATTCCGAGCTTGCAGCTTCTTAGAAATCAGAGCTACACCCTAAGCATAATCAGACACAGATGTCATGATCCTATTGCTTCAAGGGAGGACATGAAGCAACAGAAAGAATCTCTTCCTACAGATCAGTGAAATCAATTTCTGCAGTGAAGTAACAGCTCCGGGGGACAGGCACACCATGCTAAATCATTACCATAATCTTTTGCAACTCTAATCGTAAACAGATGTAGCTACAAATTGTCACCAAGAGCACTGCTGCTATTTGTCTGGACTTTGCCCAGTACAAACAAGCCCTAGTCCCTGCTTGATGTCCTTAAGTGCTGCCACTATATCTAGATTTTAATTTTTCCCCATCCACAGGAGATTTTCCTATTTTGGCTTTAATACAAAACAACTTTAAAAGCTGGGGTGTTTTTAAGGGTGGTGTGGTGGTGGCATGGAAGTAAGAGGAGGGCTCTGGGGACCCTTTTGGAAGATGACATTTAAGGTAGAATTGGAAGGGACAATCTAGCTTCAGAATGATCACATCCCACAGTGGTTCTAAAAAAATATTTATGTATTTTCAGGCCTAGAAAGGTCTTACTATAAAGCTGGGTTTTGTTTTTAAAGCTATCGCTTCACTATCCATACAGCTATTTTTCTACTTCCATGTGCTTAGCTCAGCTTTATTTATTAATGTAAGGAGAAACAACAAGTAGTCGGCAGTAGACTGGTATCTCTCGGAGCCTTGAACATGGGCAAACCTTAGAGGTTAGTGCCGTGAGCTTCCATTTTCTCAACGAAAACTACTGAACCTTAGGAGGTTGATGCTGCTACACCTCACCTCAGCTCTTACCTGTGTGAGCAGTACAATTCGCTGATCCGTGAAGCCAATACTACGACCCACGTGAAACATGGTCAGAGCTCGACCTCTTTCCACAAAGGTAGACAGGCATCACACGCACAAGAAAATCTTCTCTGTGGGCTGTCTCGGATGCTGCAGGGCTTTAGAAGGCAATGGGAACTCCTATTCTGAGCCCTAGATCACAATTTCCATATTGTTCACTTTGATTCACATATCAAATCCCTGCTGAGGACATTAAGGAGAAAATTAACTGTTCACTTCTGTTTAAAGTGCTCAAACTAAGCAGCACTCCAGGCATGATTCTAGAACTCATCTTCACAAACTTAGTAAACATCACACAAGCTATTAGTGGGAAAAAAAAAAAATTATGTGTCCCCAACCCTGAAATGACAAGAGAAAACAAAACAAGGGAGCAAAAGCCAGTGACCTAGCAGATGTAAAGAAAGTCTGTCATCACTGTACTTGTACCACCAAAGAGAGGACTCCAGGAAAAAGCACAATCCAGAGCCTGGACTGGGAAAAAGAAGAAAACTAGACTTCCTGAGCAGTTCAATTCAAAGTGGTAATGGTCAAACAAATCCTCACAGGGACATCTCCTGGTGAAGGTGCCATCTGGAGTCCAGTTACAGGTGTGTGTCACATATGGAGAAAGAACTGACAAAGAAAACAGTAAGTTTGGGGGTTATTTTATGAAAAACAGGTGACGTTTACAAATACAAGGCATCATGAACCCCTAAAAATGAGCATGCTTCCTGGAAGGTCACAACTGTGCCATCCAACAGCAAGAAGAGTAAGTCAGGAAGCTGCAGAAGTACGCAAGAACTCCAAAATGTTTTACTAGTGCAAATAAATAGACAACAGAAGGAAAATCTTCCACACGGGCCACTTCAGCTGAACTGGAGTTTGCTGGGCTCTGGCATCTCAAGAGTCAGCATATCAATCTGCTTTGAGAACTCAGCCTCCAAGGCATTCTAGTGGGAGAGAAAACCAAGAGGAATCAGTGACCATGAAACAGTTTTCTTACGTTCCTGCTAAACAAACATATCTACAATGATCAAACCTTGGGATATTATTAGCAGCCCAAGATTAACCCAAGTATTGAACTGGAAGGTCTCACTACTGCAAATGGCAGCAGCCTCTGTAGACAACTACAGAGAAATCTCCAAATGAAGGGCTAAACAAGCTCAGTTGCCTTTACACTGTGCCCCAATGGGATATTAGACACCTTCAAGCTGAACAGGTACTCTCCAGAGGTGAGTATTCTGACCTGGTAAAAGCCTCAGCCTGGTAAAGTGAGCTTGTATTTCTGAATCAAAAACAAGTGGCTTACCAACCTGAGCAGTCCCACCTGAAAATGTACAAGATACTCTCAATTAGCTGTGATTTTTTTATCACAGCTTTAAGGCTTATCACTGAATACCTTGTGCTTTATCTATGAGCAAGCAGACAGTAGCCCAAAGAAACAGACAGGTTTTATGCTCAAATGTGGCCCAGCTCACTCAGAAAAGCTACCTATGAACTCCCCAAACAGCTTTATGTGTGAACATTTCCCGAAACAAGCAGATGAAAGAGGCATTATGTTTTATAGGGGAAAGTCCCCATTGCAGTCTACAAGGCAGCTGTTAGATAAAATATGGGCCCTAGTGTCCTCTGAGAGTTCAGGAGCAGCAAGGAAGGTTGTGAGACCAAGAAGCTGCAATGCAGCTGAGTGAATAAACATTCTGACAGGTGAAGCAGACAAAATCCAGAGGGATATAGATATCTAATCCCCACTGATACCATTATGCCCAACTGCCTTTGTAGCTTAGATATCATTCCTCCACCAGTTCGTCCTACCAATATGCACAGCTTCTGCCTTACCAGAGCAGAATTTCCCTCTAGAGATCATTAAGACTACAATCTGAGGTAGATAAATCTACAACCAGTATATATAGCTTGTTTTGGAACGACAGCACTCCTTTAAATCTCCATGAAAGATAAAAAGCTCTTACCAGTTCTCGTTTTACTTCTTCAATCTTCACTTGTGCAAGGGAAGGATTCTAATGAGAGAAAGTGACATAAAAATCAATTTCAGCCGGAAACAGAGTCCCTGCATCATTGCAAGAGTCTAATGATGTGCTGCAGGAGAATTCAGGGATAACGAAATCAGTTTTGTGTACACCCTTCACATCCATAAGGTACTGAAATCAAAAGCCTACTATCAGTTTGGTTTGAGCAATCGCATATTTTTCAAAAATCTGGTATGGCCTAAAGTCTCAAAAAAAACCCCCCACACCAAAACATTTTTAGCAATTTTCCAAACCCATCAAGGAACTGGATTTTAAACATATCCATGCATGAATTTTCCAAAGCACAATAAGCTTGCAAGGACAAACCTTCCTCCCTCCTTCTGCCTGCACTAGAAGCGAGGCAGCGGGGCTCTCCCTGTCTCCACTGACAAGAAGATGGGAGGGAGGGGGGAACTGGGGAACCTAATCCAATTTGAATGTCCTGTTTTGCTTGAGGAAAGAAGGCAGCTGCCTCTTTGAGTAAGATGGAGTTAAAAGAGAAGCAGTGCCACCCTCTCTCCCTTCATCCTTTTCTCCTAGGAGGGAGACAGTAGTAGTTGTTGAGAGGCAGGAACTCGATGGAGGAGCTAAAGAGGTGAAGAGAGAAGCATGGCCCAGCAGACAGGTCCCTAGTTCATAATACAAGAGATGTGATTAATCGCAGAGTTTCTATAGGTTTCTGGACAAGCCTCTTGGTTTCTCTGGACCTCTATGCCCCATTTATAAGAACTGGAGTAAATCTTTTTCACCTCTTACACAGAAAGGTCTGAGGTTAGCTCTATTAAAGGCTGTGGGGTGCTCAGATGAGGAGGTAACAGGGGACGTATCAGGTAACTCCAATACAAAACTATAAACAGTTACAATCATATTTAATAAAACCAAAACCCATTCAACTAATCACACTCCAGGTTTTGCAACTTCTCCCCTGGATGACAAAGAGAAGAATCCTTAACACCTATCTGTAAAAAGGAATGGCAGCCTTCCAAAGGAGACTGGAAATACTTGGGTTTAGTCATCCCAAGTATCACAGGTGGCGATGTACCGATGCCACACAAAGCCAAGGCCTTCTGTTTCATGGACTAAAGTCTTGTTTACCCATGATTTCTTTAAGCCACTACAAAGTTGTTCACAAATCACCCTTAACTGGAACAATCTTCTGTAACAAGCATTCTAATTTGAAAAAAGTAGAATCCCTTTATAAAAGATGCTTCCCACAGCAGTCTGATAGTAACTCCTAGCACAGGGACCAATAGTGACAATGGCCAAAATATAAAATGAAGAAGAGATACAGAGACAGGGGCTTTCAAAACTGCAATTTGGTCACCTAAATGAGAAACCTGCATTTTCAGAGAGCTGAGTACCCAGCATCCTCAAGAGAAATCAAAATTACGAAGCAGCCAGTACTCACACTAGCTAGAGTACTTGTTTAGGGGACAACACCTACATTTGGCTATTTCTTCATAATTATTAAAATTTTGCTCAGAGCTCCAACACCTGCACAATGTGCTGTGTCCACCATATTGACAACCTGATGACATGTACAGCTAATATATTGGTAAATCTCAAAAAATTTGTTATACTAAGGAATTACATTTTCTTCCACATTTCTTTGTCTAACTTCTAGCTAATTTACCTCGATACTGAGCTCACCCAGCAAATCTGTGCGTTTTGTTAGAGCAAGTTTGCCGGGTAAGCATACTTAATTTCTTGGCTTTGATTAATAAATAGCCTTCTGTTTAAGTAAAGTCTTCTGTTTACACCATTAATAGACCTGTAGGACATCTACCTGTTCACTGAAATCATCACAACAATAGCCTTTACATTCTGAAGTCCATCAAAATTAATCTAATGGCAAATACAATAGAACAGTGGAAAAAATAATTACAGGAGTTAAATCTAGGTAGGACTCCAGTTTCTTCTTCAAAGGCACAATTTCTTCCTGCAGTCCAGCCAGTTTCTGTGAAGAGAGCAAGGCAGATTATATTCTATAGTCTTACTTGTAGAAGTGACGTAAATCAGTGAAATAGATCCACAATTATCTACAGCATTTCAGAATCCACAGATGTTGGGGAGAGCTTTCACAATCCTTAAAACCCATGGAAGATGAAAGCTCTGTTATTCATTCCGTTATCAGTCAAACCCAGCTCAAATTTTACACAGAGGTATCAATGAGTTTTTCTTCGTTCCCAAGACATCTTCAGATGTCTTTTCTTACAGTATAACCACCTGATCTCACCTCCTTGAAAGGAGAGGGGATTTGAAATGAGAATCCACCAGATAGAGGATTTTCTCTGTAGGCCAGAGAGGACTGAGCCCCAAGGAAGGAAATACACTCTCATGCCTATGGCTTCTGTGTGAAAACAGTTTTGCACACGTGGTCATAAAAAAGACAACCCTTACACTTGCACTGCTTTGCTTATTCTGTTAACAAGGGGAGATAATTTCTCTTAGGGGCTGAAAATTGAGTACCTTCCACAGTCCTCAACTCTTTTCAAATAATCAACTTAAAAGTGAAAAAAACCCACAAAACCAGAAAAACTAAAGCGCTCCGAAGATAAGTCATTTGTGCTGCCCAATTCACTGAGCTCTTGGCAAAGCAGACACAGAAATGTCAGGGAGTCAAACCTGCCCTTACGCTCAGGTTCTAGAAGATGACAGGTCTAGAAAATTGCCTATGACTTTTTCTATGTAAAATACCAAAAGAAATTATTTTTGGCTAGTATGCTTCTGAAACACTGTGCAATGTAAACATTGCCACCCAGTGCTGGTTCATGAGAACGACAACATAAAAATCAGGAAACCTGTCCCACTGTTCAACTTAACCGACCTGCAGGAAAAGCTAGAAAAAGAAATGGGGAGAAAGACTAAGTTCTCATTACAGTAATAGCAAAGAATATTAAAATATGGTGAGTGCAGACAGAACAACACAAATACATGTTACATGTGCACAAATGCTTCAGCACAAAGCTCGAGAATCTATAGCTAGTAACTCAAGAAATGTGCTTTTTCCTTTAACAAATTATCTCGCTGGGCTTACAATACAGCTGAGAAATGTTATATTTAGAGACACAAGAAAAAAAAAAAGCACAGTGGTTCAGAATTTGGGTTTCACTTGACCTCCTCCCCTTACCCTGAAGCAGATTTATTTCACACAAACTAGAAAGAATCACCTGGGTCATTCTACCAAGTAATTGCAATACCCAGGTAGCCATGTAACAGGATATAGTCCACAGAATATCCACTGTTTATAAGACAGATCACGGGCTGCCAATTTTCTTTCAGTGGCAGGGGATTTATTCCGTGGAAATTCTCTAGTAGGCTATATTCCCAATTACAGAGGCAGAAAGAGAAAAGAGGGAAAAACAAAAGGCAACAAAACCAAAGATTCCAATTGTTCCCCTCAATCAGTTCCAGAAGGAAAACTTCTTCCCAAGTCCAAAATAAGCCCACATCTAACCCTGAAGAAAAGGTACCACTTCAGCACCCAGATGCTTCTCAGTTTCCAGGAGAGACAAAGCTATCCAACATACTCCAGTTCAGAGATAACCATCTACAAGATTTCTATTTGTGCTTCTTTTTACTATTAATATTTGTTCACATAACCAAACAGCAAACTACGTTTCCTGAAACCACCCAACAAACAAGCCTGCTCTGTACCACCGTAGAAATATCCATCTTGTACCAAAAGACCTACCTCAGACAGGCTCATGAGCGACTCGTGTGTCAGCGACTGGTCCAACCCCGTGGCAGCAAGCTGCTCCTACAAACAGGAAAGGGTTCGTTCATAACTGACCACAAAATACAACGGGGAGGAGAAAGATTTTTACCATTTCCTTGGGTTTTGATCTAAACAGGCCAACAAGAATGCAGTTTGTCAACACCAGAAATATCTATTTGAACCACAGCTATAGCTAGTATATGAAATCAGTTGCTACTAAAATTTGTATCAAGAATAACAAGTCTTTCCAGAAAACTACTGGGAGAAGAGCACATGGCAAGGCTGGGAAGAGGCTTCTCAGTAAAATGTCATCAACAATGTTTTCCATCTCATATTTGTCAAGGTATCGGACAGCATCCAAGTGTTAAATAAAGCATTCACATATCCTTCATCACATAGGAAAGGTGAAGAAGACAGTGCAAATTCTGCCTTCTGTGTTTAATCATTTATTAATTTCAAAAAATGGCTATGTTCAGAATTTTGACACACAGTTTACCTCAGTGAATCAGCTGCTCTACTGGTAGCTGTCTGTATACTCTTATAGGACAGTACCTCACAATAAGCACAAGATAGTCCAAGTTAATGCAGTTCCCAGTGAAAGAAGAGAAAGTGTCCCTGCATTTATCATAGGATGTCCTGGGGAGAGACCATGACTATAGCAAGAACAACTGAAGTGTTGTAACACGTTGTCCTGTTAGCACGAGTCCTCAGTCCTGGAGTTTAGGAAGCTCCTGGGATGTCTCTGTAACTACATGTTTGGTCCCAACCAACCATGACTGTGCCATCCTGTCACAATGCCTTGTTAGAAAATTCCTTCCATCTACCTCAGCAGCCTTGATCCTGATTTTTAAATCCTCAGATTTATTTTTCAGAAACTTCAAGTTCTGGGATCGGCTGTCAGCTTTGGCCTTTTCTACCTCCAGAAGTTCCTCTGCTTTTTTAAGATCCCTTAAAAAAAAAAAAAATACAAACAGAAACAAACTTTTACATTCAAAGAGATACCAGTATACCAATACTGCTTAATTATCTACGCTCAAGCTAAAACCTGTAATACAACCAACACAAGAAGGGAGAGAATGGAGAAAAAATTGTATTTCCCTGTGAGTTTTCCCGGTGGAAACATCCACAGCTGTTACATCCAGAGTCCCAAAGGCCAGGGAAAAAAAAGAGGCCAAGGGGAAAGCCAGCTGCATAAAAGCAAAGAGTAATAGTCTTCTGTATAATTCCCTAATTTAGTTAGAGACCTGCTACGCAAGCTAAACTTACAATCACAGAGAGCAGCCATGACAAACCTGCACAAAGCATACAGGTCTGGTATCTTTGCTACAAGCAGTGCCACAATTACTACCTTAAAAGACAAAACCCAGAAAATAATTGGACTGGAAGGGGGCTGTGGAGATCATCTGGGTCAATCCCCACTCAAGGCAGGGGTTGATCCTGCTGTGCTTGGCAAAGCACCTCAGATTACATCCTCTAGGGAACAGACTTGATACCCTTTTTTTTTTTTTTTTAAGTCTCCCACACACTGGTTAAAGGAAATTCTTACCTGGGAACAGGTTTTGTTTTGCCTGACTCCTTCACCTCTGACTTCAGAGCCCACACTAAATGTGGTAAGAAAATCAGGTTTGCCTTCACCCTCAGACGAAGGCAACCGGTGGAGGATGCAAGCCCGTATCCGACAACTGCTTGTAGACCATTTTTGGTTTAAAATAACGAGTTTGATTGTATCCCGAATCTCCTCTGATTACTGAATGTGTCCACAGCACATGGCTTTCGATATTGTGAATTAGAGATGTGTCAAAAATCTGAAACTATCTGTGTTAGTTATCACAACCAATGTTCCACATTGCAGAGATCAGCAGTATTGCTTACATCTTTCCCCTTTCTCATCCATTACTCACTCCTCTAACTGCTTTTCCAGCATCACCGCTGCAGTTAGTTTTTTCCTGAGGTTGCTCAATTCCAGTTCCATTTCTCTGTTTTTTGATTCTGTTGCATACAGCTCCGAAGTCATATCATTGATGGCAGAGAAGAAGCTGGTAAAAAAAAAAGAGATTCAGTGGGAATGCTCAGGATTCAGCTCTTCTGAAACTCAGAATTATTATTTTCTCTACACTTTCCACAAATTACTTTTTTTTTTTTTGTTCTCATAATATATCAGATAACTGCCAGCTATTTTAGAAGAGGAAAGTAAAATAAGTAACTAAGGGTATTTGCTTCCCTTAACTAAGTTTTTGTGCGGAAGCAGAAACGGCCCAGCAATCTGAGTAGGAGGAAGTAAACAAGACCTAGCACTCTAGTGAATATAACCACTGGGTTTGACATGATCAGATGCTCCACTCCTGGCCTGCCAATATGCCTTTGAGAGAAACTGTGTTCAGTCCCTGAAAACTCACGTCCCCGAGATATGCCCAGCAGTATTTCAGTCTCTTCCTCTTCCCAAATGGTTCAAAGCTGCTACCCCCTCCAGCTCAGGGGAAGAGCTGCAAGAGCCAAGCTCCTGAACATCATACAAAAATTGGATTCCAAGGCAGATTTTGGCCCTTCCTGACTGCCAGTGCTTAGCACAAACCTGCTGTGTTATGGGTCAAAGCCAGGCTAGGGAGAGGGGCCCAGGAAAAGCAGACTAACAGCTGCCATTTCTCTGTGGCTGAGCCCAGGAAATCTCCTTACATTAACTGAGGCCAGGCAAGAGAGGGAAGAAAGAGGAGCCGAGACAAAGACCAGTTACAGTTCCCCAGTCCTTGCCTAAGCAGTATGAAACCTGCTCTAGCTTGTGCTACCTGGCATGGCAGTCTGAGTGGCAGCATCCTGCAGCCACTCACCACAAAAGCAGGGGCAAAAGAGGGAATTAACTGTGGCTGAGGCACCTCTCAGGCTTCAGAGACTTCCTTTGCTGGGATAATCAAGAGTTAGAGCTTTGTGCTCAGTTCTCCTGTCCTCCAAAGCTGCCCAAGGGGTGCAAAAGAAGCTGGACAAGTAAGGTTCTTGGTACGAGAGTCAAGTTTGAAACTGTTGAATTGAAAAACCAGAAACAGCACAGACCATCACTCCTGATGCACAGTGAAAATAATTACCTAGCAAGAGAAGTGTCCTTCGTTTCAAGTGTCATTGCGCTGTCTACCAAGACACTGAGGTAGCTGGTGCCTTTGCTGGACAGACTGGATAGGGAAAGACCCAGGCTTTCTGCAAGAAGGCCCTCTAGATAGTTAGCTGAAAACCAAATACAACCCAAATTAGTAATTTCATTTTACTGTTCTTTAAGGCCTAGATAGGACTCTCTCTTTTAACATGTGCATTAAAAATGTAATTATGGTCCCCTGAACCATTCACTTGCTCCAAAAAAACCACATTATCAAACACTCAATCTAGACAGCTCGAGCATAACTTAATCATCTCACTGTTGTTTCAGATTCCTCAAGTGCTTTGCTTAACAGTGGATTAGCACCAGCTCAGACTCTTAAATCAGCTGTAGGGTTGCTTCCCTGTCTATCCAGCCAATATTTCAATGCTGTGCTACTCAGCCCAGCAGGCTGGGAGGTTTTAGCAATTAATCTGCTTGTCCGTATTTACAGCCTGCTCAAGATGGCTTAAAAAATTGCTCTTGACCAACCTTATGTCACCGTAAATTTTGTTGAAAAGAAGGCATGGAATGCATTGTAGTAAAAGCCGTACCAGAACAAAAGCTGAGTCCATTCCTATGTATATTTGTTTGAAAGATTTTAACAAAGACAATCTTCAGGGTCACTGAGAAAAACTAACTTTGATGGAACTGAGAACTGGAGCTTCAGACTCACCTTCTGCTTCATATTCTGTTGCCTTCTGCTTCATGTCCTCTATCAGCAAAGAAACATCCCTGTCTCTGGCTTCATTGCATTCTACAAGCTCATACAAGATATCAATTGTCCTTGCATTCACTTCGTACTGTGGAACAGGCCGATTCCCATATATTTTCTTCAGCCATAAAGTAACCTGCCAGAGAAGGGAAAAAACAGAGGTAATGGTCAAGTGAAATGACAGAAAATAGCTGATAGATGTGAGAAATATAAAGTGCTGCAAGCTCTGCATTCCTGAAGAATAACTCCTGCTATATCAGCTGAGGCATGGGTGGAAAAAGGGAGTTCAACTTCCTTTGTCTCTTCTTCAAACACCCTCTGTAGTTTAGAAAACCGTTTCCATTTTAATCTCCCTCATTTCTCGGGACACCTGCTTATCTCCAGGTGATGAAATTCTAATCTTTTTATTCACATGACATGTTTGTTACAGACACACTAATGATCCAAGAGATGTTAAGTGGGTATTTGGGCAGCTGATAAAAACTGCATTAAAGCAGCATGGGATAAAACTGCCCAAACCACAATCATTGGGAACAGTCTCTATGGGCTAGCGGGGCAGAAAGGGTTACTTCAGTGTGCAGGCAGGAGCCCTGCAGAGCACAGTTTCTAGCACTGAAAAGAAGGTCAGGAATGGGAGAGAGATTGTGACTGATAATAACTGAACACATGGAAGTTCAACACTGAGGTAACAAATTCTTGTCTAAGGCTCTCTAAGCAACCTGATAGAAAAGGACCCAGCCTTATAACTTAAAAAGACATTTCTTTCTAGCATATCCTTCTTTACGCTTCTACCGTACCAGCATCTCAGCTACATACACTGCACACAGCAAACATCACCCTGAACTATTCCGGGGAGAAAACCATCAAGCCCTCAGAAGCAGACAGCACTAATTACGTGTAGATGAAAACTCTAATACTGCAAGAAAGCCAAGTTGGGGAACAAAGGATGAATTACATCTTTCTGCCACTCTCTCCAGCGAGAAAGATTTAAAATGCGTAAAACTTCAGGCGCCCGAGACCTCCATAACCTAGCGTCTTAAACCAGCCCTATACTTAAAGGCCAGTGAGCTGGGGCTGTTATCTAGTAGGCAGCAGAGGATGAAGCGGCCGAAGGGAGGCTCCGCTGCTGCAAAACCCACCAGGGACCACATCTTGCCCGTCCCCCAGCGCTCAGAGGGGCAAGAACCGACACGGGCTCGTTTCTGCCCTTAAACCTCGCACGTCCGAGTGCCAGACAAGCAGAGCGAGAGCTGCCAGGGTCCCCTAAAGCCTTCAGCGACACGGCTCGGGTGTGGAAGGGCCCAGACAGACGCTGCCGGCAGAGCGGGACGAGGGCTCCGACAACGCACCGGGGCCGGCTCCGCGCCCGGGGTGTGTGTGGGGGGAGACCCGGCGCCTCCCCCCCCCCTACCGCTAGGCCCTGGGCCCCCGGGGCGGGTGAGGGGCAGCCGGGCCCGGCCTAAGACGGCCCCAGGACGGGGCCCACCTCCAGTAAACCCCGCACCGAGACAGCCGCGCCCCGGCCCGGCCCCACCGGTACCCGCTGGAGCTTCTCCTCCATGGCGGCCTCCCGCCGCCTAGCGAACTGCCCGCCTCCGTCCCGGCTTCCCCCGCGCGCCGCGGGGCCTGACGGGAATTGTAGTTCAGGGCGTGGCCTCCCCTAATGCCCGGCCCAGCAGGACCCCGCCCACTTCCCTAGTTTTAAATTCTTTAAAGGCGGGGGGGGGGAATCAGCTCAACTCACTGGCTGCAGCCAACGCTTTTACCAAAGTGGACTTAAACGCTCTAAATGCTTTGAAAGAGTTTGCTTTTCCCCTATACCCTGTATTTTTAAGGAAATAGTCTCGAATCAGTAACATCATTTGAGGGGATTTTGGGTTTTGATGGATGGAACTGTATGTTTCACATATATCACAAGGCAAATTGCAAATAACAGCGTATAAAGGCCTTCATCAAAAAGGCTTAAATCGTATTTTTAAGTTAAAGGGCAACAACTGAAATTTGAACAGCTGGTATATCACTGCTTACATAAATTCATATAAAAGCTGTGCTCCTTATTAGAAAATATGCCATAAAAATGCATCTTCTGAGTCAAACCCTTTACACAATTATCAAGCAACCACCTTTCTTCAGCAATACAGAAAAAGCACAATTGCATGAGACTTAAATGGGTTATTGAAATCACGGTGGGTTTTTTTTTTCAGGCAGTAGTACAGAATTTGAAGTGATTACCAAAATAATCAGCATAAGAAACACTGCTGAAGAACCGTGTTTGATGCGATGCATGCCAAAATGGTTGAGGATGTTTCACTCAACCTTTTCAATTCCCAGAAAGGTCTGCTGTGATCTGTGCTTTACTAACCATTCTGGATTACCGCGGGGACATGATCACACTGTGTCTGCCTGAGTTTCGGCACTTTCTCCCCAGCAGACTAAATCCTATGTCTCACCTATGGGACTTGTTGCAAAGCGTGCTGTCCCTGCAGGGTTAGGCCTTGGTAGATGGATCATAATGAGGGAGAGATCCCTGTCTGCTGTAAGCACAACTGCCTCTTGCAGCGAGATTCTTCTCAGCTTGCGACAGTGTGACCCTGTCACCGTCACCTCTGATGGGGTCAGCTTTTAGGTTTCATGTATGTAAGACAGCTTGTAACTCCCTGAAACAAAGATTGACAGAAGCAGCCTGAAGGAAGCATGAACAATGGTGAGAGACAAAACTTGGTAAAGATAAGGGGGGTTGGGGGCAGAGGCTCTCCAAGGAATATCTCAAACACTCACAAGTACCCTGAACTGAATAATGCAGGCCTGGTGCTCAATGCACTGATGAGGCGGACACTTGACCCATGTGGGAAGAATAGCAAAGGATGCGGCTGGGGGAGGAAGCCCTGTGGAGACAGGACAGTTCTGCCCTGGTGTAACTTGTTAAGTTTGTTAACTCTCTGGTTTTGGGGCCATCACGTCAGATGAATGACCTTCACCTCATTACCCGTGAAATACATATTAAAAGTTGACGCCCCTGCATATGCTAATGAAGATTACAGAGATTGTGCTAAACATATGTGACCACCGCATCCCTGTCTCAACCCAAATCATGCTACATGTCACCTGGAGGAAGGGGGAAGAACCTGAAACAAAGCTGTCACCGTAGCAGGAAAGTGGGTCATACTGATATGGCAAACATAAAGGGGGAAGATAGGTACCACTAAAATAAGGAGAAAAAAAAAAAAGGAGAAGAAAAGAAGAAAGAAGAAGGAAAGTGTGTGGAATTCTGCAGAAGAGCATTCTTGCAAACCAGAAACCCCGTTGGCTGGACCAACGCTGGAACCAGGACCAGTGATTTCTTTATGTCCCTCTCTCTCCAGTTCTCTTTTCTCTTAAAGTAACACAAAGTGTACCTTACGACTTGCCATAATTTGTTATATACCTAACCAATTAATGGAAAACCTAGTTTAAGACATACACTAATCACTGCGGGAATCTAGTAGATGTTTGTATACGGACCTTGAGAGTTATCTCACCTTAGTCCACACTGCTTGGGATTGGCGAATCTGAGTCACTCACCCTCCTCTTCCGAGTGGGTCGTGACAACGCATTACCAGCAGACTGG
Source organism: Haliaeetus leucocephalus (assembly GCF_000737465.1). Lineage (NCBI taxonomy): Eukaryota > Metazoa > Chordata > Aves > Accipitriformes > Accipitridae > Haliaeetus > Haliaeetus leucocephalus. The sequence continues at coordinate 475,238 of NW_010973302.1, read as the reverse complement.
CTAAAAAATTTAAGCTCCTCTGTAGCATCGGTAAGAAAACCAACACAGTGCCGCACACCGCATCCCTTTTACCCCCGTTTTCCACGCTTTTCTTCCGCCACCAGCACTTGCTACAGGATGGGGCGGCTAGGAGCATGAGCACCCGCAGCTCCCACAGAAATTGAAATTTGAGCACCCCCCCAAAAAGGGGAACACTCCCCAACCCCCCCCAGCCCCTCGTACTCCTGCCCCCCAGCCCTCACACCCCGACCTCCACCGCCTCACACCGGCCGCGGCCCGCCTCATGCCGCCCCAACCCCGCCCCGCCGCCGCTCTCCGCCCCTTCCGCCTGCCGAGGGCCATTTCAAGGGCACTACCGCAACGGGGTGTTTTTCTAAAAGCCCCATTTGGGTGGTTTTTTTTTATTTTTTTAAAATATATAGAGATATATTCCCTCAGCGCTCTGAGGCGCAGGGAGGGAGAAGGCGCTACCACACCTGAGGGGCACGATGGCGGCGGGGGAAGCACTTCCGGGCCTCGCCCCGCCCCGCGCTGTGGGCGTGGCCTCGCCGCCAACCGGGGCGGAGCGCGCCGCCGCCATTTTGTAGAGAGAGAGCGGGGCCGGCAGCCGCCTCACGTCTGCTTCGGTTTTCTCCGGAGGAGCCGCCGCCCGCCGCCGCCATGCTCTCCGCCCGTGTGGCTGCCGCTCTCGCCCGCTCCTTGCCGCGGCAGGCCGGCCTGGTGAGCACTCTTTCTTTTCCCGGGGGTGGGTGGGCGGTCGCAGCCGCCCGCCGGCGCCATCTTGGGGGCCGCGGTGACATTGAGGGGCAGCGGCCTCCCGCTGTCGGGAGTCTGGGGCGGGCTGTGTGTGGGGGGGATCGCCTCAGGGCTGGGTGACAGCGGGGCCCGATCCTCTGATGAGGAACGGGGGTGCCCTTGCCTTGGAGATGGGTCTAGGGGTCGGCGTGTCCTTCCCCGGGATGCGGATTGGTACTGTTGGGGTTCAGGTTAACGTCTGAAAGCTGCTAGATCCCCGTCAGGGTTAGGGATTTGAGCTGTGAGGCTTTCCCAGGTGGCATTTTTTTTTTCCCCCGTGTTTGTGGGGAGAGCGAGGGTGCGAAGATCTGTCGGGACCTGTTCCTAGCCGGTGTCCCTTGTGAAGGTGAACGGAGGAGAGGCCTACCCCGGCTTTCAGAGAAACGGCGTTAAGGCTGCATGGGACTGCACTGGGAGCTTTGCTTGGGATGTAGGATTGTAATCTTTTAATGCGTTCATTATCACAGATATTTTTTTTTTCCGTTTCTACTATCGTATTTGTTCTAGCCCTACTTCAGCAATTCTGTAGTTAGATTTTTCTTAGAAAGGCCAACCCTTAGAAGACACGATCTTATTTCTCCCTTATGCAGAACCGTGAGGGATGTGCTGATTTCTTTACGCCCCAAGCTTTTGACGTTTAGCACAAAGGTGGCCAAGGAGAGGAGGTGTTGCTTTGGGAGCTGCTGCAGTGCTGCGATGGTGACATCAGTGCAATGCAGAAAAATGCAGCAAGTAATTTAGAGCAAAATCCTTTACCGTTTATCCTTGCTTAGTAGTGCTGGACTTGGTTCCATAACTTCAATTTGTGAATGGAGTGCTGTGGAGCTCAAGGCAAAACTGTGACACGTTAAATGTATAAGCTTATGATCAAAAATTTTGGCGTGTTGTCTCTTAACACTTTTTTGAATGATAGAGGAAATCTCACTGTTACTGAAATAATTACTTATTTTAGATTTCCAGAAACACCCTGGGTGCAGCATTTGTTGCTACAAGAAACATCCATGCCTCCAAAACATGCTTTCAGAAAACTGGTGAGTCTGAGAAAGGTCTTCATATAAGAGTGCAGTTTAAGAACTTGCTCTATCAGACAAAAAGGAATGTGAATATGGAGTGTGAGGGGTGTGTGTGTCAGTTGACAAAACACTTGGGGACATTTATGTACTGATAGTATTTAACAGTGAACTGTTACACAGATGCATCCAGGAGACTTCACTTTAATAACTATTCAAATTATGCCCACACCAAAAGAGTGGTCACATGTCAGTTGGCTTACACAGCTTACCTGCTTCATGAGGATTTGATTCAGTCTTCAACTCCTGCAGAATTATTTGAAAAAAATGCCTCAAATTCCAGTTTCCTGTCTTGTTTGTAATAGTGTGAAGGAATGGATAACTTTTGCAGGCCAGCCTGGGTTTGACCTTGTGTCCTTGAGTATAACTTTTTTGCTACCAGCATCTTGGTGTTTAGAGCAGGCAGTGGCACTGCATAGCTGTGTTTGTGGTAGTGGTTCATGTACAATTTTTGAATTGGTTTAGAGTGATTAAAAGTATTAGGAAATAAGTTTCAGGGTGCTATTTACTGTTTCATAGCTGAGGAAATAAAAAGTTGTTGGAGGTACACTGCCAAATAAATTTGAGGAAGATGGAGAATGCATTTTTGTAGCTTATATCGAAAAACTTCCTCCTTAAATGTATTGAGTTCCTTTAAATATGTTTGGATCTTGGATTACAAATCAGTTGACAGCGTGTTTTGATGCCTCCAGTTGAAGTAAGTGCTCTGCAAGTGGAGCTAGCATGTCTGTTCTTTCTGAGCTACAGCTAATTATTTAGTCGAATCGCTTTCAAGGGAGAGAGATTGTTGATAGTGTAGGACATAATGAAAGAAATTGATAGCTAAACACCCATCAGCGTTTTGATTGAAGCTGGCTTGTAATGATGAGTTGAAGCTGCTTTTATTGGCTGTGAATACAGAAGCTGTTACTTCTTATGCATCCTATGTAAGCAGGAGTGTTGCTTGCCAGACCTTGTGGCATACCTGAAAAAGAGTACCTTGGCTTGTGAATTCAAGAAAAGCTTACTGAGTTCATACTGTGCCTTTATGTGCTAAATGTGGTTTCAAATATCTCTTTCCAGGTACTGCTGAGGTATCCTCTATTCTCGAGGAACGTATTTTGGGAGCTGACACCTCTGCTGAACTTGAGGAGACTGGCCGTGTGCTCTCAATTGGTGATGGTATTGCCCGTGTGTACGGCCTAAGAAATGTCCAAGCAGAAGAAATGGTTGAATTCTCCTCTGGACTGAAGGTAAGCTTTCATTAAAGCAGTTTGTTTAGCCGAGAAATACAAAGAAGACTTTAAGCAGAATGTGAGACTATGCTCAGAGGTACCCATGTGGACCTTTTACAGACTTCATTGCAACTTTAATATGTAGTAATTAGTTGAAATAATACTACAGAAAGCAAATATTCTTTGGATTTGTAATGCTTTGATTTTAGTATCTGGTTCTTGGCCAACATTTGAGCTTTATTTGTCTTCATCTAGGAAGTATAAGAACTAGTCTGGCATTGGATTTTGTTTTCTTTGGTTTCAGGCTAGCTTTTCTGTTGCCTGTTGAATAATAGCCTCTCTGCTCCAATACAGTGTGCGGTTTGCCGACTTCTTATAGTCCTAAGAGCAGACTAGAGTTAAGAAGCTGTCTGACTGTTCTGAGAGTACTGCAACAGCCCTTCCAGTATTTTTAATGACCTAATTTGCCTTAGGCAGAGAAGAAGCCAGTGCTTTTCCCTTGTCCAATTCTTAGCCAAGAGAGATATGTTGTATTTGAACCCTGCTTCTACTTCCTGCTCTTTTTAGAGAGAGAAATGACTGAATGTTAGACTGCCGCAACTATAATTATGCGGTAAGCTGAAGGCTTAGGCAGGTTCTCTAACAAGTATGGAAGAACAAACGTGCATTGTACATAAAAGCAAAACATTGACTGTTGTTGCAAATAAGATTGAGGTAGATTAGGTTGGATGTTCTACACTGTAGAATAATTACATGGGTATTAAAGTATTAAATTTTTTGTAAATGTCGGTATGGGTTTTCTTAGGATAATGTGATCTTTGTCCTAGGGTATGTCCTTGAATTTGGAGCCCGACAATGTTGGTGTTGTCGTGTTTGGTAACGACAGACTGATCAAGGAAGGGGATGTTGTGAAGAGGACTGGTGCCATTGTGGATGTTCCAGTCGGGGAAGAGCTGCTGGGCCGTGTTGTGGATGCCCTGGGCAATCCAATTGATGGGAAGGTGAGTGTAACTAGGTGTTTACTACCTCTGCTTGTATCTATGTGATACAGACTGCAGTTGGTTTTCTCCTCTCTTTTAAGGGTCCTATTTCATCTAAGATGCGTAGAAGAGTTGGCTTAAAGGCCCCTGGGATCATTCCCAGAATCTCTGTCCGTGAACCTATGCAGACTGGTATTAAGGCTGTGGACAGCTTGGTGCCAATCGGTCGTGGCCAGCGTGAGCTGATCATTGGTGATAGGCAGACCGGGTAAGTTAAATGCCCAAGCTAAAAATGTTTCCTTAAACAGAGATTCAAGTACAGTGTGCGCCAATGTACAGAGCTGAACACAGAACTGCTTAGAGGTTGGGAGAATGGTAGGCAACTTAACTAACCAACCTCTGTGTTACACAGGAAAACATCAATTGCAATTGACACAATAATCAACCAGAAACGATTTAATGATGGAACAGATGAGAAAAAGAAGCTGTACTGTATCTATGTTGCAATTGGCCAGAAGAGATCTACTGTTGCTCAGCTGGTGAAGAGGCTCACTGATGCAGGTACAGATTTTTGAAGATGGTTGAGCCTGGCAGCTAGTGATGCCCTGTTCTCATTACAATACTGAATACTGCTATGACCTCCCCTAGCTGTGAGTGTGGACAGAATTATTTTCTTATTAGATCTGAGAACTGCTTGCTTTTCTGGACAAGAAATCTTTCTAGGTATCTGGGGCGAAAAACACAAAACACACACTGTTTTGCTACATTGCATTAGGAGACTAGTATGAGGCCTGAAAACTGCTGCATTTCTTCCAGAAAAGTCATCTTCCATGTTTTTCTTAGCAGAGTTCAGAGAGCTTCCTCTTGGTGGTCAGGCAGGCCTGATGACAAGCTATGGCCTGCAAGTATTTATGGACTTGGCATTTGTTTCATATGTATGCAAGTTAGTGTGAATGGCAGTTGCAAGTTTGGAAGAGAGCCTTTACTGCCAAAACATAGACTTTACAGCCCAAACCTAAGAGTTTAAATGATAGCATCTTGATCTTGATGAGTGATCTCATTGACCAAGGCTGCATATGTAACAGAGCTTGCAAGAGATCGGGCACCTTACCTCTTGCCTGCACGTCAAGCAGAGTCATACCTAGCAGGAAAATAAACCCATTTTAAAGACAGTAATTTGTTTGGTACTGTGAAAAAAACAGTAGTATCTCCTTGCAGAAGCTAGGAAATCACAGACTTTAAGGCTGAGTTACTTCTAGAAGCAAAGTGTATCTTTGTGAAAGTCTAAACTTCATTTTAAATGGTAAAGAAGTCTGCAAGTGTTAGCCATTAGCTGCCATGAACTTGCTCTTGAAACTTCTTGAGTGAGTTGATCTAATGGATGTGTTAATCTAGTACAGCAGTCTTTCCTGTAATGTAGTGATGTTGCCTGGGCTTGCTTCAGCAACTAGTACTTCACGTGCGTGTTGTATTTGCTGATGATGGGCGTGATGAGGTAATATACTCACAGTGGTGTGTATCTCCCAATTCTTTCCAGATGCCATGAAGTACACTATTGTGGTGTCTGCAACAGCATCTGATGCAGCACCCCTTCAGTATTTGGCTCCCTATTCAGGCTGCTCCATGGGGGAGTACTTCAGAGACAATGGAAAACACGCGTTAATCATCTATGATGACTTGTCCAAACAGGTCAGGAAATACTGTTTATGGGCCTCGTAGTCTAGCATTGGCATTTGTAGCTGTAAGATCACCTCAGGTTTAGAAATTCAAAATTTTAAATGAGCTACTGAAGTCTGAGAGCTTTCTTTATACCACGCAGGCTGTTGCCTATCGTCAGATGTCTCTGCTGCTGCGTCGTCCACCCGGTCGTGAAGCCTACCCAGGTGATGTGTTCTACCTGCACTCTCGCCTGCTGGAGAGAGCAGCCAAAATGAATGATGCCTTTGGAGGTGGCTCTCTGACTGCCTTGCCTGTCATTGAAACTCAGGCTGGTGATGTGTCTGCTTACATTCCAACCAATGTCATCTCCATCACTGATGGACAGGTAGGACTTCTTCCCATGCCGGTACTTCTGTGTAACTTACTGGCAGGTTGTGTAACTTACTGGCACGTCTCTGAGGAGGCTTCCAGGCTTCTGACCAAGATGATAATAAAACAATTTTCTCCTACAGATCTTTTTGGAAACTGAGTTGTTCTACAAAGGTATCCGTCCAGCCATCAATGTTGGTCTGTCTGTGTCCCGTGTAGGTTCTGCTGCTCAGACCAGGGCTATGAAGCAGGTAAGCGTGAAACTGCTGCTCCTCCTCTCATCAGAGACGAGTAGTGTGTAGGCTTTCCAACCTGTTTCACTCTAAAGAGTTGTGAATAGAGAGGGAATAAAGCTTTGGATTCCTTAGCATTATGAATTTATAAAAGAACAAACTTTGGGGATCTCTTTGATATTTCCATTGCCTGCTGGGGGGGGGGGCGGGGCGGGGAATAGTATCAGTGTAAAGATGTAGGACTAGTAAGTTTCAGTATGCTGAACTGGGTACTGATCTAACTAGAAATAGAGAATGCTTTCTTAACCCCACACTTCTTTTAGTCCAGATACAGAATTAGAGAGGTTTAATATCAGCTATGCCCATTTTAGGGAGGAATAGTACGCTCATGTTAAAAGGCCAAGCAGATGGTGGGATTTTTAGAAATGCATATAGTCATCTGTCAGAATCTTGAGATTCACTTGACTGGTACGCAGGGCAAAGCTGACTTGTGACAACTGTCAGCTGAAGATAACCTGCAAACTACTAGACTCATTTAAAAAACTGGTCAAACTCAGTCTGACCTGTGTCTTGTCTTGTAGGTGGCAGGTACCATGAAGCTGGAATTGGCTCAGTATCGTGAAGTAGCTGCCTTTGCTCAGTTTGGGTCTGATCTGGATGCTGCCACACAACAGCTGCTGAACCGTGGTGTACGTCTGACAGAGCTTCTCAAACAGGGACAGTATGGTGAGTGTCTTGGACGTAACAAGTCTGCATTTCCCATTAGTCTCTTGTGCTAATGAGGTTGGTCTTTGTGCCAGCATTTACCGTGTCTGTTCTGTGGATGTGGTAAATGCAGACTTACTTGAACCATGTTGTATGTGTGCATTGATCTCCAAAGGAGGACTCTGTAGTACTGATGTCTCCCACTGTAAGAGTTACCAATGGCACAAGTGCTTTCTTTTCTGCAGTGCCCATGGCAATTGAGGAACAGGTTGCAGTCATCTATGCTGGTGTAAGAGGTCACTTGGACAAGCTGGAGCCCAGCAAAATCACTAAGTTTGAGAGTGCTTTTCTAGCTCATGTTCTGAGCCAGCACCAGGCTCTCCTCTCCACGATCAGGTATGATGATTTATCTTACTTCATCCCAAGGGTGTTGACTTTATGGCTGGAGTGCAGATAATGGTCACTGAACTGTTAATTTAGTGTATCATCCTAGAACATCAGGCTTTAAGCTGCCTATACCAGAACTGGAGGTTAAATCAGCCTTCCTACTGTCCTTGTGCTGCTGTCTAGAGCTCAGCTTCATCTGTCCAGTTTTTACAGTTTTTCAAGCATCCAGGTTACAGTTTACAAGCATCCAGCTGATGCTTAAAATGAACCTACCTGCATATGTCTCCTCTAGTCCAATACTTAAGTCACTTAATCTTGTCATTGCCCATTTTTTTGACAGCTTTAAGCCATTACACTACTGTGGATTAAGTGCTGCTCACTGTCTTCCCTGCTGCTCAGTGAACTGTTGGGGATTGAGTCTTTCCATAGCCCTGTACTGTAAACTGGTCTTGGCTTGTTTTGTCATGAGTCAAATCATGTGCCTTCCATCTCTGAGGCACAGCTTTATAGAAAGTGGAGCCTTGTTGAACTATGTATAGCTGTTTTGAAAGGATTTGTTGACAAACCTTAGTTCTTCAACAAGACTAACTTTTTTAGGAGGAGGGAAGCTACGTTAGTTTTGGTGGTATAGCTTCATGCATCGGACAGAAATGTGTTAATTCATCTGCTAATTTTGTTAGAAATTGGAAGGTTTGTTGTAAAGTGTTGTGTGTTTGTTTTTTTTTGTTTTTTTTTTGTCCTAGTCAGGGATTAACCATATATTTAATCCTGTGTCAGAAGTTTAACTGAACTCTTTTAACAGGACTGAAGGGAAGATCTCTGACCAGACAGAAGCTAAGTTGAAGGAAATAGTCACAAGTTTCCTGGCTACTTTTGAGGCATAAACTCTTAAAACTGCTCAGACAGACTGGGCTGTTGTGGTCCTGTGCTCTAGCTCCATCAAAGACTTAAAAGTACGTGCAACTTGAATGTACAGATCTCGGTGAGAATAAAAGTTTCCATGTAAAAAGGCTCGTATATTCTGTTCTAAATTATTGCCTTTCTGGCTGGCTACTTGAGCAACACATGCCTTTAACTCTGTGGTTTTAAACTCCCGTGGACACACGCATGCTAGAGGAACTTGGAAAAATCGGGGCACATCTGACCTGCTGTGTGGATCAAACTCCCCTTACAGGAAGGAGTAGGGGTAGCAGCTGGATTCTGTGGCTAACACTGCAGCTCCCATCGTGACAGAGCTGAGGGTCGCTCTTGCAGTTCTTATCCTTTTCACTAGGCAGCTCGTCTCGGAGAAGGACGTACAACTGGGGAAGCAGTTTGTGCTGTCTTGTCACGGGTGGTAACTAATTGGACCTCGCGGTATTCCTTAATGGTCTGATACTGTGACAGCATACTTCTTAGATTTAGGCCCTGGTGCCTGGCTTTCAGAAGATGGGTGCTTTCAGAACTGACTGTCCTTGTGTTTCAGGACAAGGGCATGTTTAGCTGTTAGAGTAGTAACTGCTAAAGATGTAAATGCCACCATCCTCTGTAGTTGACTCCTGTTCTGTCAATAAACTCTCTGCAATTGTTAATGGTTTGGGGGGAGGTTGCACACTAAAGCATCTTTAATTTTGTGACTTTTTCTGTGTGCTAGGTGAGGTACAAGATCCCAGTGTTAGAACTTCTGTCTGGAATGTGGGAAAGTTAAGTTTAAAGCAGTTCTGCTTTGTGTGGTGTATTCAACTTCACCTGGTACACTGGAACTTGGTCCTTAATCCTCGGTGAGCCTCTGCACCATGGTTACCTGTGATCAGGATTTCTGCTGAGGCTGTTTGCTCTGTTCCCAGCCTGCTGCCTTCACAGCAGTACCCCGCCTCTGAGTTCAAACCTGCTGTGTTACAAGCAGCTGGAAACATTTCATCTATGCCCTTCACACAGTTCCAGGTTAACAAGCTTCTCTATTAATAGCTTGGGTGCTTTGAGAGTGTGAGCTCTGGCTTCTGCCGCACAGGAAAAAATAAACGCTTTTAGTCTGGGAGTGTCAGACTTCTTTCTGGGAATTGCTGGTATGGCAGAATAATGCTGTGCTCCTGGAGGAGGGCTTCCTGTGGAATGCCTTTTGTCTTTCACAATCTCATTTCTTTGACACACAGCTCTAGCACCGGTGCCTGGGAGGCTTCACAGGCCTGAAGGAATACTGCTGTGGAGCCTTTTTGCTCTGGCTACCCTGCATCGCTTGTGCCTTCCAGCACAGCTCTTGCAGCTTGCGACTCTGTTCTTGCACAGTGACTGAACCCCAGTAAATTGGTGTGCCATGTTTTGCTTGAATGCTGCTGTAGATAGGAAGCAGCAAGTTCAGGGGTGTCTTGGTCCAAAATTGCACGGAGATAAATACGTATTTGTTTCTGGTAACAAGATAAATACTTCAAAGTTCTGATTTCTCTCCTGTTGCTGCTGTGACTTAGGAAGGTGGTGATTTCCTCATCATTAAAGCACTGGGTGGTAAATATCTCCTGTCCAGTCAGACAGAATGATGGTGGGGCTGGTTTTCAAGAGTCGGTCGCAAGTCCCGAGAGGTGCTGTGGGCTGCCCTGGCCACAGGGTGGTTCTGGAAAGCTGAGAAATAGCGAGCGGGTTGTGGCAGTGTGGATTTGCGTTGAGGGTTTGTGCCCTCTTCTCTTGAAGAGCTGATTCAGAAATCACAGAAAGATCCCAGAAACACCCCTTTTCAGCGCAGCATCCTGTGATGGGTAACTGTCAGTGCTGCGGTAACACCCGCACTCTCTGCGGGTGATGCCAAAGCTGATGTGCTGATGATGACCGTTAACGAGGGCACGCTGCCCTGAGCTGCTGTGCCTGGATCCATGCTGCTCTGTCCTGCAGGCTTTGGGTCTCAACCCCACTCGGGCTTATCTGCTTGTCCTAAGGTGTGCCCTTCCAGTACAGTCAGATCAGATGAGGAAAACACGGAAATTTATTCCAGAATTCCCACTTTGGAGTTTTTTGTGCGTTTGCAGCTGGGCAGATTCTACCTCAGCTAGTTAGATGTTCAGATGAGGTTGGTAAAACCTCTTCAAAGCTTTGACTGAAACCTTTCAGACCTGAAACACAGATGTGACAATACCTCTGCTGCCGGGGCAGCCATGAACACTGAAAGAAAAGTCTGTGCAAACCTGGTTTCTTCAGTATAAAACCTCAGAAATGTTTGCTGAGGGGCAGTGCCCTCAGGTTGCTTAATTAGTTAAATGGAAAATGCCTTTTTTTTACCTTCCTGGACTGTTTTAGCTGTCCCTGTGTTAGAGCAGAGGCAGCGGGGTGAGGGCAGCAGGTATGATTCAGGCTTTCCGCCACGCAGTGTCCTCTCTCATGTGCTTTCCTCCTTTTTTAAGAACCGCTCAGAGGTCGCTCACCCACTGCCTTGTCTCGGGCAGCGGCCCCTAATTAAGGACAAGAACAGCACAGGTATGGTAAAACCTTCCCAAAATACTCCACCAACCTCTGGCCGAACCAGACGGCGAAAGCTACGACACTCACCCTCCGCTCCGCGTTCTTTCGTGAAACCGTGTGGGTCGGTGGGATTTGACCCGTCACTAGTGGGTTTCTCCCCATGGTTCCTTGTGTCCCCACTGCTCTCATCCATCTGCGGTGGAGATGAGGTCCCCTCTTGCAGCAGCCCACCCCGCTCTCCCCCCATAAAAAAACCCCTGGAGAACCCAGGAGGGCGCAGCCAAGCTCCACCAAGCGAGTGGGGTGGATGTAACGGGGTGTTTTCGGTGGGGAGGAAGGGATGGGACGCGGGGTGGGGACACCGCACCCCGTGGGGTGGGGCCAGGCGGGGCCCGGAGCGGCGGCAGAGTCGGCCGTGGAGTTTGGCCGTGGAGCTCGGCGGCAGCAACATGCGGGAGACGAAGTTCAGGGATCACTTTTGGGTGAGCGGGGGCACGGTGAACTGGGGAGGGGGAGAAGCGGGGACAGGAGCCAGATGGAGCCGGGGGGCTCACAGCTGGGGTGGGGGGCGTCACCCCTTTTTGGTCAAAATTGGCTCCAAAGCCGTCTTCGTGGTCCTGGGGTGCTTTTGCTGAAGGTTCCGAGCATCCCGCCGGCAAAGCGGTGTCCGTCCACGCGTGTCCCGAGAGCTGTGGCTTTGCAACGTGTCCCCGTGCTGCCAAAATAACGCCCCAGTGAGCTGCCACTGCCGTGCTGGAGGAAATCGGTGCCGGGCTGAGGGCTTGATTATATTTTATTATGTTAGAATTGGCCACCGGTGAACTACTCGGAGACACCCTGGGCAAAAAGGATCCTTTGATGGGGAGCTAATCCCGGACTAGGAGCGAGTCCCTCGGCGTGCTGCTGCTAGCTGCCGAGCTGTGGAGGAAAAGCCACGGTTCAGGGAAAGCCACAATTTATTGTTTTGAGTCTGTGCTTTTGGGAATGGAGAAGTGCTGAAGAGCTGCTTATCTGCTGCAGAGCACGGATGCTGTGGCTGCCCAGTTCCTCTTGGTGTTCCAGGTAACGGCAACCAGGAAATAAATGACAAGTTTGGTTTTTGGGGCTGAAAATCCCCGTCTGTGAACAGCACTCAGGTTTTCCCGGGTGATTCCTAGGAAGCAGCTTCCATTTTGCAGGATAGGGGAAAGGTGCGTGGGCCGTGGGAGGAGCAGGCGCTGGGTTTGGGGCTCCCGTGTGTTGTGGAATGAGAAGGGTAAGTGCGGAGCACCGGGCTCGCCCAGCATCATTAGCGTATTATCTGGCACAGCACCGTCAAATATGTAAATCCCACATAGGTGTCGAACCTGGCTTGGAAAATAAAGTCAGCTTTGCATCTGGCAGCTGTTTCTCAGCTATTTGTTGCCCGAGAAATTTCCCCCGTGTTTCCTTTGCTTTGCAAATGTGCCGCAGGGGAGGGATGGGAGGGTGGCGGCGGTGGTGGCAGCATCCTCCAGGCTGGGGGGAGAATAATGTGATACGGTTTGTCATGCTTCAGTTGTGCGTTGGGTTGAAAAATTGGTCCTTGCTGCCGGGCTGGCTTTGGCTAGCACTGCCCGGTTTGTTCCTCTCCTTCATTTTTGAAGGAGGATCCTGGAGCAGGGTGCTCGGTGGGAGAAAATACAGGGGCAGGAGCTGCCCCAAGCCCCAAAGGCAAGGAGGAGCTGGGACATTGCATAAGGCACTCATGCCTGCCCGGTCCCTTTTATTAGCAAACACGTCTATTTACTGAATAATCCTCTTTCTGAGTCCAAAACTACTGTTGTTGCCAAGGATTTTGCTTGGCTTTTTCCTTTCCGAAGCCGAAAGCGCTTCTGTTCCCCCCCGACCGACGTGCCTGGGGCAGGCAGCCGGGGCGGAGGTTGGATGGGAGCGTGATGGATGTGACTCAGTGGAGAGATCGAGGCCGTGCTGTGGTCGTTTGGTAGATGGAAAAGGCAAGTGCTGCCCCAAGCCATCTCCATGCCACGTCGGAGTGACTGTGTATCAGCTGCGAGGGCTGGGGAGGGAGGGGGAGAACGAGAGATGGGCAGAAAACCACAAATTTAGACGAAGCGCGGAGGGCTGCTCGTCCGGCTGCGGTTTGCTGTTAAGTGCTGTGAGAGAGCGCAAACTTCCTCCTGCAATTTTTCCTCTTAAATTATTTTGCTTGAGTCAAAACGGGAATGAGAACTCTGCCAAAGCAAGTGATTTTGCAGTGGTCACGACAGCCTGATAGGAAAGGGGAGATTTCCATCTGATCCAGGGGAGGGATGCTCCAATTGATGGGACGAAGACCGAAAAATAACCAAACCTCCTAAAAGCTGAGCCGTTTTTGGTATCGCATCTTCCAGCTTTGAAACGCGGCTCGTCGTGAACGGCGACCGCCAAATTTCTTTGTGGGGCTAAGCTGCAGCCCCCACCTTGCTCTGCCGGGGCGGCAGGGCTGTGCCTCAAGCCTCATCTGGGGACTGATTTAGCTTTAAACCCTGGTAATTCTGTTTTTTTTCGGTGGGGCGCGTATGTCTGTCTGTTCTTGCATTGGAACCCGGTCCCTGCCGAAGTTCATGGCGTGAAGCTTGCGACGCACCGTGTCGAGAAAGCACGCCGCGACCTTGCTCTCGGCGTTGGAGTTTGCTCATGCTCTTAGGTCTTAGAACGAGATGATAAATTTCCTTAAAGAAAGGGGTTTGCTGTTCTGCATCCTACCACAGCTCCTGCTCACGCAGAGGCCAAAGTCCGGAGATGCTTGAAGCTGCACGTGCGTTGCCCCCAGCTCTCATGTGACGTTCCCTCCTGCAGGCTGCAGCAGCCTGCAAAAGAGCTGTGCAAAACTTAAAATACACCAAAGATCATGGTTGTTTCCTCTTGCCCTGCCTGGAGCAATTGCTGTGAGTTGAGCAAGTGTGGGGTTTTCATTTTTTTGCAACCTGCTGTTCTTCTTTCACTATACGAGGTCTCTTCTTTCACTTTAATCGTTTTCTTGGTATGCGTCTGGTTCTCCCCAAGCCTGTTCTTGCAGAGTATTTCGGGTAACCCAACAGCAAAGGTTTGGGTCTCATCAGAGCACTTTGGTTCTGTAAAACTATGTGGGAAAAAATAGAAGTGATGATAATGCTACGCTTTAAGTCTGGTCTATTGGCTAACAGCTTGCAACTCAGAGAGTGGATTTTTGGTCATTTTGCTTGTAATGAGACAAAACCAATGCTCTGCTCTCTGCAGTGTATCGCAGGGTGCATTAAAAAGAAGCATTTGGCAAAATATTAAAAAAATAAGCAAATAATGCTGAAGACTGAGACCTGCTGACTCTCACTGAGGTTGCTCTGGTTAAGCAATTTTTGAAAATCAGACTTAGGTATCTAAGTCTTTTAGGCCCTCTCAAATACTTCTTTGTCGTGCCAAGCAAAAGCAATGCTGCTAAAACACTCCACGGCTCAGGCGAGTCATCTGCAGCAAAAGCTGCACTGGCATATTTAATTTTCTAACAAAGCATGCGGCAAAGTATCTGAAAACACCAATTTACCCCTCAGCGCATAGGAAAGAGCTATTACGTCTCTTTTTGCAATGGCACAAACAAAGCGTGGGGGGAAAGAAATGCTTTGCCCCTGGCTGCAGAGCAAAGGAACACACCGATGTTTGCAAAGGAACCGTCGATTCCTCCCCGCTGGCCCCTCTACTGTGGGTTACGGGTGATATTTTGTCAGTGCTGCGACTGGCTGTATTTCTTCTTCATTGCCATGAATTTTTTTTCTAGCCTCGTGTGGTTGGCCGGGGATAAACTCCTTTTTTTTTCTGCGTCCCCGCTGTCAGGCGATGGGGCAGGGAGCTGCCAGCCCTGGGCTCCTGGGTTTGTTCCCTGGCTGCTGACTCATGATATGATGCTGGCTGGGCCATTTCACTTCCCCTTAGCCCTCCTTGCTCTTCTCTAAACGGGGACTCTTCTCTAAACTGGGGCGGTGGAGTTCATCGGCAGCGTTATGAAATCCTCGGGTCGTCGTTCGAAAGGAACAAAGCGGGGTTTGGGGGAAGAAGGAATTGCATCGAGGTGGGACGGTCCGTTGCTTTCTGCGTCTCTGGGATGAGCAGGGTAGGCGTGTTGGCGTAGGGGAAGGAAGCTTCAAATGGCAAGATATTAATCGGAAAGCTGCTTTTCACAGGATGCTGTTCTCAGGTGGGTGAGGTGAACTTGCAGCGAGTCCTTTTCCTCCCTGCGGTGAGTTTTGTTTGTCCTGTTGTACCCACCTGGTTATGGGATGGGGAGGAGCGGCAGCCCCTTGCAGCATCTCCTGCTCTCCTCACCCTGCTCCCTGCAGGCACCAGCGCAAATGTTTTTCTTGGTCTCAGCAACCTCTGCAGGACCATGAGTGATTCTGAGGCGGTACTGACTGCGAGCAAGAATACCACAGCTAGTTATTACTGCATGGTGTTTCTGACTACAAAAATAGTCACCCAGCTTCTGCTGTGTTTCCGTAAGCAGAGAAAGCTGAGGAGAGATACTAAGAGTTCTGCATAAATAAAGATCTTTCAAGTGATGGTCCATGAGCAGTGCAGTGCCCTAAACCTTTCATTTTTGGGAAGGTTGGGACAGGTTGCCTGTGGGTAGGAAGGCTCTACAGAGGGATCTGGACAGGCTGGATCGATGGGCCAAGGCCAACTGTATGAAGATCAACAAGGCCAAGTGCCGGGTCCTGCACTTGGGTCACAACAACCCCATGCAGCGCTACAGGCTTGGGGAAGAGTGGCTGGAAAGCTGCCTGGTGGAAAAGGACCTGGGGGTTTTGCTCGACAGCCGGCTGAATATGAGCCAGCAGTGTGCCCAGGTGGCCAAGAAGGCCAACGGCATCCTGGCTTGTGTCAGACATGGTGTGGCCAGCAGTGATCGTTCCCCTGTACTTGGCACTGGTGAGGCTGCACCTCAAATGCTGTGTTCGGTTTTGGGTCCCTCACTACAAGACAGACATTGAGGTGCTGGAGCGTGTCCAGAGAAGGGCAACGAAGCTGGTGAAGGGTCTGGAGCACAAGTCCTATGAGGAGTGGCTGAGGGAACTGGGGTTGTTTGAAAAATGTCTTCGTTTGAAAAATGTCTTCACCGAAAGGGTTATCAAGCATTGGACCAGGCTGCCCAGGGAAGTTGTTGAGTCCCCATCCCTGGAGGTATTTAAAAGACGTGTAGATGTGGCGCTTAGGGACGTGGTTTAGTGGTGGACTTGGCAGTGCTAGGTTAACAGTTGGACTGGATGATCTTAAAGGTCTTTTCCAACCTAAACAAATCTATGATTTTCCCATGTCATGGGCTTTGTAAAGTGTGTGTCTGGAGGGGGTTTTCCATGTAAAGTGGGGTAGAAGATGGAAACGTCAAGCTCAGCAGCTTGCCTTTTAGCTGTGACTCACACAAGGTCACTTCAGATCCCCACCAGAGCATTTTAGCCTCTCTTTTGGCTAAAAGTGCAAACAAACCCCAAAATATGACAAGCAACACACAA
>NW_010973302.1:0-458889 GCF_000737465.1 Haliaeetus leucocephalus | reverse complement strand
GAGGAGGGTTGCAGCAGAATCGGGAGGGGGGGTTTGGAGTGGGGGGGGGGGAGGGGGCACGTCCTGCTGAGCCCACGGGCTTGGGAAACATCAGCTGCTGCTTTGTCACCTTGAAGTCATCTGGTTGTAGTTTCCATGGGTTGTCCTCTAAATAGCACATGGGGTCAGAGCTCTGCCCAGTGGGGAGGACCAGGACAGCCACACGCTGCAGGGTGGGAGGAGAGATGCTCGTCCTCCTACATCCTTCTGGTTGGGGAAGGCTTGGCGCAACTCCCCATCCTCCAGACCCGTCTTTGGCTTAGTTTATTATGTCTTTACATCTTGTCCTCTGTGCCCATGGCTCTGGGCTTGCTGTGTTGCCTTTCCTCTTCCTGCCTTTGGGACATCCCACGGGCACTCGTGCTGGTCCTTTTTATTCTTCCCGTGCCAACATCTGCCCAGAAGGGTGCTGCGAAGGCTGGTTTCACAGCATACAACCCTACCCGGCTCCTTCTGGACCAGGAGCTCCTCTTGCCTGGAAGCAGCTCTTTTTGGAAATCTCCACCGTCTCTGTTACCTCTCATGTTTCATATAACACCTTGCACTGTGAGGTCTGGTCCAGCCTTGGGCGCTTAGGATATATATACATGCTGGAGTTAAATCCTTCTACTGGAGGAGGAAGAGTGATAAAATAAAGAGCTTACTGCACATTTTTGATGGATGCTCCCAATTTTTCTGCCTGGCGCAGTGATCCCGAGTGTCCCAGGCAGCAGAGTGGGGTGCAGGAGCCTTCAGGTGCCCCCTGACACGCAGCAATGTGGGTCTGATCGCTCCGTCCTGCATGGGCTTGCAGCGACCGAGAGTTGTTCTCTGCTTCCATTTTATTTCCTTTGAAACCGGGGATAGGAAGTCAAGTTAGGATGTTCTTGTGTTTTGCAACTGCCACAAAGACTGACTTCAGTGCAAGCGTGTTTCCTTTTTCACAGACCCGATTAGCAAAGACGCGACACAAACTGAGAACTGGTTGTGGGTTTATCAGTAATAAGCCTGTTTTGGAGAAACGTTTGTCCTTTGTAAAGAAACAGAAGCTGTTTTGGTTTCTGCTTAGGTCCCGCTCCACGGTTCTCTCTTCCCGTGCTTGCCACGGACGGAGCAAAGCTGATCTGGGATAACCGTGGATTTCCTGCAGGTCCCACTCCACCAGGTCTCCGCTTTACTTCTTGCTTTCTGGCCACTGACATTCAAGTCCTTGACTCCTTAGGGGAAATCCACATAATTAAACCCTTCATTTATCACAAATAGCAGCCCTGTTTCTCCTCATTTCTTGCACCAGGTACGAACTCCCAAGAAATCCACCCTTCTGCTGCCCACGCTTTCACGCCAGTTCTTGGTGTACTCTCACCCTGGCTTCCAACCATTTCCTGAATCTCTCCGTTCTGCCGTTATTCCTCTTCAAGCTTCTTAATAACTCTTTGTGGCTTTTCCTTCCTTTCCCTGAGTTTCGTAACTGCTCCTACCATTGCTTCCTTTCTGCAGCCTCTTTCCCTGTATTTTTTGCTCCCGTATGTGCTGTTCCGTACAACACCGACTTGTCCTCTTTGCAGAAGACGACAAGTAGCACCTTCTGCTCAGCTGCCTCCATCCGCTTCAGGCTTCTTCCAGAGAAGGAGAGGTCATGGTCAGAGCACCTCTTTGTATTATCGTAGCACTTAGCAGCCCTGCTCTTAAGTGGTCTCCAGGGTGGTAAATCTTCAACAGTCATAGGGCAAAACCCCATTTTTTGTCATAAGGTGATTCCAGGCATGGGTATGAGGAAAGAATGGGGGAGAGTTAGTCAACCTTCATCCTAGCCCACCTACATCATTGCTGCCTGTATCTTTCTTTTTTGTTGGTTTTTTTTTAATAAGCATCAGTACAATATATGTTTTTAAGAAGTAATTTGAAGGAAAGCACTGATCTTTCAGAATTCTATGGGAATTGTGAGTGCACTGTGGGGCTGAGAGCCCTGGGTTGGAAGATGGGACTTGGCCCCGTGGGTGGTGGAGGCAGGACCTCTCCATGGCTGTGATGTTTTGTGAAGAAGCTAGCCCTGTGTGATGTGTTGAAGAGCATACAGCAGTGGTGGGGGACGACCTGGCACTTAGGGAAATGATCTTTACAGTGGTGTTTTGAATTGATGTGTGGGACAGTGTTGCTTTTTGCAAGGCCAAAGAGAAGGCTGTTGCAGCAGCAGTCGTTGGGTGCCTCCATACCTTACGGTGAGGGCAGCGAGAAAAGCCCACAGCTCAGCCATCCTGTGCAGAAAGGTCTGATAAATTCACCTCCAGCCCAGATGTAGGCTCCTACAACCAGATGTGAGGGTGATGCCCCGAACAGTGCAAGTCAACCCTAACCAAGATGCATCTCCATGTCTGCAGAAACTGGGAAGAACAGTAGTAAGATGGGCTGTATCTAGAGACTTGGAGGGTTTATGGCGTTTGATTTCATTAAGTTAGAGCTGACAGCTAAGCTCCTAGGAGGACATGCCATGTGCTGTGGGGCCAGCTGTACTTAGGTCAGGGGGGAGCAAATAGGATATGGTAAGACTGAGCTCTTCTGTTTTCTGAAATTTATGGAAGTGCCTTGTCCCAGACTGCCACCGTTGTTCTCATTCTGGAGCCTCTCCCACTCCTAAAAGAAAAAAAAAAAATCTTATTTCATAAAGACGGACTTGCCCATTTGCTCCCAGCTGAGCCATTGCTTGTGCAAATGACTGCACTGATGAGGATATGACTGCTGTTCTTCTGTTTTCAGAGTACAGATCTGACAAGCACAGTTGGCTACGACAGCATCATTCAACATCTGAATGATGGCAGGAAGAACTGCAAGGAGTTTGAAGACTTTCTGAAGGAAAGGTATGGAGCTGCCTCTGAAAACGGATTGGGTTGAACCTGGGAAGTGAGGCGGTGGCACTATTTCTGCTCCTTGTATTCCCAGTTTGGTTTGTGTCACGTTTAGCTGTCCACTATGTTAGAACACCTTTGATTTTTGACTGATGAGGAACTTGTTTTCTTACACCTTCCTTTCCTTGCACAGCTGGTGCTGTGGTATGAAGTCCATGCCCAGGAATCCTCAGCTGCGAGGCAGCGACGGTGCCCAGAGCTTGATGCTCATATTTTGAACTGTCTAGTAAAAAGAAAGAGGAATCAGAAGCAGCTTAATAATTCAGTTTTACATGTTGCCAGACATCTGTACTGATGTGTTTGCAGCTGTTGGTGGCCTGCCCAGGCCACACGCTCTCCCATGAAGTTCAGCTTGCAGAAGATCAGGTGAAGACCTTGGCACAGGAGAGGCACAGCTTTGTACTGAATTTATCTTTGTACATTATGGACAGCCCACAGATTTTATGTTAAAAAGAAGTAGTAGCATTAGATAGTGCATTTCTTAATTGGAGGATATGACCTAAGTATAGGTTCTGTGGCTAAAAAGGCACAACTGAGATGGTCTGGCCATGTATTTTGACTTTATGGTTCACCTGGTTATCAATGGCTAAATATGAATAGTGCTGCAGAACAACCCTGAATTAATGTCATTTTGGTATTGAGAACTGGAGAAAACAAACCTCTGAATACAAGACTTGGTACAAAACAGCCTGGAGCAAATGTAATGGGGAGGAAGAAAGGGGAGAACCTGCATTTAGAAGTGTGTAATACACCTACATCTGTCTAGGCTGTAATCCCACGTTCCGGGAAAATTTGGGCTTTCCAGCTGCCCGAGGAACCATCTGCTGAACCCTGAGAACCATGTCCCACTCGTCCGTGACAACGGGGAGAGTACCAAAAGCCTCCTCCACACCCTGTGCCCTGTTCCTCTTTGCTGTTGAAGGAGGTGTAGGTTCCCACCGATGTGTCTAGCCAGGAGGAGATTAGAGCCTGGACCTGGACTTGCTACTGGTACCCCTCTCTGAACATGGCCCGGTTCTCCATGTACAGCATAGCTGTTACGTGGTCCCAGCTATGGAGAACATGCCTGTTGGATTTGATGCTTTGTCTCAGAAGGAAGTTCATGGGAATATTGTTAGACAGAGGAAAAAAAATAATTTATAATCTTTATTTCTTCCATTTCCCTACAAGCTTTTCAAGTTTTTAAAGAGTTAAGTTGGGTGAACCCAACTGCCAAACTCTAAAAATCAACAGCATCAGCATCTGCATCTGTGTTAGAGATACAGGCATTTTAGGAAGTTATTTATTTCACCCAGTAGACCTTCTAATCCAAGCCTCTAGCAGTACTAGTTTCTCTCCACTGACTGCAGACAGCTAGGGCGGCTTGCCCAGATGGAGATACCCTACATTTGACCAAGCAAGTCCAGCCCTGGTTGTCTGTACAGAGTTCAAAGCAACTGCAGAGAGCTGGTTGTTCTTAGGCTGCAACACATAAGCTTTCTTTCCCCCCTCCCTCTTTCTTCCAAGAGGGAAGGACAATACGATCTCTCAAAGGTGTTATTTACGTTACCTTACAAGATGTGGCCTCTTCTTCAGGTGTTTTCCCTAAGGACCACAGACGGGCAGGAAAGAGTACCTATTGCCTCATTTTAAAAAGTCCTGAAAAGCTGAAATAGCCCAGCTGAGCTTTGGGGTGCGTGTACGGTGGCTGAGTGGTCTTTGAGGTGCCGACTCCCTTCTGTCACATTTGGTTTAAATCAGCCAAAGCACCTTCAAAAGTACTTTGTGTGGACGGACTGAAAACGTGTGATTGCACAAGCCTTTTTCCCATCAGAAACTGAGTTAAAAACTACTTGAGTGACTCACCTGGTTGCATTTAGCCACCAGCTGCACTGGCTGCTTAGTCCTCCATCTCCTGCAGAGGTGGTCCTTGCACCCGTTGGCCATGGGGAGATGGGGAGGGCAACGCATCAGGACCCCAGACACAACAAAACAAAGCGTTTTCACTAGAAAGGCTGTTGGGTAACTGCAAACAACAGTCTGCCTTCAGCCAACCGTCCACAGTTGGTTTGCAGCAGGTCAGAAGGTAGGGAGGGTGTTAAGAGTGGGTTTTGGCCTCTGCTGCAAACACATATCAGTTTCTGAAATAAGAACTTCCTCTCATTTCTCTCTCTCCTCAACAGGGCAATTATAGAAGAAAAATATGGCAAAGAGCTCATTAATTTGTCGAAGAAGAAGCCCTGCGGGCAGACAGAACTGAAGTAAGTTCCCACTCCTGCGTGTGTTTTGCTTTTATGGGTGTCCTTACTTGGAGCAATGAGGGAGGAGGAGAAGGAAGGAGGCTGTGAGAGATAGAACAGTGTTGAACTGTGATTGGGATGCTGCCAGACGATGATCTGAAATTGGTCTTGTGAATGAACGGTGCATAGTTGGGTTGGCCTTCACCAAAAAATGAGTCGGACTCCACCAAGTTCCCACCAGCTGTAGACTGACCAAAGCACCACAGATGCTCAGGCGAGATGTGGGCTGGTGGTTCAGCAGACGGTCGAGGATCATGAGACCTTGTTTTTCTGGCCAGAGGGAAGTACAGGTACTTCCTTGACTCAAACCAAACAAATCTTGAAAGCCCAGCATGTTACCACCCTGCAGCGTTGCTGTGGCTGCTGTGGTTGGCTCTGTGAGTGGGTCTCCATTTTCCCAGTAACACTTGACACCATCTGCTTCCTTC
This sequence comes from Haliaeetus leucocephalus, assembly GCF_000737465.1. Lineage (NCBI taxonomy): Eukaryota > Metazoa > Chordata > Aves > Accipitriformes > Accipitridae > Haliaeetus > Haliaeetus leucocephalus. The sequence continues at coordinate 453,261 of NW_010973302.1, read as the reverse complement.
TTTGTTTCTGTATTTTATACATGCCCGGTCTGATATTCTCTGATCATTTATTTACAGTTTTATACTGAGATGTCACATAAAATGTTTCCAAAATCTTTATGGTACAATGTTAATAGGGAGAAAAGTTCCCTACGTTTCCAGCCACTGGCCAATGCACCATGTAGAAGGTGTTCATATGTCTGAAATGATACTTTTAGGAGGTTGCATGAAATACTTGTTATGAAACTCAGAATTTTTAATAGCGTCCAATGTTCAGGAAGATGAAAAGTAGACCTCAGACCAAGTGAGCTGTGTTATACTTGCTGAGAGGGAAAAAGCTGGAGGTGTAAAGAGGGTAAATAAACCTGCTTCGAGCTGCTTTGGCTGGCATTGAGGGACTTGCTACCTGGTTTGGGAAGGGTGCTCTGCTGATGCCTGTGCCTGGCGGTGCTTTCCCACTCTTTTTAAAGATCTGCCTGTGTTTTTCAGCACGCTGAAGAGATCCCTGGATGTTTTCAAGCAACGTAAGTAATTCTTCGTGTTTGTCAGGACACTTGGCAACACCAAAGCCTGCAGGCAACTGCTTGGGAAGAAAATAGCAGAGGAACCTCTCTCTAAACCTGTGCAATGCTGTAGTCAGGCACAGGCTGTCTTCCTGGCCCAGCTTATCCCAGCGGGGCTTGGGGCCAAGTGCTCCAGGGCATGGGTGGGAGAGTGGACCCACAGGGTGTCCTTTTGGGGATCTCTTGGGCTTTTGGGGTGGGCTGCAGCTTAGAGGTCGTGCTCGTGTTGTACATCAGAAGCTATGCATGGGAAGCTCATCTGGAGTTTGTTGGACTTGCTCGCCTTGCCCTCTTCACACGCATATGCAGTAATTCGCACCTCAAATTCTGTGTTCAGTTTTGGGTCCCTCACTACAAGACAGACATTGAGGTGCTGGAGCGTGTCCAGAGATGGGCAACGAAGCTGGTGAAGGGTCTGGAGCACAAGTCTTACGAGGAGCGGCTGAGGGAACTGGGGTTGTTTAGTCTGGAGAAAAGGAGGCTGAGGGGAGACCTCATTGCCCTCTACAACTACCTGAAAGGAGGTTGGAGTTGGTCTCTTCTCACAAATAACAAGCAATAGGACAATAGTAAATGGCCTCAAGTTGCGCCAGGGGAGGTTTAGATGGGATATTAGGAAAGATTTCTTCACCGAAAGGGTTGTCAAGCATTGGACCAGGCTGCCTGGAGAATTGGTGGAGTCACCATCCCTGGAGGTATCTAAAAGATGCGTAGATGTGGTGCTTAGGGACATGGTTTAGTGGTGGACTTGGCAGTGCTAGGTTAATGGTTGGACTGGATGACCTTAAAGGTCTTTTCCAACCTAAACGATTCTATGATTCTGATTGGAGCATCTAAAAGATGACGCTTTGGCCACCTTACATTGTCCCTTCATTGCCATATGTCACAGCCTGCCGGGGTACAGGTAGCCAGCACCCGTACCTGGAGGCCTAACACTGCTACCCTGTGCTGAGTCCACCCTCTGCCCCAAGCCACGTTCATCTGCTGTCCCGTCCCTTGGTGGACCTCCCTAACGAGGTTCTGCCCTCGCAGCACCTGACTATTAATAGCTGTGGGTTTGAAACAGCTCTGGGGGTTGAATCGTGAGCTACGGTTTGGCTTAGCTCCCTAGATGAGCTTGCTGGTGTGGTGGTTCATGGTGTGGCCGCTCACCTTCAGCAAGATGAGCCTGAGATTTTTTTAGCGTTAATTTTTCTGTGCCCCAAGTTGGTTGCGTGCTAGCCTGGGGCGATGCTTCCTTCAGACAGCTCCTTCAGGCTGCGATGTGTTGAAATGTGCCTGAATTCATCTGGGTGAGGGGGAGATGTGACTGTGCTTGTTTGAACAACCTCTCTTGATATGAGTTTTCCTAAACTGAAGGGCAGGCCCCAGCAGGACTGATCCTTACATAGGCAAGCGCTGCTTGGAGGCTGCTTCAAAAGTGCCGCTGCTTTTATATGTTTCTGCAAGGGGATGTATGATCTGGGGTCTGTTTGATGTCAGCTACAACAGCTGACTTGAGCAACAGAGTCTTTTTAGCAATATATATATATATTTTTAAATTTTTTTCTTTGCAGAAGTAGACAATGTGGGACAAGGTCACATCCAGCTGGCGCAAATCCTTCGGGAGGAAGCAAAGAAAATGGAGGACTTCAGGGAAAAGCAAAAACTGCATCGGAAAAAGGTCAGGCACCGCGGGAGCATGCTTCTTCACCGCAGGGTGTCAATCCTGCCCTGGCGATGGGCTGCTCCGGGCGGTGTGTCCCACCATGCCCCTCTGTGCCCCTGGTGCCTGCTGCTGCCGGGAAGTCCTGAGCTCCTTCCTACGTGTCGCAACCGTGTCGGTGAACCCTGCGGCAACCTCCGACTTCCTTCTTCTTGCTGCTGCGTCTTCTCCTTTGGGTGCTTTTTGGGGTCAGTGATAGGAGGGGGTCAGCTCCAGGGATTCCAGCCTCAGCCAGGAATGTTTTTAAAGCATATATATAGAGAATCATAGAATCGTTTAGGTTGGAAAAGACCTTTAAGATCATCAAGTCCAACCGTTAACCTAGCACTGCCAAGTTCACCACTAAACCACGTCCCTAAGCACCACATCTACACGTCTTTTAAATACCTCCAGGGATGGTGACTCCACCACTTCCCTGGGCAGCCTGGTCCAAGTGAAGAAATTTTTCCTAATATCCCATCTAAACCTCCTCTGGCACAACTTGAGGCCGTTTCCTCTCATCCTATCACTTCTTACTTGGGAGCAGAGACCGACCCCCACCTCGCTCCAACCTCCTTTCAGGTAGTTGTAGAGCGATAAGGTCTCCCCTCAGCCGCCTTTTCTCCAGGCTAAACAACCCCAGTTCCCTCAGCCGCTCCTCACAGGACTTGTGCTCCAGACCCTTCACCAGCTTCGTTGCCCTTCTCTGGACACGCTCCAGCACCTCAGTGTCTTTCCCATAGTGAGGGACCCAAAAATGAAGACAGGATTTGAGGTGCAGCCTCACCAGTGCTGAGTACGGGGGGACGATCCCTTCCCTAGTCCTGCTGGCCACACCATTTCTGACACAAGCCAGGATGCTGTTGCCCTTCTTGGCCACCTGGGCACACTGCTGGCTCATATTCAGCCGGCTGTCGACCAGCACCCCCAGGTCCTTTTCCACCAGGCAGCTTTCCAGCCACTCTTCCCCAAGCCTGTAGCGCTGCATGGGGTTGTTGTGACCCAAGTTCAGGACCTGGCACTGAGCCTTGTTGAACTTCATACGATTGGCCTCAGCCCATCGATCCAGCCTGTCCAGATCCCTCTGCAGAGCCTCCCTACCCTCCAGCAGATCCACGCTCCCGCCCAACCTGGTGTTGTCTGCAAACTTACTGAGGGTACCTTCGATCCTCTCATCCAGAGCATTGATAAAGATATTAAACAGAACCAGCCCCAATATAGTGCTGTATGATCTCCATACAGTCTGCTAAATTTGGTAAGCCTTTTAACTTCTTTTGGCTTGAGATTCCTTTGTCTGGAAAATGAGGGAAAACTGCTAGAACCAGGGGCTGGTTTGAACCTAGCAGAGGGCAGTGGGCTTCTCAATTTTGCCAGACACTATGGAGACGATAGAGTAGTATGTATTGGTAGGATTTCATTTGTAGAGCTCCTTTGCATACACAAGTGAAGGCTTAGATAGAAGCATAGAAAGATGAATGTCTCGGATGGGTTTGTGAACATGCTTTGGGTAGAAGAAGGTCCATAAACCCATCTCAATCTGGTCCGTGCCTTTTCCTTTCCTAAACCATGTAGTTCATCCTGGAGTGTTGATGGTCAGTGACATGCTGACTCTGGGTCTGTTGTTTTCACAGATAGAGCTGATAATGGAGGCGATTCACAAAAATAGGAATTTGCAGTACAAGAAGACCATGGAGGTAAAGCAAACGTGCTGCTGTTTCTTGCCGTATGGGTTAATGCTGCTAACATGCACACACGTGGCGCTGGGGCAGACATAAACGCGAAGGTCTTCCTCCTCTGCTCCAAGTCCCTACACTGTGTCTGCGTGAGTGGTGTGCAGGGCGTGCTCAGCAAAACTGAAGGGTATGCGAGGGATGTGGCTGGCAGTAGCCGTGCAGGGTTGGATATGAGTGATTTAGACGTCATGGACTCGATTGCCATGAGCTTTTCATCTTGAGTGAAGAGGAGCTTGTCTTGTGAGGTCGGTTTTGCCCAAGCAGTTGGGTACCCGGGACCTTGCGTGCTGTCCCCTGCTCCGCAGCCTGCATCTCTGCCTCCTCACTCGTAGTCTGTGCTTTCCCCAAAAGCCTCCCGCGTGAGCTGTATTTTGTATCTCGTTGCTCGCTGACACGCTCCTGCCCTGTTCGGTGGCTCTCCTAGGCCAAGCGGCTCTACGAGCAGCGCTGCAGGGATAAGGACGAGGCGGAACAGGCTGTGCATCGCAACGCAAACCTGGTGACACAGAAGCAGCAGGAGAAGGTACGGAGAGAGGGGTGGCCGTGGGGCAGGGGGAGAAAGGGGTGTCTCTTCTCGCAGCTTTCCTGCCCCATGCCTCTTTTCCCTGCTTTGGGGTGAGACGGGAGGGCTGGTGATGTTCCCTGGTTGGGCTGCAGTGCCGTTGTTGATGCGCCAGGGCTCTCCTCTACCATTCTTTTCTCTCCCATTTTTGGCAGCTGTTCCTGAAGCTGGCTCAGACAAAATCGGCTCTGGAGGACTCTGGTGAGTGTGGAAATGGTGGCGTTTGGAGGGCGAGGGGAGCGTTTCGTGGGGCATGGCTCTCAGGTGAGCTCCAGCTCTTGGGTCAGGCACAGATCCTCAAAAACACGTGCCCAAGATACCGGAGGTGGGTTCCTGCCCTGGAGAAGCCTGCATGGCCCCACCAAGGCTGCTCCCATGGCACAACCCTCCGCCTTGCTGCCCAAATCTGCGTCCCCTTGCTGTGCCCACCCATAGCCAAGCTCAAGCATTACTGCTCCTTTCTCCCAGCCATCCCAGCCTTTTCAGGTTTCACATATTACCTTCTAGTGAAGGGGTTTTTTAATTAATGTTAATCAGATGACAGTGTGATTTCTCTCACAGACAGGAGTTACCAGCAGAGCGTTACCACACTGGAGAAGATCCGGGAAGAATGGCAGAAAGAACACATCAAAGCTTGCGAGGTAAATGCCCTAAAAGGCCTTCATGTGGCAGTGTGGTCCTCTGGATGTCTGTCCCCTTGCTGTGGTGATCAGGGACGGTGCAGGTTTGCCTTCTCTGTATTCCTCTGGCAGGTGTTGCAGCCAACCCTGCGTGTGTCTCATGCTTGGCTTCTGGATTCAATGTCCCACTAGTTCGAGGTTTCTACTCTTTTTTTAATTTTTTTTCTTCCAACGCCTTTTAAAATTGACAGAGTCAGTGCATTAAGTAGTGACATTCTTGCCCATTACCTTCCTGCACGTTTGGTGTGGCCATCATCTTGAACAGTCACAGTCATGGTCACCTCTGCACGCCCGGCGACTCAAGGCCAATATGTGCTATAGCTGCACCCAGCAGACTCTGAAACTCTGAAAGACTTTAAATGACTTTGCAGCAGAGGCTGGTGGCAGGCTGGGGACACAGGCTGGTTGAAGCCATCTCCATGCACCAGGAGCCCTTCACCTTGTATCTCACGGACCGCGTGGTAGTGAGGGAACCCCTCTGAGTGGTTAGCTCAGCCTAAAGCAGACTGTCTCATAGCAAAATGGTCTAGCAAGGATTTCTAGCACCTGCTGGGGAAGTCCAGAGCTGGTGGCGAGAGGACAGTGCAGCTGCTTTGCTGCTGGCCTGTGATCTGTGACCAAGGGATGGACAGGGACTACAGAGATGCAGGTTTTATCCCAGGTCTGCTGCAAGCTTGCAAAAGGTCTTCCCATTCCCAGTCGTGCCAATCCCTTCCCAAGCTATCTCTCCTCAGGGCTCTATTTTACTTTTTCCTTTTAAAATGGAATTTGCTGTCTGTTTTGTGTGGTGTGCGTTGGTGTCTCAGTGCTGGTGTGCTTTTGAGGTCTGGGGTCTCCAAAAACCTCTCTGATGGTGGGGTGTGGGAAGCAGTAGTTTCACTTCCACAGATGGATCACTTGGAGGTTTTCCCCTCGGTGTGTTGCAAAGGTCATAACTGATAACTAGTGTATACTTACACTTGGGATGAAAGGTTATCTTTCATGGAAATGTGTAAAGGCACGTGAAATTGAGGTACACCAGACAGCAGATTTCAAATTACTTGGGTTTAAACTTGCTTGGAAAAGGGCTGGGCAGGAAAGAGGGAGAAGACCAACCAGTCAATGCACCTCTTCTTTCATACATCCCCAGTGCTTTTTTATTGCTCTGTACCTGTGGGAGGGAAGTGAGCTGGGACCGCAGGACCGTGGGGTACCTAGGGAACATGCACTGCCTTTAGGAAGCTGGCTTGGTCTCCCCAGAGGTAGCGGTGTGCCGAGCGACCCCTTCCACATCAGTCCTGCAGACCTTCCAGAGCTTAACACTCATCTTTGAAATACCTGGTTGCATAGAGGGATGATTTCTCCTCTGGATGAGCTGGAGGACTCGTAGTTTCCACGTTTCCTGCAGAAGACCAAAACCACCTGCTCCTCGCTGAGGATAGTCGTCTTTGAGGTGGCACTTGGGGATGAGAAACGATCAGGATAAAAGAGATTTGCTCTCGTTTTAAAGATGTTAGGGCCGTTTTGTCTGTGTCGTTTCAGTTCTTTGAGACTCAGGAGTGCGAGCGGATCAACTACTTCCGCAACGCCCTCTGGCTTCATGTCAACCAGCTCTCCCAGGACTGTGTCCAGAATGATGAGGTACGTCACATGAAGGTTTCTCCATACCTTCATTTTTCTGTTTGGAAAGCAGAGCCCGATTTGCTTTCCTGTGCACTGAGCTGTGTTATGTCTGAGTTGGGCTGTGGCCTTTGATGGGCCACCAGACACCAACATGAGTGTGCAGGCAGAAAGTTTTGGCCAGAGCTCTTGCAGATGAGGTTCCCTCTGTGATTCCCACATTTTTTGAGGGTGGTGAAACACTGGAAGAGGTTGCCCAAAGAGGTGGTGGATGCCCCATCCCTGGGAACATTCCAGGTCAGGTTGGTCGGGGCTCTGAGCAACCTGATCTAGTGGAAGATGTCCCTGCTCGTGGCAGGGGGGTTGGACTAGATGACCTTTAAAAGTCCCTTCCAACCTAAACCATTCAATGAGTCTATGATTCCCTGGCCATTGAAGCTTGTGTCCTTGGTGAACATTGGACTTTCACCCCATGTGTGATAAATCATTGGAAAAAACCCTCTTGGTTTTTGACCTGATGTATAGAAATGCTTTTTCTTTCCCTTTGGCAGAAATATGAGGAAATCCGCAAGAGTTTAGAACTGTGCAGCATTGAGAAGGATATTGATTTTTTTGTAAATTTACGCAAAACTGGAAGTTTGGCCCCAGGTAAGAGCTCAGTACAATCTCACAAAGTAGTGCTGACTTCCTTGTACTCCTCATAGAGCTGCTGCTCTGATCAGCATCATTTTGGATGCAAACCCATTGATTTTGCAACATTCCTCCTTTCATTAACTGGCATGCAGCAGTAGTCTCTGCCACTTATCACCAGCCCCTGAAGATCAGGCACTTTCCCAGAGAGAGGAAAGACTTAGCAGCTGACTGTTGGTGTTGACAAGTAGTTTATGCTTATAAAAGGTCTGTACTTTACTACTGTTAACTCTTCCTAGCTCCTGTTGTTTATGAAAACTACTATAATACACAGAGAAATGCAACTCCTGTGAGAAGTCCGGTTCCTGTACCTATATCAAGGTAAGGCGTATAACATGTACAATAGCAATTGCTATTGCAAATTATGCTCTCCTGCCAAAAAAAGCGTATTTTGTTACTTTCAGTCTATTGGAGGCTTGACCTGTGAGTATTAGAGGAAAATATTTCCCACGCTATGTAGTCCATCACTTTTCACAGCAGGAATTATGCCAGTGTGCTGCCTACTATAAGCTATTCAAGGACCCCCTCAAGCCCAGTCAGAGGTTTTTGCTCCCCCTTTTGGGGTCATTTCTCCCTTCTCATGGCAGGGAATCTTATTGTGACAGTGCTTGAGGTGAGGGTTTGCTCATTTTTTCTTGTACCAAGCCTATTCCAGAAGTCCTTTGCATGGAGGTGAGGGGCTGTGGTGCTCAGACAGCAGAAAAGCAAGGCAGCCTGTGGAATAGTGATTTTCATGTCTTACTGTCTCTGGGAACTATCTGAACTCCCTTCTACAGCAGCCTTTGATACCAGGAGGGCTTTCTTGCATGATTCTCCATGTGGTCTGTCTATCTGAGGAGAGATGAATCAGTTAAAAGTGTGCGTGGGTAGAGGGAGGAACAGCAAAGCTGAATTGACTCCCCCAGGACAGAAGCTGGGCAGGGAGGACAGGGTGAAAGATGCTTCTGCCGGCGAGCAGATGAGGATTCAGGGCTATTAAAGACTATTGCTAAAGATGAGTGTGCCGCTTTGGCTGTTACACTGGGAGAGGAGTCATGTGCAATTATGGCTTCCTGATGTCTCACTCTGGGCAAAGGCATCTAAAAAGTCATGCCCTGAGGCTCACTTGTGAATGTTTCCCCAACTTAGCGCTTTTTGGCTACTTTTTCCTCTCACCCACTGTATCAGCTTCAATTCCTGTGTTTGCCAAGCTGGCTATTGGTGGTGAACCCACCATGACATGCCTTGGTACCGGGTCTCCATAAAGCCCAGGCTGGCCAAACCTCTTGCCCTCCTGCCAGCTCTTGGTGGGCATCTTAGGAGCGTAGAGCCAGGGCAATGGGAGTCCCATGGCCATGCAGATCCTCAGCTCTGTGTTTTCTTCTGTGCAGGAGGGGACCTCTACCCACCCCGGCCAGCGCTCCAGGTGAGTTACTTGCTTTATGGGGCTTCTGGTCCCACAGAGGATCTCTCTGCTCTTGCTCTTCCCCGTCAGGTCATGAGCTTTAGCTCTCTGAAGGGATTGCTTTAGGTGAAGCTCCTGCTGTAATTCTGGTCCCCGCTGAAAGATGCTGGGAAGGTGGGCGCTGACTTTGGAGGCAAGGTGTCACCCAGGAGAAGTTCTGATTAAAGCCCTGCGTTGTAGGCATTTTTGAAGCTGAAGGATGTCTAAGCGTGGGATCCCACCAGTCTTTGCAGTTTGCCATTCTCTGCTTCAGCAGCATGAGCTATATCATTCCCAGTGCCTCTCCAGTGATGGGATACTGCAGCAGGGCTTGGTAAAATGAGGTCCTGCTTTGGCTCTTTGGCAAATCAAGTCATCTCTTTGAGTCTCATTCACCCTTGCCTCCCGTCCCTTTAACATGGGTGGCCAGCGCGTGGTGTTTCTGTCTTGTGTAAAGTCTTGTAATGAGCACTCTCATGAGCAGACCTAATTTTTTTGTGCTTTGTGTTTCAGGTGAGCCCGATTACGCCACAGTTGATGGCTACAGCTTGATACATCACTAATAGCCACAGTAAGTACTCACACTTGATGAAGAAAGGATGTAGTATGAGATGCAGCTACACTGAGGAGGGACAGTGGAGAAAGAAAGGCCACTGGTTAAGGGATGACATTTTGAAGTGACTGACTGGGAGTGATGATCATGTCAGCCCTCCCATCGCTTGTCTGAGCTGGAGCTGTGGTTTAGACGCTGTTGATCCTGTTCTGTAGGTTCTCTAGGAAGAAGACACTGTTGGTCTGGCCAGCGTGGCAGCGGTGTTGTTTCCAGTTATTCCCAGCCACACAGAGCTGAAGCGCATCTCCATTTTAAGAAAGTATTTGGGGACTCTGATGATTATTTGTACATTCAGAAAGTGCCTATTAAAATCTGTGCCTTTGATCAGCAGACTCCTTGGATGGATATCCCATCTTGACACTTGGGGGAATATAAGCAATCGACCCAGACACAGGGGTGATCTGTGTCAGAAGAAATTTTTGAAGTTCTTCTAAAGTGCAGCCATCTGGGAGAGGCTGGAGCCTGCCACTCTCCAGATAACTAAGAAGTCCCATGTGCCGCGGGGAGCGGTGCGCGATGCTTTGGGCATGCTGGCTTGTGTTCAGGCCACATGTATCCCACTCAGATCTCAGGTTACACTTTTGCCTGTTTCTAAAGTCTTTCATTAATGGTAATGAAACTTGTAATTTAGGTTTTAATTTTGTCTCCCAGGGAGCTTACTTAGAGGAGCACCAATGGTTACACCATCTGTCTGGCTTAGCTGTAGATGTGCTCCAGGCTCAAGCGCCGATACTGGGAGCTGATTTGGATCTTGCCTGGTGCAGCAGTCCACAGCGCAGCTACCTAGCGAGAGGCTGTGCTGCCACAAACATGCTGGGACGTGCTGCACCCTACAGCGTTGTCGAGGATAGGAGGGAAGTCGGTCAGCTCCGCCAACCACCTCTCCAATGAGGGGCTTCCAGTTTTTTAGGTTCATGGTATAGCTTGTCCCTGGTAGGCCCTGGAGAACCCCATTTGATTAACTTCTGGGAGTCCCAAAACTTTGGATTTGTTCTGACCATGCAACACTATAAACAAACTTAGTTACTAATGTTGGGCTGGAGCCATGCAACTCCTTTTCTGACCAGTCTCCTCAAAATTCATGCCCTTCTTGTTAGTGTATATACGATTATGGCCTTGATTCGGAAGCTCACATGCCTCAGGGCTGTTGGTCTCTCTGAAATCCCTGCGTGCAGTGTTGCTTAACAGCTCCTCAGTGCCTTATGACACTGGACACAGGGACATAGGACATGGAGACCAGGGCACAGTTTCGCTGTCTAAACCTGGTCCCAGGTGACTAACTTTGGAGTAACAGGAGTTGCTAGTTGTGTAATGTTCTTCAAGTTGAATCTGTATGACTTCAGTGTGTGCCTAAGCCCACCGGTTCCCGGGGCTTTTACTGAATTTCTTTGTGCGGAGAAGATCACAGTGAGCATTAACATCTGCCCTGCTGCATTATAATGAACTGTGCAAAGTGCCTATGTCAAGGAATCAGTTGTCCTATTTTATTTCTGAAAGACCAAATGTACAAATATTCTTCTGAAGGAGCCTGCTGTAGTCTTAGTTCTTTAAATACGTATTTTAAAAATAAGTTTTGAGACTTGTGTGCTGGATGTGCTTTTTTTAAAGGTTGTCACATTCACTTTCTGTCGGGGCTGGGGCTGGTACACCTTCAAAGCACCCTGGGATGTTCGGGTGGTGTGAATTGCCTCTCCTGGAAGGAAGCGTATAACAGCATAACCTTGCTCAGCCTTTATTTCAGTACTTGCTCAGTACCAAGACAGCTGTGGGAGAGAACACCCCGAGGAAGGCTGGCATGAGGACAAGTACTTGTGATTAGCCATGAACTACAGACCGTGTAGGGCTGTTTCCCCTGGAAAAGTATCTACTCTACAATACATTGCATGGTTTCTTTATTGGGATTTTTCAGCTGACTGAGCACAATAAATGGTGTTAGGCTTTTCTGGATGCTGAAGTCCCCGGTGAGGCTGAAACTTGGCTTGCACATTCACTAGTTGCACAGAAGTAATCCCAAAACAGAGGTGCTGGTCCTGAATACACCAACTGTTTGAATAGACCTAAAGCCAAGCAAACCCTGGCCTGGAAGCAGAGTGTCCAGACATGGAGCTACTGGGAAGCAACTCTGTGTGCCCATGAGCACTGAAATGGGTTTTTATCTTCAGCATCTTCCCTTGCCTGGTTATCTTCCAAGCGGTGCAGAAGACTTTGCCCTCCTCCCAGGCCCCTGGGGAGGAGCCTAGCCTTCTCCTGGGCCCTTATAGTGAGGTTGGGCTTCCTCAGAGATGTCTGTAGAAGGGTCTGGCCTCCTCCCAGACCCCTCTAGAATTGCCTGGCATCCCTACAGACCCTGATAACCAGCTGCGCAGCTCCTGCCTTCCCTCCCCAGGGTGCCCCCCTGGGAGAGAGAGACAACAAATGCCTTAATAAGACAACTGCTTTAATAAGATAGAATAAGAAGAAGCATACAGATAGCGAGTAAATCTTACGTCCCTTCAGATGCTGGGCACCCTGCCTTAGGGCAGGGTCGGATGGAGCTCTCCCTTTTTGGTCCTGTGAGCTAATACACAAATTATCACAAGAAAACAACTCTATTCATAACAGAAGTTCACGTGAAAACTTCTCGCTGTATTTCCAGATACAGGCAGGGCCAGGCAGATGGACTAAGGGCCAGTACCAGGTGGGAGCTGCCCGCAGGCCCCCCAGTTACCATGAACTGGTTGAGCACATCCTGCAGCCAAGGGGCTTGTGCAGCACAGCAAAGCCCTGTGCCTGCTGAGGGGGTCACTGGCTCCTGAACGTGCAATGGGCTCCTGGTCAGGATCAGTGCATCCCTGCCTTGACCCACGTAGTTTACCTTTTTCACACGTATTACAAATTACAGATTACATTACTAACACGTGGGCTTCTCAAGCTCTAAGTACAGAGTTCAGCAGAGTGGACGGTGCCTGTTCTTGGCTACGATGTCTTCTGCAAGGTGGGCCTGAGCTCTGCAGGGGCTTGTCCGTCTGGGGACTGGGAGAAGTCACTTCTGCTCCCAGTGGGGCTTGGACTTGCCCCCAGTCGCGGCTCCCTGGGGCCACCTGGGTTCCAGGGCAGGGATCAGAAGGGACAGTGCTGCCTGGACCCCCGGGCTGAGCCAGCAGCTCCGCTGCACCTGGAGGTGCCTCAGGACAGGCTGCCCTGCTCCAGTGGCACCTCCAGGTCCTGCCATGGCGCAGGCAGAAGAGACCATACACTCCCCATCCTCAATAGTAGGGGCTTGGCTTCTCACCCCACATTCCCTCTAGCAGCAGTCTGGCCTCCCCATAGATCCTTATGGGAGAGCCTGGCCTCCTGCCAGGCCCCTATGGAGGAGCCTGGCCTCCCCATAGATCCTTATAGGGGAGCCTGGCCGCCTGGCCATAGATCCTTATAGGGGAGCCTGGCCTCCTGCCAGGCCCCTATGGGGGAGCCTGGCCTCCCCATAGATCCTTATGGGAGAGCCCGGCCTCCTCCCAGGCCCCTGTGGAGGAGGTGACGCACCGCGACTCGGCGTGTCCCTCCGTCCCTCCCGTAGCTGCCCCGCTGCTGATTGGCCGCGAGCGGCCGGGAGGGAGTAGCTACAGTCCCGCCCCTTCCGCCACCGCCCCCAGTCGCCCGGGCAGCGCCGCAGCGGGCGGGGGCCATGGCGGAGGCCGTGAGGGTTCCCCGCAAGGCCCGAGCCAAGAGCAGACCCAAGGTAGGGGTGGGCCGGGGCCGGGGGGCGGCCGGGGAGATCCCCAGGGTGTCGTTCCCCCCTCCCGGGGCCGGGGGGCCTCGGCCCAGCGGCGGGTCTGTCACCGCCGCCTTTCGTTTGTGGCGGCTCCGGGCGCCCTGGGACTTTGGTCAAGGGATCAGGCTCCTATTTGTGTTACTCTTTTTTTTTGCTTGTTTGGTTTTGTTTTAAAGCGGCGGGAAGGGTGGCTGCTCTGGGCGGTGTTTATGGCCGTCCTCTTCTGCTGGAAGCTGTTAGAGCTGGGGGCCGGGGTGGGCACACTTTTCTAAAAAGATTTCTGAACGTCTGCGCTTTCTTGAAGCGACGTAAGAAGACCTAGTTGGCAGCCAGGTGAAGGGTGTGATAGTTTCTGTGTTGTAAAAGGGTGTAAACAAGCTTTTTATTCCTATAGCGCGTGGCCTTCTCCAATAGCTGTGCGCAGCGAGGCAGCTGGAGCTGCATCTGTGTTGAAGCTATAGAGCAGTAGAGCTTATTGGCCTTTAGCAGTGTTTTAGTACAATATGGGATGGCGGTCTTGCTACATCTCATACGGAATGGTTTGGCTTTGAAATGCTCAAAACATGAGGCCATGTATAGCAGACGACAGTGTTCTTTGTTGGTACTGCAGTTGTTAAGCGTCGCTCTTCCTAGGTTTTAATCCTGTTGTGAGTATGTTCCTCCTTCATGATGTTAGTACTGACAGCTTTCTGAAGGCTTTATTTCCCTTGTAGCTGTGCTACGCGGAATTTCAGTAGTTTGTGGAAATGATCCGAACCAAAATATCTTGCCTCAGAGTTGAGTCTAAATAGAAACCTTTCCCTTAATTGCTTAACCTCTTTTATGTTGTAAACTGCACCATATAGAGCAAAGGTATTGAAGTTATGGCTGTCAAAGCCTTGTGAAAACAAAATTAATGCATTAATTGACCATTGTTTTGTAAAATAAGGGTTAGATCTAAGTGTCAGTGGCTGTGATTCCTGAACTCCAGGCAAGTAAAGTTTGGAGGGAAAAGCAATCCCAGAAGAGTAAGTGTGTAATTGTTTTTGTTTTGATTCAGCCCCATAGCATGTGCAAGGCAGTCAAATCTTAAGACTGCTGCTGAAGAGAATCAGTTCCCTGCAGAAAGGCAGTGAGTCACAGATGACGCTGGTAGTTCATTAAGGATGTATATGGTGACTCCTGCAGCTGCTGCGTTTGGCCATCCCTTCCAGGTGTAATTCACTGTGAAATAATTTACTGGCAGTGTCACGTGTGAGAATCCAGAATTCTTCAGTGTTACACATGACCCATTCCTGATATTTTTGTTGCTATTACTATGCTCAGCTCTGTTAATAGGCAAGGGTATTTGAGGATGCAGTTTGGGCCTCAGTCACATTAAGTTCCCCATGTCTCAGAAACAGCCATAATCCTTTGAAAAGCTGAAATTCTTGTGAGCTGAGACAAAGGCTGGCTCAGCTGTGGGGCTGCCAAGTAGTGGAATGGAGCCCAGGGCTTTCTGAAAATAGTAGCCCCAAAGTTAAGCTTGTCCAGCACCAGTAACACCAGACCGATTCAAACACAGTTTGGTGGCAAAACCAGTGAACCTGGAACTGGTGAAGGTGAACCTGTATGTGTGTCCATCTCGGTGGGTAGCACTTAGTTACTCCAGAGATGTTTGCTGAGAAATGGTAGGTGTCCTTAGAGCTTGAGGTGTCATTCACTGATATGCTAGGAGGGGAGAATGGTTAGGCATGGGGCAAGGCTAAGGAGCAGGTGTCATCTTTGATTTAAAGGCTAAACCTCAGAAGAGAGAAGAGCAGATTTTGCTTTCATGTTAATTCAGAACCTGATTTCTCTCATCCTTTCTCAGATGAAATCCCTGTTAACGATTATGGCGTTTTTTGCCTTGGAAAGTGAGAACTGAAAGGCACTTTATAAATTTTAAAAACAACTATTTTATCTAACAGTAGCATTTGTGAGGAATACAGAATGCTACTGAGAGATAAAGGGAGTTTCTTCTGTATGAGGACTGCAAGAGGGAACTTTGAGATTCTAGAGACGAAAGGACCAGTATGTGTTTGTAAAGTATGTGGATTAGTACACTGTCAAAAATATGATCTAGTGATATAGTGTCCTGTGGAAAGGACTGACTTTGAGTTAATTGTCTGGAGATGTTTATTATAACATCAAGTCCTAGTTTAAAGAATTGTGCTGATCTGTTTTTAACCTCTCACCTGTAGCTTTAGCTAGTCTTGGAGTGTGTCAGAACTGTTTCGTGATCAGAAGTGTTTACAGGATTTAATATACTGGAAAACACAATCTGTAAGCAAAGCCAGTGTATTGCTGTGTTGTAAGGGAGCTGTGAGCATATGTTTGAAGTAAAATTAGGCTTCAGGTAGAAGGTAGTTAGGGCCTTGATTTGAGCTGTTTTCTTGTATGCCTTGTCATAAGGCAAAGTCATGTCAGAAGTTTAGTGAAAGTATATGTGATACTGTCAGCAAATTTCTGAAACTATCATCTTTTCCCCAGTCACGCAGGAATATTGAGAGCTTTTCCTAATTTCATCTGTGTTCTTTTTTATATTATCTGGGTCATCCAAAACTGGAGCATTGTAACCTAACTCTTGTCAGTTTCGCTCCTAATAAACTGGTAGGTACACACAAACAATTTACAAATTGGCAAAACACTTTGCCAATTTCTTGTTTTACAAATTGGCAAATGATTTACAAATTGACAAAATCTTGTTGATTTCCTGTGCAACGTTATTTCCCATGCAGTGCTTTGGGAAGGAGGCTAATCTATACCTTAAACTAGGTTTATGGGAACTGTTTACCCCCAAACTGATCTTAATTTAAAAGTGGATAATCAGTTTACAATTTCAATGTCACTGCTAAGTTCTTCTACACCTCTAGTGTGTAATACCTATTGAAAATAGGTATTTCAGTAAATGTACAGATGTTGTGATAGTTTTATAATGTAATTAGGGGGTGCATTCCAGACTTTCTTTGTTCTGAAATTACTTTTGTAAAGATAATTTTCCATTCATTAAAATATTGCTGTAAAACTTAAGATGAATTGCAGAGTAACTTTTTTTTGCAATATGTTGAAATCTAGTGGCTGTTTTTAGAGGTCAGGGTCCTGTTATTTTGGTTATTTTATATGTTAATGAAACATTCTGTCCTGTGATATTTATAGCTTTTTACATAGAAATGTTGAAGCATTGTTCAAGAGATGACCAAGAAAATAGACACTGATAGGCACTCTTCAAAGGGCAGCTAAAGAACAAGGATCTGTTCGGTACATTTGTTTTTACATCTAATGTTATGAAAATTAATGTGTTAAGAGGGGCTTTTGGAGTTGTGATGTTGACAAATTCTAGTTTTGGTGATGGTGGGGTTTGGGGATGCAAGGGGGGTAGATTCACTTGGTAATGACACTGTTAATTTTTTATTTTTCCCTAGGAAAAAAAGAAAAAAAGTAGTGAGGAAACCCACATACAAGAGTCTGATGATGTCTTCCTCCCTCCTGTGGCAGAAGTGTCTTCTCAAGCCAGTAAAGTGCAAGTGGAACGTCCTGGAGAATTTACAGAAATTTGTCTCAGTGATGAAGTAGAGGATGGAAAAACTATAAAAGATGTGTGCGACATCTCCCAGAGTACTTTGTCTTCAGCAAATGAAGGATCTTCGACAGTGACTCTGGAGCCTCCCACAAATGCAGAAGAGTTCAAAGCTGATCATTCCCATGAGGAATGCAGGGGCGGTGTTGAGAAGAGTGGAAAAAGCAAGTTGGACAAACCTCACAGCCCTGTGGAGGTGGTTGCTAGCGGATCAGGAAACTCTGATTTATCGAGTAGTACATTTCATTCTAGTGCTGCTGGCTCTCGGACAGTAGTGGGCTTTGTACAGGACAAAGTAACTGAAAACGTACAAGGTGATAAAAATCCTCTTGTCTGTTTGTCAGAGAAGCCTCCTCCTAGTATCTTGCAGCAATCTGAGAAATCCAAAACACGTGTTCAGCGATCGGGATTGAAACCAGTTTATCCAAACTTGTCAGCTGAATTGTCATATGAGAGACCAACCATAATAGCAGTTAAACCGCTGTCGCACAGTGAAAGGTTGTATCCAGAGCTCCCAACTGAACCAGAACTGGTGCCATTTACCAGAGAACAGCTGAAAATTTTTGAGCCGTGTTCATGGTTGGAAAATGTTGACTCCTACGCAGAGGAATTCGAAAGCGTTGCTCATCAGGACAGGCACGAATTTTATGAACTGCTCCTGAACTACATGCGCTGCAGGAAGCAGCTTTTGCTGGCCGAGGCAGAGCTGCAGGCTATGATGACAGACTGCCAAAATGTTAAGGGGAGATTATGGACTTTTAAAGAAGAACAGAAAACTGTGCAGGTGCTGTTGCTGAAGCTACTTTTGAACCCAAACTATCTGGATGTGATTCCAGACCTTAATTTTACTTGCTGTCAAGTTTATTGTATTTAAGCTCTGTTGTTTTAAAAAGAGATGATTGCCTTTGCTTCCTGTCTCTCCACTAACCCCCAGTACTTCAGAGTATCGTTCTGTTGAGACTTAAGACAGTTTGTTGTTTGATTTTTAAACTCTGATGAATGTAGGGTACTAGGATCTCTGTTAGTGATCTCTTGGGAGTCAGACTTGTGTGTAGTCAGTCAGAATGAGCTGTGTACAGCCAGTTCTGCCTGTAGTGTTAGGTGAAGTTTGTGGCACAATGCTTCGGGTAGATGCAGGGGATACGTGGTGGAGTAGGACGTCAGAATGACTGTAGCCGTGATGTCCCATCTGGCCTGCTGCCTGTAGTGACAGTTTTCATTGACGTCATTCCTGACTGTCCTGCTTTCAGAGGTGGCAGCTGCAGAGGAGCTTGAGTCATGCTTGTGGGTGACCCTGTTGCTCAAAGCAAAGGGCGTGTGAGGTCCATCCACTTTCAGTAACAGTTGCTCCATAAATGTAGCTGTGGTTTTAGCTACTTCCAGGGTGGTCGTGGTATTCTGTAGCATTTCTGTCTGCAAACCAGAAGGGTCTGGAGAGCTCTCTGGTGCACACATCAGAAAAATCTTTCCCCACACTCATTCTGTGTAACTTGTTTTTGGAGCTGAACATTACAGTGGAAGTGAATAAAATTGTTCTGGCGCTCTGATGCTGTTCATAGCCAACACACCATCAAAGTTGCCCAAGGGTGCTAAGTACTTATGTATGTGGTGGCTTCACTGTTGTCTCTGTGAGTGCAGTGCCTCTCCTGTGCAGTTCCTCAGAGCTGAGATGTTGAGAGACATTCACTGAACAGATTTGAATCTTTTCCTTTTTATTAGGGTATAACGCTGAACCTCACTGGACTCTTTTGTGTTGATCGCTTTCTATGCTGAAAGCAATTTTGGCTTCACTCTTACACCCCCACTGGGCATCATACAGTTGGCTAAGCTTGCTGCTTGCTTTGTTCTATCCTGATTCATTATGTATTTATTGTGTCAGAATAATTGTTTTATGCCAATTTAAAATTCTTCTTCTACTAACTTAGGAAACACAGGGATAACTTCAAGCTAAGCTTCCAAAGTGCTGGCTCTGAAGCATGTTTCCTGGTTGCATAGAAGAATAACAGGAATGTTGCGTATTGTGGTTTTCTTGTGCTGAAGGATTAGAGATAGGACAGAGGAAGACTGGCCTCAGCTTTTAATTCCAGTTTGAGGAAAAAAGTTAGAGTACAGTTCATTTCTGAAAATTTTAAATGTACAATGGGGAATTGGTATAAATATTCAGTTCTGGGAGCTTAGAAAAATATTTATGTTGTTTCAGTGCATATTTTAGCTTTAAAATAGCAGACCCAAATATTTATGGAAATCTATAAACCGAGAAGCAGTTGCACTCACTGGGAATAGAGAGACCTGATTTTGTTCACATCTGTCAGTGATACAGGCAAGTCACTTCATGTCTATTTCTAAATCTGAGTTATTGAGGGTTTGTAGAGTAATTTTTTCAGAAGTAAGGGATATGAATCTTCAGTAATCACCAGCTCTAAAACGTATGTAGGATGTTCTGACATGTTTGTCTTTTCCACCTGTTAAGTGGCCCCTTTTATGAAGGCTCTGAAATCTGTTGAGGGGAGGGTTATGTCAAGGTTAATTTCTGTAAGCACACTTGACCCAACAAAATGACAAAGCCACTTCAATAAAATAATTGCTTTCTTTTCAGGGTGTCTGTGCAGATCAGTGCAAAGTGACAGGTCACCATCGCTACCAGACAGTGGAGCTGAATGAAAGTGTGCTGGGGGAACTGAAAAAGCTGTTTGAAGCCAAAGCAGAGCATGTGCATCAGACACTGGCGCTGCACTCGTACACTTCAGTGTTGTCCCGCTTGCAAGTGGAGTCGTATGTCTACAGGTTGCTCAGCAGCTCGTCCCTGCTGAGATCAGTGGCTCTTCAGCAGCAAGAACAAGGTGTGTTGCTGGTCTGGACTGCTCCCCGTGCTGTTCAGGGTGCCAAATGCCTTGTTCACCTGCAGTTTTGGAGTCTTGTGGTGGAATTTGTATACTGGTGTGTTTCTCCTCTGATATTAAAACCTGCTGATCTCCCGGGAGAAACTCCAATTCTCTTGCCTTATTCACCTGGAGAGTGGAAGCTGAATGCAGGATTACCTTATTCTAAGTTACATACTGCCACTGATTACTGTAGAGGAACACTGGGTGGGCTGGGAAACCCGGACTCCAATCTTTTGTTGTCAAAGGCAACATACAATATAGTCCCTTTTCCAAATTGAGTATGCATAATTCTAAAACCAGCTGGATATTTTTCCTGCTTTACTTCCTCTTGGAAGGCCATTTGAAATCTTGCAGCTCTAATACTGAGAAATCTTTTTGATTTTCATCCTAGGTATATTACTTACTTGGGTTTGTGCCAATATAATCTTTTAGCTGAAGTATTCCTTCCCCTCCCACCCCGGGTGTTTATCCTTCCTAGTCCTCCTCCCTTTGCCCTCCGCCTCCCAGATTGTTTATATGCATAGTAAATGGTGGTTCTTACAAAGTTTGTGTTGAGGGAAGGCCTTTTGTGAGAGCAACCATAGTATATTCTTCTTGTAATTAATGTCCAGTGCTAAATTATAAGATGAAATAAAGTACTCTACATAAAGTACTCTACTTCTCTGTCGGATTTAGCAAGCAACTGTGTTGAAACGTCTTGGTATGTATAGATAGATAGAGCAAGTTTTCTGTATCGCTTCAGAACCACTACTTATGTTACCACTCTGAGAGCTGCTTGTCAAAACTCCTTAATTCTGGTTTTGATTTACAGTTTCAAAGCAATCAGAAAATCTTTCTTCAGACTTGGGCCACTTGAAGGAATGTATCAGCGTCCTTTTCAGTTTCACTCGCAGAGTTATTGAAGATCCTCAATTTCAGAGTGACCTTCTCATGTGGCTGCAGAGACTGGTGAGGGAGTAAGCATGGATATATCTGTTTGATCCAACACAATGGATGAATTTGGGGGTAGTTTCTGAAAGTGTTACTGTTTCTCTTATTGTCCCACATGCAATTTTTGGGGAGTTTGTTCTGCTTGAGCAACAGAATCTGTTAGTGAATCTTTATAATGAATTCCCTTGGCTGATGAAGTCAGTGGAGGTCAGCAGCATTAATGAGGACTGGCCCATGAGCAGCCAACACTGCTCAGAGTAGACTTAATATTCAATATTCATTATGCTTTTACTTATTTTGAAATTAAAACTATTCAGACTTGTCATTTTTGAGAAACTTCTATTCTTGCTGATTTCTAAATAAATTTGGTTTTAATGCGATTGTAAAGTAATTCATGTTTGTACACCAGAGAAAATGGTTTGTGGCTCATAAGCCAAGCAAACAGACTTTTAAATATTTTTCTCCTGTAACTTGCTCTGAAAATTGAGGTTTGTTAGAAAGCGTGGGAGGAGAAACAAAAAACCAGTATTACTCTAGTTAGCAAGACTATAAAGGAATGAACCTTGAAATTGTTTACAAGATTCCGATATACTTCCCTTTAGGTGTCTGTGTTGCAAAGAATTGGCTGTCCAGGTGACCATCTCTTCCTCTTCAACCACATCCTTCGATGTCCAGCTGGGATCAGTGAATGGGCTTGTCCATTCATTCAGGTGTGAATGTTTAATTCTTTATTGTCAGAAAGTTGGAGTGGAGTGGGTAGGACAGTGTCTTGTGCCTAGTCAATCGCTCATGACTGACACCGCCTTTCCAGGTGTGTGGAATCATGGTAACAGTGAAGGGTTTGTGAGGGGATGTATTTACCCATGTTAGCCCAACTGTGAGCAGGTTTACAGGGAAACACACTTCTCATTCTTGTCTGGAGACACTCCATGAAAGGGAGTCGGGGACTTGCGGTGCATCTCGGAAGGCCTCATGCAACAGAAGGTTTGGAGTGCTGTCCAAGAAATGGAAAGAATATTTAGACTTGAAGCAGCAGCTGTGTATGAGACGAGTGAGATTGGAGGCAGCTCTGTGATGTATAAGGGATGAGGAAGAACAGATTTTTATATCCTGCACATTGAAATGGGACTGGTTTCACTGTAAAGTTTATTAGTTAGGTAATTTCAAGGGCAAGGGAAAGAGTTCACTTTGTACAGATCAGAGGGAGCGCAAATATCCAAAGCCACCAGGGCATTCTTGCAAAGAACATTTTTGCCCCTCAAGAGGGGAAGATGTTGGAAATCTAGCCATAGGAAAAAGATTGCAATTACACTAACAAGGGAAAGGCAAGCAAGGAAATGAAAGGATAGAATAGAATAATAGAATCATTTAGGCTGAAAAAGACCCTTAAGATTGAGTCGAACCGTTAACCTAACATGGTAGGATCCTAACTTCCCCAGTGCTTAACATCCCAATTCCTGCTGGTGTCCAGAAGTATGTGTGAAACAGAGAAGTTGCCTTTTTTGTGGAGCTTTTGATGTGTTTTGGTTTTTTTTTTCTCCTTTATAAGTAATTCTTTTGGACAACTCCCAGTCTTTTGCCATAGTAATACTTTCTCCAGGGTGTGGGTACTGTCTTTTATGGATACCTTTTAGTATCAACAAAAAGCTTGTGAAAAACGTAAAGCTCAGAATTTAAATTTCTTTACTAAAACTAATTTGCCCTTTGTTTTACTTGTTTGGATTTACTTAGATTTTTGCATTTAATTTCAGATCAAAGTCTTGGATAACCCATCAGGTGTCTTTCATTTCATGCAATCTCTTGCCTTGCTTATGTCTCCTGTCAAGTAAGTATCAATATGATTTTATAAATATGTTCTGATTATTTAAGAGTAGGAAACATGACACATGATCTGCTTGTGAAACTCGGAGTTCGTTGCAGGCAAAGTTATAAAAGCAGGCACAAGAAAGACATTCACAGTTTAATTCAAACTGTTTTTACTCATTCATCTTAAAATACAGCCTTGGCAGTACATTCTCCGACTGTGCACAGTATGATGCAGCTTGCTTTCAGCTGTCAAGTAGCTTGTGAAGACTGACATGTTTTGTTACTGTGACTTCTGAAATATAGAGTTCTTGCCTTGCATGATGGCCTGTTCATTATACTGTCTCCTCAACAGAAGCCCTTGAGTAAAGGGTTTGCTAAGTTGGTGTGTATGCTGGTTGGGCTTCTTAACTGATTTTTCATCCTTTTTTTAATCTAGAAGGAATACCTGGTGCTTGGAGAAGCTAGTTGATGAAGTCAGTCATTAGTGAAAACTGTTATGTGCTTCAGATAAAATATATAACTTGCCTCCCAGCTGCCCAAATTTTAATGTCAAAGAATCAAACTGCTGGTATTTAGGGTTGTCATTGTGGCGTTGATATTCTGACCCTGAGTTAAGTGGGAGTCCTGTTTATTGGAGGCTATTATTTTTAAGGGCTTTGTTTTCACATTTCCAGTCTAGAGCTGCCTGGGGAGACAAGTGTATCCTCAGGGCGTGCATACTGCCAACGCATTTTGATGCTTGTGTTTTGAACAAGGTCTACCTTAAGGTGTCTGGAGTGATGCTCTCAACTGTTGATACAAGAATGCAGAGCCTCCACAATGGGTGTACTTACTGGTAAAAGAGCTGAGACTTGTCTGTTACAGTTGCTCCGTGTCAGGAACAAATTTGAATTCTGAATTTGGTTTGTGAAATCAGTGTCTTAAAACTTGTATTTAATTTGTAATAGACTGGTATTATCAGAGTATAAGTTGAAGGTGTTCAGAAGGGTGATAATTATTCCAGAGTTTTGTGGCACTGTGTGCAGAGTTCTGGCAGTACAGTTCAAGTTAGAAGGAAGTTGGATGTTATGATTTTAACTTTTTGTATAACCTTTCTGCACATTTGTTTAACTTGCTGGTACGTCTGAACAACTAAGGATTTGTACAGTATATAGAGCCCGAAAACTAGTATCCCAGACTTGAGGTGGTCTACTACATGGAATGGGAGCTGGGTTGATTTGAGGCAACTCTTTCCTGGAAGGTCTTTAGTTGTGGTAGTAAGACCAGTCTTACTAACATTGATGTGGTGTCCAGCTAGTGCAGCTACGAAAGTTGTATAGTGGAGCTGGCTTGTGCTTGTCCTGTTTGTTGTTGACTCACCAGATGATAGCCTTAAATGGTTGTTGTAGAGTACCTCTTCTGAAATACGATATCCTTTTTTTTTTTTTAAAAGGATTTTTCTTACACATGGGCAAGAATAGTGTTATTTCTTGCATATTTAAATATGCTTGCTATACAGGGCTGATAGCCATTTACATTGTTCAGAAAATTGCTTGGAAGATTATTTACAGAATACAGCAGATTGGTGTGAGTCTTGGAGGATATCAGGTTATCGTAGCATCATTTAGAATCATAGGGTCATTTAGATTGGAAAAGACCTTTAAGATCATCGAGTCCAACCGTTAACCTAGCACTGCCAAGCCGACCACTAAGCCATGTCCCTAAGCACCACATCTACACGTCTTTTAAATACCTCCAGGGATGGTGACTCCACCACTTCCCTGGGCAGCCTGGTCCAATGCCTGACAACCCTTTCAGTGAAGATATTTTTCCTAATATCCAATCTAAACCTCCCCTAGCACAACTAGAGGCCATTTCCTCTTGTCCTATCACTAGTTACTTGATAGAAGAGACCAGTACCCACCTCACTACAACCTCCTTTCAGGTAGCTGTAGAGGGCAATGAGGTCTCCCCTCAGCCTCCTTTTCTCCAGACTAAAC
Organism: Haliaeetus leucocephalus; assembly: GCF_000737465.1. Taxonomy (NCBI): domain Eukaryota; kingdom Metazoa; phylum Chordata; class Aves; order Accipitriformes; family Accipitridae; genus Haliaeetus; species Haliaeetus leucocephalus. The sequence goes on along the minus strand of NW_010973302.1, from coordinate 428,810 downwards.
AACCCCAGTTCCCTCAGCTGCTCCTCATGAGACTTGTGCTCCAGACCCTTCACCAGCTTCGTTGCCCTTCTCTGGACACGCTCCAGCACCTCCATGTCTTTCCTGTAGTGAGGGGCCCAAAACTGAACACAGGACTCGAGGTGCAGCCTCACCAGTGCTGAGTGCAGGGGAACAATCCCTTCCCTAGTCCTGCTGGCCACACCATTTCTGATACAAGCCAGGATGCCGTTGGCCTTCTTGGCCACCTGGGCACACTGCTGGCTCATACTCAGCTGCCTGTCGACCAACACCCCCAGGTCCTTTTCTGCCAGGCAGCTTTCTGACATACTTGTTCATTTCTTGTTCTTGTATCTGTTCTCTTAATATTTTCTCTTTACTAAAAGATGACTTAATTCAGAATTTTTAATTTTCTAATTTTTTGTATACTTGTTTTTGCACTTTAAATCAGAAATCGGGTGGACTTCATGTGCCATATGAAACCAAGTGAAAGGAAAAGTTCCTCTTCATCTGGGAAAGAATCTGGAAACTGGACCCTGGTAGATGAAGGAGGTGAAGAGGTACAGCAAATGACTTCTTTTTTTTTTCTTTTTTTCCCTTTATGCTTTTGCTCAAGCTTATTTCATTGTTTTTTTGGTTTTTTTTGTGAAATGGAGGAAGAAAAGCTGACTTATCCAGTTAAAAAGCATCATTTGAAACTTTGATCTATTTTACTCTCCTTTTAGCTCTGTGATATAACTGTAGATAGTGGAGCTTCCAGGAATGAGTATTAACAGATAGCATATAAATGTTTGAGCTATTGCATGCAGAAGGAGCATGGAAGCAGGCATACGTTTGAATAGGTGCTTACCTTCAGAAGGTGGGTTGGACTAACATATCATTGCCTCTAGTTCTGTTTCCTAGCTGATGAGGGCTTTTATGTAGAAACACACACAGAAGAGGAATTTAGGAGCTTGTGTGTGCGTGTGAAGGAGAGTTCATTTGCAATTTCTTTGGTCTCCTCTTAAAAGCAAACTGTAATTAGTACAGTAGTGAGGCCCTTTTACCGTGTGTTTTATTGTAAAGCTACTAAAAGCGACTGTATTTGTCTATAGGATGAGGATCCTGAAACAAGCTGGATTCTGCTCTTGGAAGATGACTTGATTGCCCTGTTGTCACAGTTTCCGTTTCATGAACTCTTTCAGCAGTTCCTTGGATTTAAGTCTGGAGGTAAATAAATCTGCTGCTGAAGAATTGTTCTTCATTTTGCTTACGCTAATTATATTAATGACTAAAACTGCCAAGAATGCTACTGCATTAGAGTCTCTCAGTGAAGTAATAATGAACTTGCGCAACAGCTCACAGACTAAATAGATGAGATGGAAGTGTATGCCATGCGTATGGGATACCTTAAAAACTTAGAGCAATACAAGCATGCAAAATGTTAGTCCTTTCCCTTAGTTTTGATCTGCTTAGTAGTTACACTCACAGATGTGCTTTCAGGACTAAGTTTTCCCCTTTGCCTCTTAGCTGTAACATTACTGTGATTTTTCTCCAATTATTTATTCATTCTTTATTTTGCTAAATCTCTGGACAAGTACATGAAGGTAATTGCTTCCTAGAGGTCTTATAGCTTGCATAGTTTATTTGTACTTTCATACTTAACAGGTATTTATTGTACATTTCATAAACAAAACATAAATTTCAGTTCACTATATAGCTGGCAAACAATGAACTGTTTGCCAGTTATATGATGAATTGTTGTTTTGAGTGCTTATAAAGTTACTTAAAAAATCCAGAGTTCACACATTTTTTTTGAGATGTATTTTTCTGTCTTGGTCTTAGGTGCTTATTTTCCTGAAAAAACAACTCCCCAGGAGATGATGAAGATTTTTGCTTTTGCAAACTCGTTAGTGGAACTTCTGTCTGCGGGGTTAGAAACATTTAACAGAGCACGGTACCGACAGTTTGTGAAGCGAATTGGTCAGCTGATCAAGTAAGAGAATATTTTCTCTGTGATATGATTAAATCTTTTTTCATACAGTCTGGTTTAAAGTTCAGAGCTGCAAAAAAATGAAAACACCAAAAAACAACCACCAAAACCCAAACCCCGACAACCAAAACAACCAAACCAAACCAAAAAACCCAAACGGTTCTTGGGTAGATTTTGCTCTGAGAGTTGGTCAGTTTAGGGTTAGCCAATCTGGGAATCTGAAATTCCAAGGTCCTTAACTCTAAAGCTGCCTGTGAAGTGGGTATTGCAAAATCTAAATGCTGTGGGTACAAAGGAGCCGGGTGAGCTGTGGGAATCCAGCCTGGTGTTCATCAGGGATGTGCTCAGGCTTGTCTTGGAAAGTCACTGAAATCCGACAAACAGTTTCTCAAATCGCCCCTATTTATAACCATTGTTACTGCTTTCTTTCCATTGTTATCCAGAATTGTTTTAGGGTTTTTAATTTGCTCCTTGAAAATTGTCATTGTTGCAGTAAGCAAATGTAATTGAAACCTAAAAGTTGCTCTTTATTTTTAAATCCATAGCAGTCACTTTATATGGCTTCTATGAGTGTGTTTTCAAGGGGTGGATACAGTTAAGTCAGAAACAAAATCCACATTTTCCTTTGTGTTATTAGAGCAGTAACTTTCTTGGTATAATTATTCCTGTATGATTTTTTTGCATGTACTGCCATTTCTTCATTTCATCATCATAATCATTCAGGATTACCTTAAGGCTCCAAAGTTCATACACAAACTAATTGGGTATAACAGAATATTATGCATTGTTTGCTTGCAAAACCAAGGAAGGATAACACAGGAATTTTAGACTAACCCTGTCTGAAGAGGGGAGGGAAATGCTATTTATGTGGAAATCTCTGGAAACCAGAGGACAAAGGATTGAACATGTCTCTTGTGACTAGACTCTGATCTAGTTGCACTTGTCTGTGTTTTTATATGGTGATGATGTACTTAATGATCCTTCTTTGACTTGTTTGTTCTGCTGTGTAGGATGACACTTTGTCATGTGAGTGACCACTGGGCCCAATACGTTAGCGGCAATAGACAGTATGGATCAGTAACGCATCCCTACTCTGTGGAAAAATTGCAATTGGAGTTTGATGAATTGTTTTTCAGAGCTGTTCTACATGTTCTGAAGGCAAAAAGGTAGGCGGTCCCATGTGGTTGATACTGGCTTTGTCTTGGAGGAGTCAGATATTTGAAACTGGGATTTGGAATAGCTTTAAATACTTAATGGTTTAAACAAGACTGCAATATGCAGGATTTTTCAGCACATTGGTAGCATCAGGATGGGGAGGAATTATGTCTTGAATTCTAGCCTCTGACAGAAGTTCTGAGGACTTGTTCAATTCAGAATGAGGTTAACTCAGAATTTGAGATGCTAAGATACATCCTCACATTCCTAATTCTGTTACATGGCAGAGGTGTGGGTGTATGTCCCCTTTTCAAATGTTGGGATTTATCAGGGTGAAACTGTCTGCCTCTTCAAATCCAACAGGTTGGGAGTCTGGTTGTTCATGTCCGAGATGCCTTATGGAACCTTATCCAGTAATATGCTTTGGAGGCTCTTCTTTGTCATGCACTGTGCGGAGAGCGAGCACCTGGAAAAGCTCTGCTCTACTCTGCAACCTGCTGACTGCAAACAAAGACTTAAAGGTAGAATTTCTACACTCGGAACCAATTCTAATCGATCCAGCTACTGCTGCATCAGCTATGGGTTTAGTTCTTCACATGCTGCATTGTTAAATACACCCTCAGCACCATGACTCGTCCAGAGGCCTTATAAGTGTCTTGGGCAATTCATGGTCTTCCAGTACTTGTTTGACCAAAATCTCATTTTAACAGGCATTGTCAGATCTACTGTCCTTTTAGTTTTCTTTCCGATAGTGGCTGCTACTGGCTGCTTCAGAGAGCTGCAAGAGCACCATGCAGTAGGTACATCTTGTGTATCCTCATATCAGGTCCCATCTTGGCCTTCTATAGTATTTAGAAAGTAAGATTTAAATCCTCAAATACAGAATTTTGTATCACTTAGGGTTCGGTGGGGTTTTTTTTTTTTTTTTTTTTTTTTTGTGTGAGCTGTTGACTGTTGATAGTTCTATAAATACCCCAGTCCTCTTCTCCCCCGCCCCGCTCCCGCATCTTGCTAGTTTTGGCTTCAGTAACTTACATTGTAGGAGATCTGCTTATCTTCCACAACTACAGATGTTTCCATTATCTCAAGCCTTCTTTTGATGCTTTTCTTGTCCTGTATGACACCTTTTCTTTCTATTTCCCCTTGACTCCTGTCCTGTGTTCATCTCCGCAGTGATTGTGGTGGCTTCAGCTGTAGTGGAGTTATTTAGAAGCCAGCTGGAATGCTACTTCCCCTTTGTTGCTGCCTTCATGGAAAATATTTCAGGACTTGATTGACAGGGAGACAGGTAAACAAAGCAGTAACTCCCTACTTCACAGCCTATTTGCTGTCTTCAGGGAGAGCAAATAACACTGTCAGTTTTACTTTCCAGCTAGCTGGTAGCCCAGACAGCAGTTACCACATCAACCAAGTCTTTTGATGGAGAAGCAGAAGAAAATGTCGATCTTAAGAGGTTACTGAGTATCTTAACTGTGTGCAAGCTCAGCTAACATTTAAGGCAATGTGGAGTGGAAGAGGGATATCAAGGCTGTAGCTGTGTACACTTCATGAAGTGCTGATCTGATTAGCACTTGCCAGCCAAAACAGTAACGGTTACACTGTTTCAGTAGGACTTCTTTATTTTTGTTTTTGCAAGAAATTTTTACTGCATCTCAAACAAAGAGAATGTAATATGATGTAGTGGGTTGCAGCTCTGACAGCAACAAACACTGGTGTTCTGGTGTGTGGGGATTTTTTGTGTGGTGGTGTGTGGTTGGTTTTTTTTTTTTTTTTTGTTCAGCCTTTGTTTTGCTTCTAGCTAACTTCTATGTTTTGAAGTCCCTGGTATGCTGACGCAGGATATTTTTATCCTCTTCATTCTCCTCGATGGGTTATGTCAGCACAATACTATTTTTCACAAATGTCTAGACAGGGAATATCAATGGTTCTTTCAGTGAAATCCATCTAATCTTCTGAAGTAGCTTCTTTTGACTGACACTTACCAATATAATGCAGACTTAATTTCCTGTAATTCATACCCTAAAAGACCATGGCATTAACATTCTCCTGGGAGAGAACCATTTTTATTGATTTCCCTTCCCAGATTAAGTTTGAGAAATGTTAAGAGTGGTGAATCTACAAGGGGTAGCAAGCCTTGGTAATTGATGGAAGCTTTAGGCTTGCATATATGGAGGTGGGACCATAGTTGCTTTTAAGGGATAGGTAGAAAGAGAATGATAAAATGGAGTGCAGTGATGGAGCTGCACTTACTAGGATAACCTCTGGACTATGAAAGCTACCAGATATAAACCCCTTCTCCATGCTGTGAGTAATTCTGCTTTTTCTTTATATAATATATATAATTCTTTATATATAGCAATGGCATAGTCTTTTTTTTATTTATTTTTGTCCTTCTGTGTTAGCTTAAAAAAATCCCAAAACAACAACAATAAACACAGTGCTCTGTAACTTCTGCTATAAGGATAAAAGGTAGCATTAGGAAAGGGAGATAAATGGATGAGACATGTCTATTGTATCTATCAGGAGTGTAGTTTGTCTTGGTAGATGGAAAGCTCTTTACTTAAATTACCCAATTCTCTAGCACACTGTTCATGAGATGTTTTGGCTGTACAAGTCTGACCTTCTCAGGTTGAAGTACAGTTGCAAAATTCTTGAAAGCCCTTAAAATAGAATGTAACATAAGTGGAAGTGTTTAATCACAAGCCTGCTGAGCACGTGCCTGTGCAGATTAAGTAGTTGAGTGCCACAATGAGTGCTTTTTCAGTATATTCAACTGGTACGGTAAGATCACTGTAAACTGTTTTCTGGCATGTTATGCTTCAGAGGAAGCACACCACTCTCCAAACAATTTTACAGCTCAAATGCAGCTTTCAGTGCTTGTTTTGCTGCACAGAGTTTATTTAAAGTTATTTGGAAGAAATAAAAATAATTTTAAACTCCTGTTCAGGTTTTTGTTGTACCCTTCCCTTCCTGTTGTCCCCCACCCCGAGGAATGAAATGTTTATTTGCATTTGGCAACATCTCACTATTGGGTTTAAAGAGGAAACCTGCCTTGAATTCAAGTGAAAGCATCTCTTATCCTTCCTGTCCTGTGCAACTTCAGTTCTCTGTTTTCAGACATTTTTTCCAAACAAGTACATTCAGTAATTTTCTTGTATTGAGTTCGAGAAACTGAAACCAACCTTTCCTATTAACTCTTGGACATAATCTAGGCCCAGGGCTGGATGCTTGAAGTATTTTTATTTGTAGTCGGCATAGAATGATCTCCCCACTTTAATTGCTGCTTGAGATCATGGTATGCGGAATGAGCAATCTCTCAACTTGATCGAAACCTCTCTGCTGTGCTTGATGGGCTTAGTTTTAATCTTCTCTTGACTGTGTGCTGATTAAAATTGGAATTCTTTCATATAATTTGGACTTAATCTGTGGAATTAATTGCTCCAATATATAATGGCAGCTCAAACCATGATAACATTTTTAAAAAGCAAAAAGATTCAAGCAATTCTTCCTGTGGATGGTTAACATTACATAGTTAAAATAATATTAAAAATTGAATTCCAGCTGTTCTTGAAGCATTTTTAGTTTTCATTATGAATTATGAATTACTAGCATATTTACTGAATCATATGGACTCACTGCATATTATGGTGTTTCTTGCACCTTATTTTAAAGCAGCCAATACCAGCCACTTCTGAAGAGAGAATACTAACCCAGTGATGATAATTCTGTTCTCACCGATTCCTTCTCTGGGATTGGATTGTCAATAAATGTATAAATATTGATGATGTATGTCCTGTAACAGTTCTTTTATCATGTTGCTTGCATGTGACTCTCTTCTAGATCCAGAGCACCTTGAAAATTTTGAAAAGTATCTCAAATCAATGAACTGCTCAGAAGAAATTTGTCTGCTCACCACATTTGCTCAGATGGCACAAACCAAACGGGCTGATGTTGATGAGGATTTTATCAAAATCATTGTTCTGGAGATATACGAGGTGAGTAATATTACTGGTCCATTCAGGAAAAGAATGAATGCTCTTTTCCTAACAGTGGAAGGTGTGAAACTTTCAGGGCTGCTATAGTTTGTTCTACCATGGAACTAAGAAAGCACTACTTCTGAGGTTTATAATCTAGTACTGAATTGAAATATCCTGAAGTGCATGTTCTTCTGGGAGAAGAACAGCCTTTCTGTAAACCAAGCCAGAATGAAACAAATGAACAAAAATATCTTTGTTTTGCTTAATTTTTATCACACGGATCTAACTTGTAGCTCTGAAATTCCTTGTGTGGTGTTTTTTCCTGTTGTGGTGTGTAGCAATTTTTTTGTGGGTTTTGTTTGTTTGTTTTGTTTTTAGTGTGTGTCTGTGGTGGTGGTGTTCCTATGTTTAGTTTTGCACTTTGTGACGTTATAATTTCCTTATTTTCTAGGACAATCAGTTTCAGTTTTAGTATTGGTATTTATCAACTTTGTCCAGGATCACCAAGAGCAATTTAGTTCTGTATTTTTCAGAAGACGTTTTATTGCAGTCAGTGAAGGTCAGCCATAAACAGTAACTTCTCTCTGCTCATCTTCTCAGCTGTCTTATGTTAGTCTTTCCACAAGAGAGACATTTTCAAAAGTTGGTCGAGAACTCTTGGGAGCAATTGCCAGCATTCACACACAGATTATTTCAGTGCTGCTGGATCGAGTTAAAGAGACCATTGAGAAAGTTGGGATGGTAAGTGCCAACATCCATCACTTAAAGCAGTTAAAACTAGAGGCCATACCAGACTGTGTTACAAGATATGGCTTGGTATGAGTGGATTCTGTTAAAGACCTGTCCATGGTTTTTTTGATCGTATCACTCTTTAAGATAGAAGGGCATAATGCTGATTATTGTTCCATACTGACTACTGATTAACCTTTTTTCTCTTTTGCCCTCAAAGGTTTCTTTATATCTGTTTAAAGAACTGCCGTTGTACCTGTGGAAGCCTTCTTCGTCTGAGATAGCACTGATTCGTGACTGGTTACTAAATTACAGTCTAACAACAGTGGAGAACAAACTAGCCTGCATTATCTTGGAAGGGCTAAACTGGGGATTCGGTGAGCATGTATGTATTAAAAACAGGAGGTCTGAACTTGGTCAGTTTTGCAGAGTAAAAGTGTTGCTCAACCTGGGGCTATAACAGAATTTGAAGACAGTTAATTACATGCTTTTATATGATGGCTGTACACTTGATGGCATAGGATGGGACTTTCACAGTAATTTTGCAGCATTCTGCCTGAGGATTTGATTGTGTTGCTTTCTTGTAGTCTGCAGCTGAGATTAAAAGAGATATTTAAGCAGGAGTTTCCTCTCTAGAGGAAACAGCTGACAGGACAATTTTGTGAGTGACTTGATTAAGATATCTCTGGCTGCAGAAATAGAAGAATCTTCCAAGAAGTGTGTATGAGACGGATGTGACTCTAGTTTGTGGGCTGATATCCAGGTATGGTTTTCACAGTGCCAGAAAACTAACGATTGAAATTAGAGATTTCAAAGCCCTCAGCATTATTTAAATGGTTGGAAAATATTCCATAGAATGGGTTACTCCAGGAGTTCCATCAGTTCAGGAACCAACTGAGGGTGAATGTTTTTTCAGAGAGAAACAGAAATAGATTGGGGAAAAAATCCTGTTGCCTGCGTTCAGTGATCCATTTTAGCATTGTAATCCGTGCGTTTGATCATACTGAACTCTTCTTTTGACTGTGCTGATACTTGTACATGAAGATTGCGTTACCTTTTTCTCCCTGTTTCTTGATGAAACATGAAAACAAAGGAATGGTGGGGAAAACTAACTGTGAGGTCTTTGCTGTGCAATAACAGTGTCATGTCTGTACCATTTGATACAGGAGACAATAGTTCTTTAATGTGGCAATTGATAAGAGGAATTACTGTGTTTTGATGCAAAAAGACCATGATACCTTTTTTGGTTTTGTTTTGTTTTTTAAAGGAAAGATTTCCAGTGTCTGTACTATGTAATTTAAAATGCCATCTATGTTTTTTTTGATTAATTTCTATAAATCCACCAAATGCACATGAGAAGTGATTATGGTCCTTTTTTTTCTGGAAATAATCTAGCTGTCGAGCTTTGTATTGCCCAGTGTGAGCTCATTATTCTTCAATGTTGGCCTGAGATTTTTCTCACTGGCCAAGATTTTGCCTTGGTATGACAATACTTAATCTCTTTCTGGCTCTTCAGTTTAAGATTTATTTCTCTGTAGTGCAGCTGAATGATACAGTTGTAGAGACCTTTTAAATGAGGCAAAGTTGTTGTGCAATTCTGTTTTTAGCAGGATGCTCTTCATCTGGATCCAGCTGTCCATTCTGAAGTTGCATTGATGGTCCTGGAAGCGTATCAGAAATATCTCTCCCAGAAACCATATGCTGGGCTGCTTTCTGAAAGCATAAAACAGGTATTCCTTCTTCAGAATTACAGGGAATAGATTATTGATAGTGATAGATAGGATAAACTTCAGGCCAAGACCTTGTTTTCTTTTTTCTTTGTAAAAGCTATACTATCTTGATACTACTAGAACATCATAATATACCAACTCAGTGTTTTTGCTGCACCCACAAACCTATTTGAAGATACTGTTAGACTTATGTTGAACATCTATATGAGAAATAGAAATTTAAAATTTGTCCCCTTGCAGGTTTGCATTATTATCTAGCCTCTAGTTGGATAGTTGCAAACTGTTCTTGCAAAGCATCCTTTACTCACGCAGAGTTGGCCAGTACTTGCTTAATCAAAGGCTAGTTACTATTACTGGTGAACATAAGAGACATCCTTCCTGTGCCTCCAGCTCTTAGTCTTACCTTATTTAAAGACTCAAGATTTTAGGAGCTTTTCAGTAGTGATCGGTGCTGTGTTATGTGAACACTGTACAAACATTTATTACATTGATTTTACAGCACACTGGTGACTGAGGAAGGTATAGCTCCAAGTTACAGAAGGGGAATGGAAGGATAGAAAGATCAAGGTTAAAAATGCCTTTTTTGGATATTCAGTCCAAGATGCCTCTATTTATTTATTCAGAGCTTTTAGCATTGTGTTGTGCTTTGTCTTCTCAGTATTTCTTGTACAGTGCTTTCTCCTCCCCTCCTGCTCTGTGCTTTTTTTCCCCAGTCTTTTCTTCCCCCACTTTGAATGTTCCTTATTGTCTCTGCTCTTTTCTGACTTGCTTCTCTGCACTTCTTAAATCATGGTTTGTTGTCTTGTGCCAGCTAGATGAGTTATCTTTTTAAGCATATTTCAGCCTTGGTTACCACTTTTATTGGTGAATCTGTCCTGACTTGCGTGAGCTTGTAACTGGAATTTGAGAGAAAATAATGCTTAGATTCTTGTAGCCCCACTTGGAGAGAATGAAATATCTGCACTGACTCCCAGCTCTGCAATTTACACTGGTCAGAGCATGTATAATAGTTTTTCCCAAAGATTTGTAATTCCTTCTGATCTGGACAGGGTTTTTATGATAATGGACACATGTACATGACGCAGAGACTCTGCCTGTCCACGTTACAGAGTTCTTTCTAAGGAGAGGCTACCAGGTTTTAGACTTTTTTTGACAGATGTTTTTTTGTACATATATATCTTTTGTATTCCTTTCACTAGCAGTCTTAAACATTACTGAAGGTTGTGTGTGGGGTTTTTTGTGTGTGGGTTTTTTTTAAATAGTAAAAATAAAATTTAATTTGAGACCAATATCTAGTTTGGAAAACTTTAGCCAAACAAGTATAGGTTGATAGCCTTCACCAAAAGGGATGGGTGCGGGGGGAGAGGGTTGTGGAAATCAAGGCCATAGAAACAGAGATTTCAGACAAATTTAATTGGTGGTGCTATGTGGTGTGTCTGAAAACTAACTGCTGCTGCTCTGATCTTGTGTCACGGTATTGTGACAGAAGAGGAAACTCATACAAGCTGACCCAAGTCCTAGACTAGTGCCATATATGCTGTAATATGGCTGTGCTTCCTCTCATTCCTGTTCCTGCTGCTTTGTTCCAGGTCTCCTACTTAGCCAGCATTGTTCGTTACGGAGAAACACCGGAGACTTCCTTTAATCAGTGGGCGTGGGGTTTGGTTTTGAGGTTAAAGCTTCACAGAAATGACTGTGGCATGCAGCACGGCTGGCCTGCAGTCCCTGTGTCTGACAGAGTGCTCGACATGACAGAGTTGGTCACGCTTCACCCCCTCCTGAAGGCTGTCAAAGCAAGCATCCCTATCGGCTGTTATCTGGCGCTGGCAATGACCACGCTAGGTCACAGGTAAGCGTGCTTTTTCGTGTTTGTCTTGGTTGCATGGCCCCAGTGACTGAGCAGCCTACCTAATGATGAACTGAGGGCTATTAACATCTTTATGCACGTTTAAAGAATAAAAGACGTCAGATGCAAGGGACTGAGCAGTCTTTTGGGGACTGTAGTTTTGAACAATGTGCCATTTCCTTTATATTGCTAATACTATTTTTTGCCTTCTGCGTGTTAGGGTCAGAATAGTCATTAGAAATAGTATTGCAACTGAGGGGTTAGCATGATTGCTATGGACAAGAATAACTTTTAACCACACTTACTGAAAGGGTTGTCCTACAGGTAATTTTTTTAGCAGGGCTGAAGTAGACCATTCAGAAAATAGTGAAGAGAAAAAAAACCCCCACTTATGCTGGTAATGATAGAGACCTTTATGACCTTGATACTGAACCTCCTAGCCCTGACTGTGTTCCAACAGTCTTTTCCAGTGCTTTCAGCTGGTTTGTAGGTAAGCTTTGGACATAATCAAATGTACTAGTTGATTAAGGTATAGACCCACGGGTAGGTTAATCTCTCCCAGGTCTGTTTTCCCTGAATCTGTGATCTCTTTAATTATCTCTTACTCTATTCAAAATTTTCACTAACTTGTTTTCTGCATATAATACTGCTTTACTCTTTAAAGAGAAATTGTCTTGGCTTTCTTCTCCTTCCCCAAGCCATTACTTGATGCTGAGGTTATGCCATAGATACATAAGCGCGTCTTCAAAGCACTGGAGTAATTTGAGACTGATGTGAAGGTATACTGGTTTGAGAATGGAAATGTTTACATGTCTTTTGAGCATGGAACAAAAAACAAGGAACCTCTTTACTCCTGTGTTGGTTTCCCCCCCTGCCCCCGCTTTGGCCTTGTGAAGAACCATTTGACATCCTTCTCCTGTCTAAACAATAACACTGATATTTATCACATGCAAAAGTTCAAGGCCAGTTATGTTAAGAAACAAAGTGCTGTACTGTATGCTAGTGACTTAATATAATATTTCATTTTCATGATCTCAGAGTAGACATAGGATTAATGTTTTACATCTTTTCCTAATGTGCAACCCTCCTCGGTTAGCAAAACTTGATGCAGAGCAAAGTACCAAATAAGTTGATGCTAGTGAGTTTTCTGGACAGTAAGAGTAGGATTCAGCTGACTGCAACCACCTAAGTACCTACTTTAAGGAAACCCTCTGAGCTCCATCTATAGGTAGTGAAGAAAGATGTCCAGAGCATCATCCATGCTGAGGAGATGTCAAAGCTAGATAATATGAAGCTCCCTCTGTAGGTTCTTTCTTTGCCTGGAGGGAGAGCCTGGTTGGTTAGGTTAGGCAAGAACACTGAGCTTTAAATTGATTGAGGCTTCATGGCTGAAGACCCCCATCTCCAGTGATTTTTGGAGGACAGAACACAACCTCCCCAGAAGGGCAGGAAATACCAAATCTGTCAGCAATTGAATGACTCCTATAGCTGAAGAAAAACCTGTGGATTTAGCTGTTTAGGATTTCAAAGATCAAGTGTAAGGATACGAATGTCTTTACATCTCAGTTCACAAAAAAAATATCAACACTTTGTCTCCCTTTCTGCTGATAGTCAATATGTTTCTCTCTCTCTCTCTCTCTTTTTTACAGCATTGAGAAGTTCTGTGCTGAAGGGATCCCTCTTCTGGCTGTACTCATCCAGTCTAGATATCTGAGAACAGTAGTCCATGTACTGGATAAAATTTTACCCTTATTTTACTCTTGCCAGTATTATCTCCTGAAGAATGAACAGTAAGCATTATACGTTCCTAATATGTTTATTGATAAAGAACAATGGAAGTTAATCTTATCAGACTTCATTCTGGGTTTTGCATCTGGTGAGAATGTGACGCAGATGATGGGGAAGTACATCTGGTTTGTTTGCCGAGTTACTTTTTGACACTGACTGTGGTTGAGGAGGTAGTTGTAGAAGCGTGTCCTACTGACATCACGTGTACAGTCGTTGCTGCTGCTGCTGCACTGCAGAAGGGGCCTTCAGACAGCTGTATTTACAAGTAACTGTTGTATTCAGGTGAATGAGAAAGACAAGCAGCAATACTGTTTAACTGTGTCACTCTTGGTAAGTTGAGCAACAACTGGGAGTGTTCTCAAGTGCTGGACCTCAGCTGTCTGTCCTGGTCCTTTAGTAATGTGGTCCCTGGGGTGCTTTTGGCTTGGACCACCTGGCAGTGTCCCAAACGGTTCCTGGGCTAGATTTGGATGCTGATGTGGATCAGGAACTTTATTCAGTCCTGATGAGCTGCATTGAATTACAGTCTGCCATGAACGGCTCATACTGTGCCTATGATATGGTTAAATCTGTAGCATGGTTGTGAATCAGAGTCCTTGTATGTGGGTGTCACTAGTGCTGTTGAGCTGGTTTTAAATTCTCTAGAAGCAGGTTTTCTGTATATTATGCAGTAGGAGAAATTTTAGAATTAATTTAATTTGTTGACATCCCTAGGTTTTTATCTTACATCCAACTATTCCTTCATCTGGATAGTGGAGTCCCCCAAGGCATGACCCAGCAGGTTACCCATAAAGTAACACAGCACTTGACAAGTGTGAGCTATGGAGAAAATGTTAAGCTGCTCAGTAGTATGATACAGGTAAGAAGATTATTTAAAAAAAATAAAATAATCTCGGGGAGATTGAAAAACAGGTTGGCTTTTTTGACTGAGTTAGTGTTGAAGGTTAGAAAGGATACTGAATCTGGCAGTTGTGCAGCCACGGAGTACCCTGCATCAAGCAGAAATAGTTGAGTTTGGTTTCCTGAAATACTTCTGCTTAAACTTGCCTAAATCTGGCAATGCATGTGACACTGGACATGACAACAATATGTGCCTTCCAGACTTCCTGGAAAGCACATTTTCTAATACCAGGTCAAAACTGCCTAAAAAGGGACTGTAATATGCAGCCCTACTTTCTTGCTTGTGTTAGTTGAGGAATGCAGCAGATATATTAATGTTTGAAAGCTTTGCTTTTGACCATTAATTTATGGCTGTGGTATGAAAAAATGTTCCTGTGTTAGGGAACAGTATTTTTTTGAAGTGCAGGGAGGTCAAGAGCCAAGGTCCACTAAGTTAGAGAGGGAAATGGACATGCTCTGGGAAGTCCTTTTGCAGGAACAGCAGGTTACACTTCAGAAATAGGTGCCATTATGCCTGCAGGTCACAGGGATCCCACTTATGGCTTTTGTGTCTGTTTTTGATGATATTGGTCTGTTTTTGGTACAATCTGCAGCTCTCCAGGCTGCAGAATCTGCAGAAATTTGAAGATAGAAGATGCAAAGCTGTTTTTACATAAGCATCGAGAGCATCGTTGTAAACTACTTATTTTAAGGATAGGCCCACAGCCTTATGCAATTTAAACAGTTCTTCAATAATTTCTTAAGCTTTAATTGAAGCTGCAATCTCTTGAATAATTTTACCCTTTAATTGGGCAGACTCACATTTTCCTAAGTGACCAGCCAAATGGAGTGGGGCCAGCTGCAGTACTGGAGTTCTGGGTTCAGGTCCTCACCAGCCAGCAGCTGTGGCACAGGGACCGGGCAACACTCTTCTTGTTGGATGACTTATGTAAAGCTGCCTTTCAGTACAGTCAAGAGGACTGTGTACAAAAGCTGCTTTACCAACAACACAAGGTAAATAGCTGTGGTGTACCGGTGTAGCTATTGAGTAAATGGTCAGTTCATGTGTTGCTCATTCTAATTTTAATATGAATATATTTTTCTGAAATGCAACAACAACAGTCATGATGATAAGTGATAATGGGGTTATCTGATTTGTTTCTGAGTAGGTCAAGATTAATGAAACCTGATATTTTAAGCATAATAATAATTAAAACCATTTGGAACACAGGTTCATTCATAGGAGTTCTATCATATTATTTTAGTTTGTGATCTTTGCATTTCAAATGTTCAATAGTGCATTTAGAACAAAAATAGACACTGAAAAAACAAACACTGTCACTGTAACAATATTTTCACTGAGAAAGGCATGAAGTACAAGCAGGCGTTTCGGTGGTGACTGGCTGAGCTAAGGTTGGGAAGTAGCAATGTGAGGCAGAAAGGAACCTGGATGAAGGTAGAGTGACAAGTCTGTAGCTTGTAAATCATCTGTTAGGTTGCTTACAATAAAAACCCCAATGTTTTCTGTTTCCGTGCAGAATGCTTTGGGCTATCATTGTGACAAAGGTCTGCTGTCTTCGCTTGTTAGCTGGATTGTGGCAGGCAATGTGACACCTTCCTTTGTTGAGGGCAATGCTAATTCCTCTCAGGTAAGTGGTATGATGGTGTTCTATGAACAACCCTGGGATAAGCAATATTCAGGTGTCTAGGGTTTGGGGTTTGTTTTTTCTTCTTTCACAGGTTTTTGCAGATTTTTTTCTTGTTCCCTCGTTCTTCCTATCCCAGTATTTGTGAGTTTTCTTGCGATAAAATCCTAATTTAGCCTAAGAGAATACTGTGGGTTTATTACACTAAAGGGAACATGGACATTTTGCACAGAGAGAGTTTGTCTGATTTGTGTCCAAGAATCCATATAATAGGATTTATTAGTTAAGATTTCTTTTAATCTTCAATTGTTCTCGATATATTTAATGACAGAAAATACGTAAAGCCTGACTTTTCTGTTAATCAGTCTTTATCTGTTAAATATTTTGAATACTAGTTGCTTTCTCTCTGCTTAAGCAAGTTCCTTATTCAAGCAAAAAGAAAAAAAACCTGCAGTACCCCAAATGAAATGTGTAGTGCAGGTGGGAGAGAGGAGATCTTATTTTACTGCATTTGAGTAGGTTGTTTTCTCCAGAACTCTCTGGATAATTCTGTCAGTTGTCCCTGGTTTCCCCCTTCTTTCTCAAGATTGTACAAAATACACAGGGAAAGTTTGAGTGTAGATAAGGAGGAAACTGATTTTCAGTTTTCTTGTTCAGATATTGTTACTGCTTTTGCAACTTTGTAATGAGTTTCTGGCAAAAATGTGTTCCTCTTAAGAAAACAGCAAGCTTCCTGATCCTACCCCTGCCATTTTGTTAATTAATATTTCTGTTACTACTGTGTTGTACAGGTCTGGTTTTCATGGATGGTGTTAAATATGGAGTCAATATTTGAAGAAGATTCACAGCTTCGCAGAGTTGTTGAGGGGGAGTTGGTTATTAATGCTTTAACTCCTGATCAAGCTTTGAAGGTGAGAGAACTGTTCATCCACTTTTATGAGCGAGAACTGCTGGAGAAAAGTGTTCCCTTGCATTGTTCAGTTTTTATCTTACATACTTTTTCTTATCAGGATAAAAGCATAACTAATGCTTTATCTGGCTTTCCAGGGGAAAATAAATCTCAGGGAAGTTTGCTTTTACATTTTGAGTTGAACACTTAAAAACTACCATGCAAGTATCTGTTTTTTAATATAACATTATTTACAGAAAACTTCAGTCACTAATTAGTGCTCTTGCATGATTTTCTGGGTTATCTGAATGCCTTATGATCTTCAGTGGATTTATTCTATACCACTGAGATGGGGAGTGCAGATACTCTTATTTTACAGGTGGCAAAACGTGTCTATATTTCAAAGAGCATTTCTCAGATATTCTGAATTTTGCAGAAGTCTGGGCTTTGCTTTTCTCTGTATTTGCTGAATTATTTTCCAAGACTTTCAGAACTATTTAGGTCTTTCCCTTAACAAGGCACTTAGTCAGGTGTGCTTTAAGCCACGTTGCAGCATTTTCCAGGTTCTTTGCCCAAATTCAGTTAGAAATTCTGGAATGAAGCAAGTGGAAACCAAAGCTGTCCAGTCTTGAAGTGTAACTTTTGGCCCATCCTTCATCTCAACTTTTTCAGTGTGTTTTAATGAAGAAGGTAGTCTAGAAGCTCTATGAAAATAGGTTTGCTTGGGCTATGTCCAGACTAATACATGTCTTTCATCCTTGGAGACTAGTCTGGAGAACATTAGCCCCTGGGCTTGCATGTCTCGATTTAGCTAGAAAACAGTGAGATAGTATGTGGGTAGTGTGTGGAAAAGGGTGCTGAGGGTTCCCAAGGTCTAGTGTGTGGGATGAGGTAGTGCCAGGGTCTGCACTAAGACTTGGGAACTCAGAAAAGCCTCCCATTCCCCTGCCTCAGGCACAGTCTGTGGGAGCTTGGTGTTTGACTTCTTAATGATTTAATGGGTCCGTGGAGTAGCGTTCCAATTTGCTAATAGGGAGTGCTGCTGCTCATACGTTGCTTTGCCTTCGTTCTGCTTTTGCAGAAAGAAGATTTTTTTTGTTTGTTTCCTTCTGTATTCTTTCTTCACATTAGTTTTATTTTGTTTTAGATTTTCAATAGGCCTGTATGGAATGTAGTCTGGAAAAAGCTAAAAGTGGCACACTGTAGGACTCTGCGTCCTCATGTGGCTTAAGACTGTTATTTTTACCAGTTGGAATGTGCCCTGTGCTTCACTATTGCTGCTTTGTTCTCTAACATCACCAGTCTTATGGAAGTCTAAACTAGGAACTTCTACTTCTGTGAGGAAGAACAGTAACTGTATTTAACACCAATGGCTCATATGTTGGCTTGGCACCACAGAGCCATCATGCTATTTATTGTTTGTTTTTAAGCATCAGAGGTGTAGCATTGTTCTCTAACAGCTGTCCAACATAGCTGAGCAGGGCAGCTCTTCCTCTAAGACCTGTAACAGATGTGTGAATATTTCCAAAGTTTTCTCCTCTGTAATTGCTGAGTTTTCATGCTGTGTTAATCTGTTAAGTTAACCTGTGACAGCCTGTTACAGGGAACCACAGCAGAACACTCATCTGAAAATGTTCTTTTTGCAGAAAGCACAGACCCAGCTGAAGCTGCCCATCGTACCATCCCTTCAGAGGCTCCTGATTTACCGCTGGGCTCACCAAGCCCTTGCTACCCCTGCTGACCACCCTCTCATGCCGCTAATCTGGCAGAAATTCTTCCTCCTTTACCTTCACCGACCAGGACCACAATATGGGTGAGTCTGATCATAAGGGCTCTAGCAGATTAGCAAGCACTAATAAGTTTGCACTGCAAGTGAGATTAAATGCCTCACACTAAGACTGCACCTGAAAGCAGTGGGTACCAGCAGCTTCTTTAAAGAGTCAATTTATTTGCAGAGATGCTGATTTGATACTTGCAACAAGAGTTTGTTGTCCTTTCTTTGTTCGTTTTTAGATTACCTGTAGATGGCTGTATTGGAAGACGTTTTTTCCAGAGCGCAGCTCATGTTAACTTACTAAATGAAATGAAGCAGCGGCTAATAGAGGTAGCAGACTTCCACCATGCTGCCAGTAAAGCACTAAGAGTAGAGAGTCCTGCAGAGGGCAGTGACGGATCACCGGAGAAGGCAAGCTGCTCAGCAGATTACCTGACTTCACCAGAACTGCATAAGGAACTTGTCAGGTAAAAAAAAGCCTGCCCAGTTCAATCTTACTCAATGCGACCACCTGAGCGACTACTAGAGCACAGGCTTAGCTGTGGGAGGCGTTAAGGGATGTGACCCTTGGCTGACCTAGATGTACTGCGGGCACTTGGTATATGTATAGTTGTGGTCAAATCCGTTCCTCTGTTGATATAACTTGTTTTGTTTGAGAGGGGGCTGATTTTACTACTAAAAATAAAACATCTGCCTTAGGGGAGAGCTTTGTGTTTTTAATTAATGATATCCCCATGCTGGTAAAATATTTGCTGTGTAGACGTATCTGCTACTGGTATGTACGTCACTAGCTATAAATGTAAAATGCTACTTTGTGTGCATACATCTGTTTGTCACAGACCAGGGCCTAAATTTATGTCTGAATAAGATTACTTCATCAGGGAATTTACTGGGGACTTCAACACGTTTCAGTTAGTGCAGTTTACCCAGTTAGCATGCTAAAGTTGAGCTGCGACAAGTGTGTTATGTGCCAGCTGGAAAGTGATATGTGTGCTTAACCAAAACCTTAGCAGAAGACTCTCTTCTTGTGTTAGAGTAGACTAAGGAGGTGGGCATGGTCACTTACTGCGACTCAGCTGATGAACGCTCACTTTTGTAAGGGGTGGTAACTTCTGAGAGCTACGTACCTCATGCACACTGAAACTGTAGCTATGCTGTTCAGAAGTCCGTGGTTCTGTTACACAGAGGCTTTTGGTCTGAGAAGTCTACCTTAAGAAATATTTGCAGTATTACAGTATCTGAATATTCCCAGAAACTAGTTGAAAGGATTATTTGGAAGGAGTCCCTTGTTCAGGGGGTTTGGGCATATGGGATCTGAGCTGCTTTTAAGTGGTCCCCCCTGCTCTGCCCCCAGCAATCAGTAGGTACTGTAAAAACAAACAAGGGAGATCATAAATCCTCCTTGGTCATTTGTGAAAAATAATCCAGAGATGCTCACTGGGTGTAACTTCATTAATATTTTCAGTCTTTCATTTCAGAGGAGTTCCCTACTCCAACATAAAACCAGACTGCTCTACAGCTAAGGAAATCTTATGCTCAGGATGTTTAATGACCCCCTAGACAGGAGGGAAAATATTGGTAGAGTTCATAAAGACTGATTCTTGGAACTAGACTACTTCCATTTTTTTCACCAATGACAGTGATATAGAAAACAGGAGTTTGCTAATGATATTTGATCCCACAGTGTGAAGATTTAATGGCATTCTAGTTCTTCCTTGTCAGGAAAGCTTGGATGGTATGGTTATAAAAAGGGTACCACTCAGTAGAATGATGCCAGTTGAAGAAAGAGGTATATTTATGTTAAAATACATTGTTAGCAGAGGAGGAAATGTGAATAAACTAGCTGTGAATTTGACTCTGAAAATAAATTGAAAGATGTAATTCAACTCAGGTGTGACCTTTTGGAGTGGGCATTCTAGAGAAGTCTTGGGGTGAGAAGCCAAACTTGCTCAAATGTGCTGTTTTGACTTTGGTCTTTCAAATGGGATTGTGGATGAGGTTCCCTGATATAAGAGACTATTCCAGTCCTGGCTCATGTGCTAATTTGCATAAATGTTTTCCATTTCAAAATTTGTCCTGTTAATCTTTGTTATTGCCCTTCATATTTTTCTAAATAGCTTCTTTTCACTGCTGGTCTTTGAACTGACACTTGGTAAACTAATCACAAAACATCTGAAACACCTACGTTTTGAGCCATGTCACCTTGTAGCATTATTCGTTGCCTTAACGCTAAACCCCAGAATGAGACTGCTGTGTAATACGTGCTGTGCATAGAATTAAAGTTCACATTGATTTACTTTTTCCTTTTTTTTTTTTTTTCCTCAGGCTTTGTAATGTTTTTGTTTTGTGGTTGGAAGAAGAGAGTTTCCAGAAAGGAGACACATACATTCCTTCTTTACCGAAGCAATATGATGCACATAGACTTGCTAAAGTCATGCAGAATCAACAGGTGAAGTGCTAATGACACTGCCAATCTGGGATCCCAGATTCACTTCACTCATTAAAATGGGTCCTCCAAAGTAGCGAGAGACTTGGTATCACTGGTCTTTAATATACATACAGCATGTATGATACCTTCACAGCTCTAACTTTTTTCGTAAAAATCCTGTGCTATCCCAAACTGCCTTCCTTTATGTTTGAGCGAGGACTCATGAATAGATTTCTTGCCTATCTTAATGAGACCACAGTTCTTATTCTGTACTGTTCTGTAATTCTTTTTATTTTCTAAGACGGTTTTAGAGAATTATTGAAATTGGAACTCTAAGTGACAGAATATTGGAAGTCAAAATCTGCTCATATCGGTAGTCTGTAATATGTCAGGTTCAAATATAAATTAGCGAGCGGGAAGTGTATATTATTCTGTCCAGTAAACCTAAAGAGTTAGTATAATTAAAAAAACATCTGAGGGGGGAGATTTTTGGAAGGGCATGCCGCCTCCGTTTTTTTTTTTCCATTCCTGCAGTCCTGCTTTAGCCTGATTACAGTTAAATCATGCCATGATGTTTTAGACTGTCTTGGTTTCCTCTGTGTTTCTTCTTTAGGAACAAAGTTTTAATAATCTGTACCCTTTCTCTTATTTGTTAGAAATTATACCATGTGTGCTTGTCTGATTTCTTCTCTAAGTGTCACAAATGCTTTTCAGTGGCTTATCTGTATATGTGATAAAAATTCTGCAGCTTTTTTCTTCAATATAGATCCCCCCCCCCCCAATAATAATAATTTTCCTATGGTTTAAAACTGCAGGGTCTAGTTTTATGTACTTATTTTAGTTACCCAGCTACTGGATGGATGCACAGTATATGGTACTGGCCAAAATGGGAATGCTAATTTAATTCTTTTGTGCTTTAGGATTTGTGGATGGAGTATGTCAATGTTGAACTCATACGCCATGAGTTTCAGGAAGCTCTAAACCTTTGGCTGCAAGTTCAGCTTGAATCACATACAACTTGTGTTTCTGCAGGTCAAACAGATTTCATCAACCCTTTATCAGGTAAGAGTTAAGAATATTGTTAATGAAACTGGGTCAGAAAGAATTATTAAGTATGTTGAAGCCCTGGTTTCTTTTCTAGCCAAAGAGAGGATAATGAATAATTTGAAGAAGTTTGATACTCCCAAGCCCCCTCTTCCGCTCCAGACGATGAAAGCTCCTGTGCCAGTTATTTCCTCTGCCAGTCTAGTAAGTCAGAAAGAAGCAATTCAGCTCATGCGCATGGACCTTAACATCTTGCAGCGACATGCCAAGTAAGACATAGCTGTTTTCCTTCTGCCTCACTAGCACGTCTAGCAGTGTCTTCAGGTGCCCTTTGCAGCAGCCTCATTTGTGGTGTTGGCACAAGGCTGTCAGTACTTGGCTTCTGCTTCTTGTCGCGTTTTTTTTTTTTCCTTCTTGGTTATCATGTTGTTATTTCACTCCTTTAACTAAGATAAGACTACACAAGTCTTATCTAATGACTGACATTACATTAGCTAACATCTAACTTCTACAGTTTCTTTTCTCATTTGGCATGCTTCTTAAAATGAAGCCTCCCTTTAGCCTAGATTTGTTGACAGTAAGTTAGTTAACTCTTTCGCACTAATGTAGTAGCTGCAATACGAAGTACTGGAGCCCCTAAGAGAGAAATCTGATTTCTGGAACTATTAGCTTTGTGAGTGAGAGAGACTTTCTGTTTTTAATATTCCTACTAAGAGAATCCAGCTGAATTATTTGCAAACACAGTTGATGAATCTATAGCTGTTCTCACCCAATGTAGTCATTTAATAACGATATTATAAACCAAACCAAAACTTGCTAAGCCCAAGAGAGGATGTGTCTAAACAATTCCAGCAGCAATTTTAAGTGGGCTTTTTTCTGATGACAGAATCATCCCACAGTCCAGCTTTTTTTGTCTGGTGGAAAATTGCATTTCCTACAGAGGGTGATCTATTTGATTTCCTTCCAGGTTGTCATATAGAATAATTAAAAAATTCACGCAGACTTGAGTAGTTTTGTAGTTATAAACCTATTTCTTTAGTACTTTGAAGTGCTACTACTTTGAAGTTTTAACTCAATTTCATTTAATAGCCTTTTATGTTTTCTAGGAAAGTGTCACAAGTTTTTTTTACAGCACATTAAATTGACGTCTCATCTCTTGCTTATAAATTCTTAGCATTACTGTTTTCAGTAAAGGTTTTGCTAACTTTATTAATGAATGCTTTTCAGAATTGCAGCTCTCTGGGAATCTCAGCATGTTGCTCTTAATAGTGAAATATTGGACGCGGTACCTAAGCTGTATGTCAATCGGGAAGAGCAGATCACCCTCCATTTGGAGTGCCGGGGAACTTCAAATAAAGGCTGTCAGGGAGCAGCTCTTCTAACCATCCAGGTTGGAGACATGGCATCACTTCTATTTCAGGGCTGTTGGACATGGATAATGAAAGTGAAATGGCTGAATGGTTACAAGAATGGTAGCAGCTGACTAAATAAATCCATACACATATAATAGTTACCTGAAATAACTAGTATGTAATGCTCAAAAGGAGATGCAGATCAAAGGCTGAAGAATAACTTGTCACATAAAGTTTGTTTTGCTCATAGCATCTATTCTAAACTGCTTCCCAATGTGTGGATGTATGAATATGCTCACTGATAGGAATAGAAGCATGAAAATTTTTATAGAAATATTCCCATGTTGCTTGGTACATGAATTTCTTGATTCCCCTCTAAGTTTCAGTCCCTGTGGATTAAAAGTCTTACGTAAAAGATGTGAATTAAATTACTGTGTGATAATCAAATAGGAACGTGACCAAGGATGTGTGCTTGGGCATGATATAGTAAATCTGCTCAAAGCTCTCGGGGAAAACCATCTATATTCTGAATTTTCTTACTGGGTTCTGCTTCATTTTTACCAATAGGTGCAACATAGAAGAATTTTAGAATTACTCTGAAATGAATGTGTCTTTTTGTCATTTAGTTTGAAGGGAAACATAAAAATGAAGCAGTGAACCAGCAGCTTCATGCTTTGCGTAAAGAAGTGAGACAACTGCAGGCAGAAGCTACGAAGCCACCTTCTCTGGGTGTTGTGGAAGCAGCAGTACATGTGGAAAATTTTATAACGTAGGTTGTTCAGACACTGTTTTAGGTAGTGATGTTTTGTATTTCTTTTTTATATGTTAGAGTTAAAATGTGGAACCTGTTTGTGTTTTTTGTAATGCTTGTCAGCTTGGGTCAACAACGGAGCTGGAATCCCGAGACGTGTATGTTTGTGACATAGACCTCTAAAGGAATAACTGTATCATCAGAAGGTCATTCAGCCTCAACAGGGCACACAGTATTGTTTTCTACTTCAGTTTATTGTACTGTATATTAGAATAGCCCTTCTAACCCTGCAAAACAGGATGACAGGGATGCTATGTTAAACTTTAGGAAGTGGCAAACTTGTACCACAGCTGTCTCAGCCATAGGCTAAACTATGCTTTTAATATCTCTGTAGGTTTTTCCCTGTTATAGTACAGGACGTAGCTCTTTAGTAGAGAGCTATGATTTGAGGTAGGTTTTCAATGTGTGAAACAAAACCGTGCAGTGGAAGAGGATTATATGATAGTACTTTTTGGGGTCTGTGTGAATAAATGGACTAGTCCAAGACCCTCTTCCTCTTGAAGACCTTTTAGAGTTCATCCCAGAGGTCCAGTTTTGCAACACCGTTCTTCTCAATCTTCTAGATTTCTGCTGGGATTCTTTTAGTGTAGTTGGTTTCCTACAGAGTGTACTCACTGTACAAGTAAAAATATTTGGTTACTATTTCTACACGTTCATTCTTGATCATTAATTTGAAAAACTCTGGATGAGCTAGTTCTTGGGATTTAGAGCTGTTGAATTGAATGTTTTTCAGATGTTTAAATTCAGACTCAGTGAAGATGGGGGTTTGAGCTCAATAAAACATGTACTTGGCAATGCACAAAAAAAAGATTGATTCTGTTTTAATTCTGTTATTGCTGAGCCTGTTAAGTAAAATGAGGTAAATTTTCTTGCAGTACAAATGTAGTTGAGACGGCCTAAGAACATGCTGAACACATGATTTGAGGGAGAAATAATCTGTTGGAACTATGCTGTGAAAAATCTTTTGATGATCGCTTTTTGACTCTGATTATGGAGACTTTCTAAGGTTTGGAGGTACCCGTTTCAGGCAGCAAAATGACTTGAGCTAAACCTGGGACTGTTCAGCCTGGATATGAGAAGGCTCAGGGGTTTCTCATCGATGTGTAGAAATACCTGAAGGGAGGGTGCAAACGAGATGGAGCCAGGCTCTTTTCAAGGGTGCCCAGTGACAGGACCAGAGGCAATGCGCACAGAGACACAGGAGGTTCCCTCTGAACATCAGGAAACACTTTTTTACTGTGAGGGATGACACAGGGTGCCCAGAGAGGTTGTGGAGTCTCCATCCTTGGAGATGCTCAAAAGCCATCTGGACATAGTCCTGGGCAACCAGCTGTAGGTGGCCCTGCTTGAGTAGGGCGGGTTTGGTCCAGAGATCCTCAACGATGCTGTGATTCTGTGAACCCATGCTTGATGATCATGTGAGCCAGAAATATCCATCTCAAGGCTATATATTGGCAAGAAACCTTTCTTTATTGTCGCATATTATTTTCCATGTGTAAATTTACTCTGCTTTTTTTTTTTTTTTTCAGGGCCTTAATAAATATCTACAAGGTGCAGCCTATGCCTGCAATTAAGAAAGTTGGAATTAGTTTATTTTTTATGTTAGTGGAATATGTGTGTGATGAAACTCAACGCAATCCTCCCACAAGGCAGTTCTTCACGTCCTGCGTTGAGATTCTAGGCCAAGTGAGTCTATCCTCTGATTTTTGGATGCCTAATGCTTATTTCAATTGCCTGTTGATATTGGTGGTCTAAAACATTCAGAAGCCTGAAAATTAACTTCTAACCTTCTATCCCTTTCAACTGTTCTTTTCAATTAATTGTGTAATATTGTTGTGGTTTAACACCAGCCAGCAACTAAGCATCACGCAGCTGCTGACTCACCTGCCCCCCCACCCAGTGGGATGGGGGAGAAAATCGGGAAAAGAAGCAAAACCCGTGGGTTAAGATAGGAATGGTTTAATAGAACAGAAAAGAAGAAACTAATAATGATAATGATAACACTAATAAAATGACAGCAGTAATAATAAAAGGATTGGGATGCACAACTAATGCACAGTGCAATTGCTCACCACCCACCGATCGACACCCAGTTAGTCCCCAAGTGGCGATCCCCCGCTCCCACTGCCCCCAGTTTATATACTGGGCATGACGCCACATGGTATGGAATACCCTATTGGCCAGTTTGGGTCAGCTGCCCTAGCTGTCCCCCCTCCCAACTTCTTGTGCCCCTCCAGCTTTCTCACTGGCTGGGCATGAGAAGCTGAAAAATCCTTGACTTTAAACTAAACATTACTTAGCAACAACTGAAAACATCAGTGTGTTATCAACATTCTTCTCATACTGAACTCAAAACATAGCACTGTACCAGCTACTAGGAAGACAATTAACTCTATCCTAGCTGAAACCAGGGCAAATATACACAGTCTTTAGGAGAGTCTAAGCTTGTATATAAGCAAAATAAAAACTGTAGCTCTGAGATGCCTGCTAATAAATGCTCACTGTGTTAGTTAAATGCTAAGGTAGGCTGGATTTTTGGGCAGGTAACTGAAATTTGGGTACTTCCAGAGCATAAAAGAGTGTTTTGGCATATGTTTTGCTATTACTGATCGCTTTTTCTAGCTGATGTATATCTTGTCAACCTCTGTATTTAGACACCCCTCTTCTACAGCCTTTAAGTATTCTTTGTGTAGAGAGCTAGCCAGAAGTTTACTGGTAGAGAACATAAGTGCTTGTTGCTGTTGGTAGTGTTTGCCATGGGGAATGCATTATGTGGGAGCTCTGAGAAAAAACATTAGCCTCTGCTTTGGGTTCAGATATTTATTTTCATCTCTTAGATACAGTTTGTTCCCATGTGCAGCTGTCCTTGAGCACCTCTAACAGCTGAAGTGCTGAAAAGTTCTTGATAGCCATAGTTCTGTTTACATTTTTTTCTAATATCAGGCAGGGCTGCTGAAATCTGGGTTCGTTTTCTTTTGCTATCCCATCAGAAAAATTGTATTTCTAGGTATTTTTAGACAACATGTGTGATCGCAAGCGCTGTTCTTAAGCATGCTTGGGAAACATGTTTATTTTACATTATATCTTGTGGAACAGCAGTATTTAGTTGATGTTGATCTTGTACAGTCTGTCATTTTTGAGAAAACTTTCCTTTTAGAAAAGGACCAAAATTGTACTTGTCTCGACAAAAAGCTTTAAGAGGTCAGTTTTCTAATAGAATCATACTGGGCCATTTTTCTCATCATTCCCAATTTCCTCAGGTGTTCATCAGTGGGACCAAGTCAGAATGCAAACGTCTCCTCCAGACAATCCTGCAGAATCGAAGGCTCTGTACTCTCCTTTCTCCCTACTTCACTCCTGTTGCCTCTCCCAATGAATTTGTGACTTTATATGAAAAAGTAGTGGCCTTCCTGAGTGAGGATAACAGTGATGTTGTCTTCATGCTTCTGACAAAGGTAAAGTACTCCTTGCGTCTGTTTTGTGGGTTGCTTTTGTGGGTATTCTTTTCCTAAAGACCCTGACTTTAGGCTAAGGAAGAAAGAGGTGCAAATCTGGTACTTTAAAATAACATTGACAGGTTCTATAGATCTGTGTTGCTCAGCCTGAATGGTATGTGTTGTATTTAAGCTCAAGAGGGGCTGGAGACAAAAGCAAATAGGAAGCTTAAACTACCCTTTCCTAGCCCAGATAGTATCAGTATGTGCTTCCTAGGGCTTACTCTTCAGTGCACTCTTACTATTGAAATTAAAGCAGGTTCTCGATGGCTTCTTCTGCCTGATATCTCTGCAGAGACATTCATCAAAATAGCCAGTGAATTCCAGGTATCTTAAAAATCAAAACAAAAGAAAAATTTGGAACAGTGTCTGAGTCTTCCACTTCTGTTTGGCACCAATGTCCTTCCTGCCTATCTTAAAACATACAGAGTTAGGTAAGAGCGAGTGATTTGCACATCTCTTGTTTCAGAGCTGCATGATACTGTCTACCTGTATTGTCAGTGGAGAAATTACTATTAGGCTTTGATATGGACAGGGTTCGACAGCTGTGAATAGCAGTCAGTCTGTTTTGAACATGACTCTGAGCTGTCCTTAGTGGCAATGATGAACGTTGTCCTTGCTGACCTAGGTCTGAACAGATGGCCCAGAGGCTACAAAGCTTTGTGCCTCCACCTGAAAATTTGTGGACTATGGAGATTAGCCCAGTCTAATGCTTCTAAGTGTTTGTTTGGGAGTGGTACTGAAGCTTGGAAATTGACACACATATTTATGAATCTGAGAACCCCTGCCAAGGGTTGATTTATAAATTCAGGGACTTCTGCAATGTACTAAATCAACCTTTGGAGACTATTATCTTGGTTTTGAGTTTGCGCTAATGAGGTGCAAATTTATTAGGTTTTTCTTAAATATATAAAAACTTCAGGATTTTTTTTTTTTCTCCTGACAATTTCTCCCTTCTCCTAAAGGTGTTGTGGCTGTTAAAGCTTCTACTTACAAATGCTTCCTGTCCTCTGTTCTAGTTTGACCTTACGCAATGGTTAAGTGTTGCTAAGCCACCTCTATCTGAACGTACCAATCTTCTGGAGTCTATTCACTTGGCTCTCAATGCATGTGGCCTTGAACCTGAAGAAGATATTTTGATGCCATTTAATATCTTCTGCAAGCATTGGACTAACCTTCTCCAGTATCAGTTCCCTGATCACTATAGTGATTTCCTAAGATTGTTTGTGCAAAGTGAGTATCTGAATTGGTGCATACACTAAGCCTTTTGTACAGAACTCTTCTGGCTTAAAAATATGAACTGCATGCGGTAGAGTTAAATAGCAACAAATACAGAATGACTTAAACTTTCTTAAGTTTCTGTATGCACTTTTACGTGCATGCTATGCAATATATTTTTGTTAGATGTATTTTAGCTCTACTAGAAAGAAACACTCTTCTGCAGATGGAAGTACATGCGTCAGTGACAACAGATTTTCATCCTTCAGGAGAAGGATGGAGGAGAGGTTTCTATTAATGGAAGCACTTAATTATAATTATGCCACAGTCTCTAATGCAGCATCCTTGTTCTTGAGCACCATTTAATGTCAAACTGAGAACTGGAATTATGGAGACTTGGGATTGATACTGAAATCTGCTGAAAATGTCCTGGTTCACATTAGATGCTACCTATAAACTGATGTGCCTCTAAAATGAGAACGAAAGTACTTCCTTTCTGTCAAACCATATGTGCTGAGGCAACAACTGTCTCTTAATATGTGTTTGTAGCCAGGGATGTACTAAGTGCCTGGGAAGCTCTCTAAGAAGAGAGCATGTAGATGCCAAAAAGGAATGTTAAATTACTTATCTTTGGGAATTGGAGGTTTCTCTCACCATTAACTTGGGGCTTTTAAACTCCTGCCTTACCTAATTTTTTTATGTAGTAGGGAGCTCTAATTTCAACCTCATCTGACTTGTACTGAGAAAGGGACTAATATCCTTCTCCTGATTTTCACAAATGTATTCTCTTCTCTTTCTTCTAAGGCTCATCAGAGCAGCTTCTAAGCCCTGACTGTTGGAAGGCATCACTTGAAGCTTTGGGATGCGGTTCATCAGTGACTGAACAGGGAAGCTTCAAGAAAAGTGATTCTACTGAAAGTCCTGTATCGCGGGATGCTGCAAAAATTCTCCTCTCTGCAGAACAGGTGGGTGCCTCTTTGGTTGATCTATTATGTTTTCCAGCCGAAACAGATGTCTACCAGTGACAAATAACACTGCTGTGCAGTCTTTCTGTAGCTGATTAATAGTTTCCTTCTTTTTACAGGTTAGAGAGACAATAGAATGGCTTTCCACATCTTTCCGCAAACTCCGACTGGCTTCGATGGACTTCAGGACTTTTGGCCTGTTTTCAAAATGGAGTCCTTATGTGGCTGAAGTGAATAAATTTCTGGAGTATCTTACTAAACGACTTATTGACACCGAAGTTGCCAATTTAGCCCAAGAGCCTGTTGGCAGTAACAGAATTCTAGCAGGTAATGTGTCTTAAAAGCAAATTACTTAAGAACAGGCACTCAGTTTCTCTAATTTCCTCTGTTAAAGACCATTTAAACATACAGTAGAATCTTCTTAATCTGCATTTGTATGATGATGGGAACATTAAAATACAGATGGGAAATGTCGATGCTACTTCATGGCCATGTGAGACTTTATGCTTTATCTTTATGCTTGCTGGAGGAAGCTTGTTTATATTTTAGCTTGCTTTAAAATTATTTTATGAAGAGATCATACTGTCTTCAAAGAAAAATACAGTCTTTTGCACTGAGCAGAGGTTTGGCAATGAGGGACTACTGGATTTCATCACGGTGTGATTTTGATTTGGAGAAAATCGCCAAAACCCATTTTAGTATATGCAGGTTTAAAGTGTGAATCATCATTACCCCCACAATTTCAGATGTGTTAAAGTGATATTAATAAAACATCTAAGCAATGCAAAATGTTTATGACTGTTGTTACAACCACCATATTGTTAATGAGAGTTACTAATAAGCATATTGTATTTTAAATTTTTATTTGATGAGGAAGAACTGATTAAATGTTGGACTAAGCAAAGGACGCTGTATTCAAGTTTAGAAAAGTGTAATATGTTCACTGCTGCTGATTTGAAGGAAAAAAAGCAACTTCTTTGTTTTGTTTTCTTCTAGCATTGCAGTCCTTGTATTCAGTCATTGCTGGACTCTTTAAACCATGGATACTGGTCTTGGATAAGGAAGATGCAAGGTATATATTGCATTTTAACATTAAATGAATTTTTGCTAAAGTAAGGACTTCAGCACTATAAGAATGGCTTTCATTGTTAACCTGTTTTTTTCTAAATCATGACTGTATTGTGACCTTCCATTTAAATAGCTGTTACTTGTGTCATATCCGTAATAATTATGGAACTAATTCAAATTTTCCAAGGCTTGGATTGAATAATTATTTTAGATACAAGAAATATCTCTGCTTCCTGACCAGAGCTTGGTTATGAGAAAAATACGGATTGTAATCAGTTCTCAAAACACTGAAATTTGAATTTTAGATTCCTTTTTTTTAGATTCCACAATATCTATAATGCCTTAGTTTAAAACAAAACAAAAAAGCCAAACAACTACAACCCCAAATGCCAGTGGTATGTAAAGAAACTTCAGTCTAAATCAGTCCTATGATGATCTACTGTCTTGTATACCTCTGTCTTCACATGGACAGTTATTTGTAGTATTACACATTTAAATTTTACTGTCTTCCAAAACCAAAAGCTTTTTGAGTTGTGAGCGCATCTTTAGCACTTGGTTGGAAGGCTGACTGCAGGTAGTATGTGCTGTCATTCAGAAATTCCTGTGTTTTGGTCTTTAATTCAGTTATGAAGCATCAAACAAGTAATCTGTGCTTACTCAGGGGTGTCGTGGATCCTCAGTGTGATATTAAGTATGTACCTGTTCTAAGGTCGGAGAGCTGAGTTTGAGAGAACTGCTGATACCTGTACTATATTGATTTACTATGCTTTAGAATATTTAAAATGCTTTAGTGTTTATGATCTGTTTATGGTCTGGTAACTCAGCACTGAAATTTGTGTTGCTTCACTACTTCTTTTTTTAAGTAACCAGCCCTGCTACCCTTGGTTAGAGAGCGACACTCCTGTAGCATCCACCGTGGTCTGTTTGTTTACAGATTGCGTCAAGCTTTTGCACGAGAGCTTTAAAGGTGGGTGAAGTCCATGCTATTTTAATGTAGTGGCACTTTCTGTTCTATCAGACCAAAAAAAGATTTTTGACTGAGATGTGGGACGTGAGGGGATTTTGTTTGTTATGAACTTTTTAACCAAGATGATCACTGCAGTGGTACCAGGAGCATTTCTTTATTTCATCCTTAAAAGACAGCTTTTTTCCTTGGCAAGGGTAGATAATGTGATTGATAAATGCGTTATCTGTCAGTTAACAAAGTTAATGTGAAGGAAAGCAAAACAAAATGAGCTGTCATGAGAAGTGTATGACTTCATTCCAGGTCTGTAGGTTGTTCCCATACAACATACGCAGTAGCATGTCACAATGACCAATACATGTGTCTCGAAAGCTATTCTTGGGGATAATGTAATTTCCAGAACTGATCATTCTGAGCTCCTATTTAGCATTGCTTATTGTGCCTAATGTGTAGTTAGATGTAGGAATGGAAGAAAATTAATTTCACAATACCTCTTAACAACTTGTAGGGATGAGCTAGATTCAAAGTAAAAATAAATAATTAAAAATAACATTAATGTGTGTTTTATAAAATTCGAGATACATAAGATCTTTTTAAAAAAAACCAAAAGAACCCAACATAAAAGCAATGAAGTTCTACACAGAAGGAGTATTTTATAACTTCAGATTATTGTCCAGCAACTCTTCAAAAGATCGAGGAAGGGCATGAAATCATAAGCTTCCCCACTTGTTGATTTGGAGAAAAAAATCTAAAAGGTTAATGTGCTTTTTTTTTTTTGACAAATACATTTTAGCGTAAATTGCATGTATGTTTTTTCATCTTCAGAATTGGACTTCCTTCTATAATCAAGCTTTCCCTGAATTTTTGCTGTTGTTAATTCAGCCATTATCTTTGAATCTAGATAAGCTGTTGCCAAGCCACCATGGGCCTCTCTGGTTACATCTAATGCATTACTGTGAATGTTGCACAGCTCCCAAAATGCCAGAGTTTATTCTCTATACTTTCCATACTGAGTTCAGAAGGCTTCCATGGAAGGAAATGCATCCAGACCAGGTGCTTATGGAAGAGTTCTTTAAAGTGAGTACACAGCATCTGTTGAATTAAGTTTATGATCGGTGTTGCCCTTGAAAATAACTGGAGAGCTGGAGACAGTTCTTTTGGCAAGTAAGCTTTTGAAGTTTGTTTGTAGCATTCACAGCTGCTCATTTTATGATTGATTTTTGTGAAGGAGTGCTACTGAGTCTTAGACAAAGTTGTGGAGAGGTGTAAAGCTGGCAGTCTTTGTAATCTGTCATCGCTCTATCTGAATGTCCCAAGTATTACATATATATTTAATATGTATTTAGTTGGAGTTAATATATTTTACTATTGCCATGTTGTTCTTACTTCCAAGTTGTCTGAGACAATGTAGAGCTGCAGATAGGTGTGGAAATGCCTCAGGTTTTACTGCTTATCTGTTTGGGATGAGTTCTTCTTGGAGTTCTAAACAGGCTTAGAGTTTCTTAGTTTCTCTTAGAGTGAAAAGAAATGGATGCAATCATGCAGCTAAGAGTGCTAAAAATAGATTATTTTTTTTCTGGTTTGCAGTAGCTTGGTATTCTGTACTGGTTGTTTGAGAGGCTTAGAAAGTTATATGTGCAACTCTTCTGGTGGGGGGAGCAAAATGATGGAGAAGTGGCATCTATCTACTCTTCTGCTGAGCTAAAATGCTGCTGTAGGTTTATAGTTGGCTAAGGAGCTGACAAGTATGAAAGTGTTTACATCTTACATTGTTTTATGTGCCTGTCTTTTTATCTTTTTCCTTCCTAGATTGAAAGAGGCAGCCCCAAGAGTTGTTTCTTATTCTTGGGTTATGTTTTATGTGAAATAAACTGGGTCAGTGTCCTCTCTGATGCCTGGAATCCCAACCCTCATCCTCAGACTCACAATATGATTGTCTGTTTGCTGTATATGATGGTCCTGTTGGCAAAAGAGGAACAACTTGCAGGCAAAGAGGTAATTTTTGGAAAAGTTCATACCTGTCTGTCTTAAAAGAAGAATAATCTTTTGCTGGCAAGGGCACAGGATGTGACTTCTTTCTCACTTGCAGAATGATTAACTTGGAAGTGTTTTTTGCATAAATAAAATACCCAAACTGTATTCCAGAGATGGCCAAGACTAATTCCTTATGTGAGGCATTTTGTATAACTTGTGTGAAAAAAGAAGAGCTGCTGTTCATTTTAAGAAGCTTCTGTATGTGCTGTGATCCAGTAGTGTTGCAAAGAGTAAGCAAATAAATACAGTTTCCTGGAGTTACAAAGTGATACTCTGGGTTTTGGAAAGAACAAATATGTATGCTACTTTCATTAGTGTTCAAAAAATTATTGTTATTGTATAAAGCTACTGTGCAGTCGTATTTCTTTCCGTTCAAGTATGGGATGCTGTACTGTATAGCTTTCTTGTCTCTTAGGTCATCCCTTAATTAAAATGTCCATTTCCTTTTTTCTTGCCTGGTTTTGGAGACCCTTAGTTATAAGCACATGCAAAGTAGAGGTAGTATTAGCAAGAATTTACATATGCACCTATAATACATGTGCATATATATGTATATGTTATGTGCACCTATACATAGATGCATATGTATTGTGCGTGCATATATATATGCACGCACAATATTATGTATAACTTAAGGTGAAGCTTTTTCTGACAGTCCGAGTGAAAATAGTGTCTAGTGTCTGCCCGGTTTGATTCAGGCAGTCTGCTGATGTGGGTGCAGGAGCAGCTTGGACTGTGGTGTTCGTGTCTGTAGCACCTGTGATGCCGTGAGAAGAATTGGGAGGCTCACTGAGTCACATTTATTCTGTCACGGTCAGTCATGTAAATCTCTGCTGTTCCTTGCTTCTTTTTCTGAGTGGCAAACATGAATCTGTGGAGGGATGGTCAGGAATTTTATGCAAATTCCATTTATGAAAACCTTATGCCTGGCTCTGTGTCTTACTGTGCATGTTTGTGATGTTTTCCAACCTGACCTTCAGTACTGGTCACACATCCAGTTGGTTGTGTTAAGCACAGCTCAGCAATGGGATTAGTCCCTGTGAGGTTAGGAGCAGCACTTGATCTGAGTGTAGTGTTTTTCATAGCTGTCTAAAAGGAAAATATTTAGTCGTCTACTTGAACATGTTTTCTCAGGAGTTATTTATAAGTGTTGTTCAGTACTTACTCAGAACTGCTTTTGCGAACATGTATTTCTTACCATAAATTGCTCCCCTCCTAACTACATATGATGTGATGACAAGTCACAATGGTCTAACAACATCTTGAAGACCAGATATATTTTTAATATATATCTATAAGCAGATATATGTCTGCTTCTGGTGAATTACTGGGGACAGATTACTTCATCTGTTGAATCATAGGTTGAGTTTTCTTGTTGCCTTACTCTGAAGGGGGATTTGATCATCTCTGATTTCTCAGGGCTTTTCCCATTTATAGTCGCATTCCAGTATTTCTGAATTGTTAGAATAGGAAAGAGAACACTAGGTGTTAGGATGAACTTTCCAAACCCTGCTTTTGCTGAGAGCTCTGTGTGGGTAAATCTAGCATGGTCTTGTTCAGCCCATTGCTTCTGGAGGACTCTTCCAGAGGGGCTGGGTAATCTTCAAGAAGTCCCATTTCACATCTGCTAGCTTTCTCCCACTTGCAGCATCTTCCATTTTCCATTTCCTCTGAGGCATTAGGAGATGCTGTGTCAAGCTGTCACCAGCAGCCTTTGATCAACGTTGTATTCCAGTTTTGGAAAATTGCCGGAGTTCACGTGCTTTGACCTGAATGTATTTGCTTATCTGAAACTTCTCAAGCTTGGAAAGATACCTGTTTGCACATTGTATGAGTCAGCCTCAGGAATTCCCTCCTAGCCTCCAGCAATGTGTTAAACTGACAGCCGCCATCACTTGTTTTTTACCTCCCAGAACGTTCCTGTGACACCTTGACCTCAATCTCAAACTTTCTCAGCCCTGTGTTCCAGTGCATGAGCAACTTGAGAAGTACTTGATGTACCAGTGTCACGTTCTTGTTGATGTAGTCTAATTTGGGTCAGTTCTGGATCCTTAAAGTCTTTAGGTTGTGTTGGATGTCAACACAATTACAGTATTTGTTCTTTCTAGAACATGTAATAATTTGGTGTTTCTCAGTGTCCAGGCGGGCCCTTTTGTATTGCAGATGTATACGAACCTGTGGGAGGAGGATGGCAGTAGCTGAGGATAGACTCTCTGCTGCTTGTAGACAGAGAGACTTTACCATCTACATACTTGCACTGCCTGTGTGAGCTGTGGATACTGTAGGCTCCCGTACTGTTCAGGATGGTATTTACGAGAATAAGCACTTGAGGAGTCCCCCAGGTTACTCGATGATTTACTGAATGGAAAATCGAGGGACCAGGCTTCTGTACCTGGTTCAACTGTGAACTTAGATTAATTTTTTTTTTTCATAATTTTTTTAATGCCTTTTTTAAACCTCTACTGAAGCAACTTTACCTTGTAGGTCTCCATTTCTTTCTAGCTGTCTTTGTGTTTACATGTCAAATTTTAATGTCTCTCACTGACTTTTTTGCATAGTTAGAGCTGCTGCAGCAGTTTAAGTACTGTTGTGTAAATGCTAGAGATGACATACACATGTTGCTTGAATGAGGAGTTGCTTTTCAGCCAGACTCCCAGTGGTCATCTATTTCTGCTCCATCTCCAAATTTTGGAGTCTTGGCTTCCTTCCAATATTGAGTACCGTGAATATTAATTTAAAATGGCAAAGAAGGTGGAGTTTAGACTGATGTCTTTAAATCTTCAGGAATCGCCACTCATCAATCTTCTTGGACAGACCAGCTCCCTTCCTTGGCAGCTTGTGGGCATTTCGTCTTATCAAAGCATCATCAGCTACTGCAACAGTCACTACCCTCCCTCTGTTATCCTTGCTAAGGATACTGCGGCTGAACTGATAGTGAAGCTCCTGAAAATCTCAGCAGGCTTTGGTTCATCTTCGGATAGTCACATCCACCTTGTAAGTTGCACTGGTTTTGCAGTGTCTCTGAGCTGTTCTTGTCATTTGCAATGTTCTGCTTTTGTATATTATGGAGTGTGGAAAGAGTACTAGGCGTGATTTTTTTTCTAATTTATTTTAATTTTGATTACCAGGATGCAACACTGAAGTGCCGAGCATATATTCGCCAGGTGGTTCAATTTCTCAGCACCTTAGAACAAAGCGGAAAGATTACTCTTGCAGTTTTGGAACAAGAGATGTCCAAGTTGCTAGATGATATAGTCATCTTTAATCCGCCAGGTTTGTGTTAAAGAAGCGGCAAATTACTTTAAAGCAGTCAAGATCCTTATTCTGCTGCGTGGATTGTTGAACATCTGTGACTATGTAATTACTTGCATTACTATAATGTCTCCCTTACGGGCAGCAGGGCATGTTGCTTTGGCGATGTATGTATAGGTGGTATATTAGTGCAAAACAAAAATATGAACACTACCCTGTAGACCTGTCAAGAGTGACAGAACCAACAGAAAAAACAGGGGTTATGTTGTGAGTAAAACTGATGACACAAATACACTCTCTTGGTCCTGAGGGATTGGGTTCTAAGAAATGGTTCTAAACTGTTGTGCATTTGGGAAAACTGACTGTATTGAAGTAGGGGAATTATGTTGATGTATACTAGTAGTATGGTGTATCCACACCCACAGCATTTATATTGATCTCATTTTTAGTCTAGTATCATCCTGAGCTTCCTCTCTCAAACTAAAACTGCAGGTGAAATCAGTCTTCTTGCTGTACTACACAGAAATACTTGTCAGGAGTCATGTCTCTTCCTGTCTATGAGTCACAGAGGTGTGCTAGCAAGAGTGAACAGAAAGTGTCTGAAAATCTGTGAGAGTCATAACTGTGCCTCAGTATTTGTGTTGCTACTTGGGGAAGCTCTGTAGGACAGCCCCGTAGTCAGTAAAACTCTTTGCATCTTGAGGAGACATGAAGGCTTGCCTGTTGTTGCTCCTTGTGGCTGAGAAATTTTGGAGGAGACAGGAGCTCCAGTATCAGAGGAGCAACTCTGTTTCGTGAACCCCTGTGCACACTTGTATGTGTTAAAAGGCTGAAAGAGAGGATGCTCCGTGTTGCTCATGCCCGAGGATCACTGATGCAGAGTGGCAGAAAGGTGGTGGTATCAGGTTTAGCTTCTCTGCGAGGTTTGGAGGGGGCTGGCAGAAGTTTTTGCAAGCAGCACCTTCTGTTGACAACAGCTGAAGAGGAGAAAGCTGGACTTCTCATGCGGGCAGTGTGCCAGGGCTTGTCCCAGAGGATCTGGTGGGCTCTGGTGTCTGGTGGTGGTCCCACTCGGTGGTCTGCAGCCTGTGGGACTTGGCTGTAAAACTCATTGTGACCGTAGGCAAGTTGGTTAACCTCCTGGCATCGTCTTTATCGTCTTATCGTCTGGGATAAGAGATTTTTACCTTACTGGAGAGCTGTGCCGTGACAGATGACTTTTGGGGCTTTTATTTTTGCCCTCTCCCCCCCCGCCCCCTTTTTTTTTTTCTTAGTAGGTAGATACAGACAGAATAGCTTAGTTTGGAAGGGCTTTTGGAGGCCTGTAGTCCAACCTCCTCCTCAAACCAGGGCTAGCTTCAAAGTTAAATCAGGTTGTTCAGGGCTTTGTCCAGTGAGCTCCCAAATATTTGCAAGTGTGGAGGTCTCAACCCCTTTGGGCGATGTTTTTCCAGTGATTAATCCTTCTTTGTGCGCAACTTTTCTTTATAACCAGTTGAAATTTTTCCTTCTACAATGCCAGATGTTGTTTGAAAAGTTTTGTAACAATAGTGGCTTTTTTCATCAATACGTGCTCTGTAGTTAGACTTTTAAGAGCCAAGCGCAGGAAGCATTTGTGCTTCAAGGGTACTGTTACAGGTGGCCTGTGATAACATGTTCAGGCAATGCCAAGAGATGGTTTCAAAAAATATTCTGGGGCAGAACACTGGGTTTATCAGGAAATCTAGAATCCTGGAAATGCGTGAGGGGATTGCAACATTCTGGGGCTCGTCTCGGTCATATTTCAAATTGAATCACCTATAATCTTGATTGTTTCACTCTAAGCTGTGCTTTAGACTGTGTTTTAATACCCAAGTTTTCTTGGAGACTGTAAATGGGCTTTATCATTTAATTTATTTGCACTGTAGTCAAGGTAAGAGACTGTAGGTGAAAGATGGGCTGCAATGTGCTCTGCTGTACAGTCTTATCAGCTGTCTCTCTGTTTAACGAATGATGAACTATCACATCAAGGGAAGAGACTGCGAGGAATGGGAGTCTTACTGCAGCTTCATAAGTACAGACAAGGAATTGAGATGTGTAATGAGCAACAGGCTTTTCCCAGTATCTACAGAAAGCGTTCAGTGGTGAAGTTGAATTTGGGTTCTAGTGTCTCTTTACTGAAATGGCTCTCTTATTTCTGACTTTCAGATATGGATCTGCAAACACGTCATATGGCCCTCAGCAGTCTCTTTACAGAAACGCTGATGATGATGAACAATTCTAGCGTTACAACAGCTGAGTCGCTACGGGGGAGCTTACGAAAGTGGATTGACAGCAAAGTGCACGGGTTGTTAGCAATGCCTCTTCTCACAGCAGCGTGTCGGAGCCTGGCCTCTGTGCGACACATGGCAGAGACGACAGAAGCCTGTATCACTGCTTACTTCAATGAAGGTAGGAGTCTGTCTTGGATGCCCATTAAATACAAATAGTCTGGAATCCCTATAGCTTCCTGCTGCCCAGTACTGGAACTGGGTTTTAATCTGTAATCAGAGCTCCTTTCTTTGTATCTAATGGCTCCCAACTGTCACACGTATATGTGCTGTAGTAACTAGTTGTAGAAAAGTTAGGGCACTGTGGTTTGGGTTTTTCAACTGCTCTAACTGTGTATTTTCTTAACAACTCTACCTGTCTCTGTGAAAAACGATTTGCTCTTTTGCAACTGTTTAAAAAAAGAACCATCTCAAGAGAACAAAACAGGTATTTGTCCCCTCCTCTAGTGTTCTGTGGGCTAACTTAAGAAAAAAATATTCTTGATTGGTAAAACTCTGAAATTCTGTGCTGTGGGGGGTTTTTTGGTGTGGGTTTTGTTTGTGGTTTTTTTTTTTTCCTTCTCTGTTTACGTATTCCTTGTGGAACTACATTTCAATTTCTTCCACATTCTGTGTGATCAGATTTCAGTACGCCTGAAGGAAATATTTAAAATTCCATCACTAAAATTTTCAAATTTAATCCTGACTGAATGCTGGGAAAATATCTCTCCTTTACCTCTAGGAGGTGCCCTATGATAGTGGAGTTTTTCTTTTCTCTCCATTAGAGTTGCATGACAAACTGATTACCTGGAAAACAGCTAAACCAGCCCAAATTCTGTAACTTACAGGAACACAGTGAAGTAGTTCCAGTTCTTAAGTTTTACCAAGTACTGCTTTCTCACATGCAATTTGTTCTGTCCTTTTGTTTTCTTTATAGATTTTCCTCACCACCAGGATTTAGGCTGGGGCCCTATACTTGCCTCCCTCCAAGTTCCTGAGCTAACCATGGAAGAATTCCTGCAGGAGTGTCTGTCTTTAGGAAGCTACTTGACCCTGTATGTCTACCTGCTGCAATGCCTAAACACTGACCAAACTCTTACCAATGAAATGAAAATCCTGCTAACCATCAACAAATGGCTGGAGCAAGTGTACCCAAGGTACGAAACTCAAGGCTTCTGAATATACTTTGACTTTTAAATAAGGCTGTAGTTGTATAGCTGGTATAATTAGGTGGCCAAGTTAATTAGGTTCATTTCACCAGGCTGCTGGATGAAATGGCTGATCTTTCTATATCCACTGTTAAGGAGTCTGCTCAACAACAGTGCCAACACTAATAGTAGTTGTGGTTAAACAGAAGAAGGAATTTTATTCACTTGAACACTTCTGGTGCAGTTTTGGTCAGTTTTCAGTCAGAGAAGCTTGATTTCAATGGCAGCCTGGATTTGTGTTCAGTTAAAACTACTTTAAGCAAACCCTAAATCACTGTGGGTTCCACTCTCCAGAATGTCCACTAGGTGGGATAAGTTATGTGCTAAATACTGAGTTTGACACTGAGACACCTGGCGTTCAGCAGCTGTGAACCAAATCTGAACCCAGTGGATTTGGTGGGGTGCCCAGAGTTAGGGGCCTGTATTGCTATAAAACAGCTTACTAGATAACAGGGTTCCGGGGGAAAAGGATGGATAGCTTTGGGATTAAAATGATAATACTTTTTACCTAAAGTATGTAACAGCTGTATTTACAGTAGCTGTTGAAATTGCCAGAATTTAGCAAACGCGGTGAATATTTTTCCATGTTAATGTTCATAATGTTTGTGTTTGCTGTGAAAGAACATTTTTGGAAAATGTACATTCCCACTGTTTCTTGAAATTCAAAGAATATTTTCACTGTTGTAGGTACCATAGTAATTCGATTGCCAAAGTGTGAAGGAGACAGCAAAGCCACCATACGCAGCAAATTAAACCTTGCTCTAAACATCAAAGCTGAGGGTGCCTGGGATGGGAAATGACTGGGTGGAGTAATGTGAGGATAGTCTGATGCAGGAAACTCGTGCTGATGCTTTATGTGGAAAATCTGAGCTTGTTAACTTAAGCTGCAAAATGTTTGGGGGAAGATTAAAAATATCATAGGGGGAACTTCACTTTGTGCTTTGCTCAATGAAAAACTTCAACGTTTCCTTTTCTAGAAGATCATATTAAAAGTCTAAATTGTTGTGGAAACAACAGCTAGTGCTTCCTAAAGTGTTGCATTGGTAAGTGAAGAGGAAAAAAAAAAAAAGAGTAGAGATACAGCTTCATTCCTTTTATACCAAGTCTTAGACAAGTTTAAATCCAGTTATGGCTGCAATATCATTTATTCTAGGTTGTAAAGCTTAAAAGGAAGCATTGTTTTTTGTACTCTTATAGGCCCTTAAAACCTGGTAGCTGGTGTCTGGATCAAATCCAGAACAACAGCAGTTACAGCGGTATAATAACTGGTGGGGTAGTATAGTTATGCTATCCTCGTATAGTAAGATTAGCTCTCATTAATAAACCACCTGAATTCTTCATGGACCTAATGAGGAGAGACACAAACTTCTTAACCTATGCATCTGGCTCTTTTTTGTAATTATATTTTCTTTTATTTTATTCTTTAAATCTCACCTAAAGCTCAGTGAAGGAAGAGGCAAAGCTGTTTCTTTGGTGGCATAAAGCCATGCAGTTATCCTTGATTCAGATGGAGCAAGATGACACCGTTCTGATCGAATCTGTCATTCGGACACTGCTGTCGATCCAGGGAAGGCAGAGTCAGCTGGCTGAAGAGAGACTGACTTCTGGAATACTTGGTGCTATTGGTCTAGGCAGGAGGTCTCCTTTGTCACCCAGGTAAGGGTTGAAGGTGTGGCAAATTAATTGGTTGGAGTCATCATGTTAAAAAAGCTGCAGCCTAGGTCCAGACTGCACAGTGCAATGTCAAAAGATGTTCTGAATCCATGCTGTCCAAATTTGTAAAGTCGTTTGAGCCCATCACAGAAAAAATGTAGCAAGTGTTTTAATCTGGTTAAGAAGTGAATATGAACTTCTGCAAAGTTTGTGGTGGAAAAGGAAAGAAAATGCACTTGTGGTTCTGGCTTAATGTCCATCTCCAGCAAAGTTTGTAGGGAGACTGTTTGTTAGAGGAAGATACTTTCATCTGGTCTGTAGAAGACTGTTCCAGTTAACCTCACGAGAATCTTGTATGATTATATGCATGTTGCCTTTTCCGTCTTGACCTTGAGGGATTGGAAATGTTAAGAGTAGCTCAAAGAAGTATTTGCTTGCTTGTTACTCATTTTACCTTCTAAAGAGAGACACCAAGTTTGGTTGTTAGGTATTAAAATCAAGTTCACCATGGAAAGAATGCCAAGAAAAAATATGTAAATGTTTGTGGAACACTAATTCAACACAGTACTTAAACATAACTTTGTGTTTATAAAGACCTTCTGGGATGCAATCCTGTTGAAATTGCTCTGAAATCTTAGTCTTGTTCAACTCGCCCTTTGATTTGGGCGATGAGACTGTTTCAAAGGCTGTGAAATGAAGGAGTATTTCAGATGTGACCTCAAAGCTTCAGCTAAGCTTGGAACAGATGTAACATTTCATACGTATGGTATTATATTATCCTCTAGTATGTATGACATCCTGTTATGTATATATTAAAGTGATTTATTTTTTTCTAATGCATTGAAAAAGATCCTCTAAAGCCTTTACTATGTTCCTCATCAGAGAGATCTCATAGGATAGAACTTCCAGTTTATCCGCTGTCAAGGACTTGCAAATTTGGTATCACCTTCTCTCTCTGTCCTTTTCCCTACGCAAGGTTTCGGGTGGTTGCCCGCAGTTTGTCCGCCTTCCTCTTGGTGCAGATTCCTGCAGAGAGTCAAGTCCGCCTGAAAGCGGGGTCAGAGCCAAAGCTGTCGCAGAAGGCCCAGCAGGTAGTGTGTGCCAATTGCTGGCTTGTTGACATGCCCTCTTTGCATGCTTGCTCAGCTTGTGGGGTGAAGCTTATAAAAGTCGCTGCAAGCATTTTTTCGAGCTAAATCCTGCTCTTAGCTTGTTGATTTTATTCGGCGCTGAATGCCCTCAATCTTTTTTTACTTCTGCTTTACACCTGGCTCTAAATTCTGAATTTCCGAAATAGCTTGTTGCTCTCACTTGTCTTCTCAGGGAAGGGGTTGTATCACAAACCTGTGTACTATTTTGCTATACATCAAAACACCATGTTGGAATTTGCCAGAGACAAGGCCAGGTGCAGCATAGGCCAGATGATAATGTCAGTTTGCTGAACTCTGGTAGCAGGACTGTGTGCCTGAGCCCTAACCTAAAGTGATCCTAGGTAAAACTGTCTATACAGCGTTCTGTATGAGTATGAGGGCATCAGTATCTAATCTGATACACTAAAAAGGTGCAGATGAACTTATGTCTGTAAACCCTGAGTTCAGAAACTTTGGAACATAGCAGGTAGAAGGAATTTAAAACAAAGAGGAAAAAACAGTGCTGCTGTGGTTGCAGTGCTGTTCAGTGATAAAGAAGGGCTACATTCACGCTAACATTTGTTTATGTGAGATCAGGGCTTAAAAGCCCTATGACAAATAAACATTCCTTCTTCAGCATGTGCACTGACCATGTTATTGTTTTGCTAAGTGCATGGGAATACTTTTATGAAAACCAAGATGTTCATAAGAACAACCTGAAGTGAATAGTTCAAGTGTGTCACAGTTTGTAGTTCAGTGTAATTCACTTGAAACTATGTCTTGAGTTCATGAAGTAAATATTTTATGATATTTGAGTTACAGAATCCTAGCAAGCCTTGATAGAACAGTTGCTGTCAGAGAGAGAACAGCTTGAAAAATACGAGTTGACTTGAAGCACTGTTATGTGATTGTATTTTACAAATGTTTTGTTCCAAATACTCTGGGTTCTCTAAGAGATAAGGATCTTCTAGTGGAATTGTGCATATGATGGCTCATGAAGCAGTTTGTTATGGACCAAAGTACGCACAGCTAACAGAATTTTCCCTTGTATCTATAGGCACTGAATGCTCTTGAATCTATGGCATCAAACAAACAATATATGGATTATCAAGAGCAGCTCTCCCAGTCTTCTCAGTTCATCAAGCATCCAGAACATTGTCTTCGAGATGGCAATAATCTCTTGGCTCTCCTTATTAACACTCTGTACCCAGAAGTGCATTATTTGGACAGCATACGATAGCAGCACTGAGCTCACAGAATCATCATGCAATGTTGATTGCTCTGGTTTACATATAATGTTGTTATTGCACAAGTAATTTTTACCTTCAGAGTTCCACTTTAAGTCAGAAGTGTGAATGGGAACTGCACACTGGCAAGTTTTCTCCTCTTAAAATTTTCTTTCTTTTCTTTTTATTAGTAGGCCTGTGGAATTGCTTA
This sequence comes from Haliaeetus leucocephalus, assembly GCF_000737465.1. Lineage (NCBI taxonomy): Eukaryota > Metazoa > Chordata > Aves > Accipitriformes > Accipitridae > Haliaeetus > Haliaeetus leucocephalus. The sequence continues at coordinate 384,082 of NW_010973302.1, read as the reverse complement.
GTTTTGTTGACTGAAAACACCTGAGTATCTCCCTGTGTATGGTGCGTATCTGAGAGGAGATACCTGAGGATAGGTGTACAAATCATTAGACAGCAAAGCTCATCCTGTAACACCTTAAGTTTTTGCTTTGTGCCTTTTTTTTCTTTTTCCAACGTGTCATTACTCAGGCCAGTTCAAAGTGAGTGGAGGATTGTGTGTAAAAGAGGTTTTGACGTTCTTAACCAGGATACCTCTGAATCTTACGTGAGTGTGTGTCTGGAGACTTGTGAAATCCCTGTATTTGGCAAGATAGTGGTTTAAATTTTGACCTTTTTTTTTGCTATCCCACAGAAATCTGTAGTAGAAAGGTAAACCTAAAAATCTTCTCTCACTTCTGTAAATACAAACTAAAGTTTGAACTAAAGAACTTTGGTTTTCCCTATTTTCTAAATATTAGCTAGTCTGTATCCATATTGCTTGATTAAATGCAAGTAACTTCTACCCGAGTCAGGTGATTTAAATCCAGAGATGGATTTTCTGGATCCCCAGTGTCTGGGAGGGACATAGCCAGTTATGATCATGTTGGATAGGATTCCTTAGTTCTGAAACTTTTGTTGTTTAGGAAATACTGATTTAACAAGTGGACACCCACCACTTAATTATATTCTTTTCTGCCTAGCTGGGCATGACACGACAGGATTTTAGATGACACTGTGAAAAGGTATTTACCTTGTATTAAATTTGGTGATCACTTGTTAGAATTCTATTGCCAAAGCATGAACCACGAGCCTGTAAATGTATTGTCTCAGCTGAATGATCCCTGGTTTTGTTGCCTTGTCTGACCATAAGATGCACTTTTGTTCAGGGAAAGCAGAAGGCGAGTTTCCCCAGTTGCTTCTCTAATGTCCCTTTTATCACCGATACGTTTGAGGTGGCCCAAGATCCTGCGGTCCCAGTCTGTACACCTCTATGAAGGAACAATGATCACTTCTCTTCTTCCATTAATTGTGCCTTTCTGTTTAGAACATGGTTACATGTGAAAACATTGGGTCTGGTCACTAGAGGAAGGAGATGTGCTACCTACTGTCTGGTCAATAATGCTTTGAAGTGTTGCTCTTAACTGTGGTTCTGGTGCTGGAGAACAAATCACCTTTTTCTTCTTGACAGATTCTGCTAACTGTGCCAGCTGGGTCATTAGATCACCTTCATCCTAATGTGGTCTTAGAGTTCTTTGCTCTATCTGCGAGCCTATAAATATATATACATATGTACATCTCTCTGTATACTAACCAGGTATTGATGCAGCATGTTTTTTAACAGACTCTTTTGGAAAATTCATGTCTGGAAGAATACATTCTGCTGCTTTTTCCCCCCCCAAAGACTTAAAAGCACTGGGTTTATTAGATTCTATGTTATTGATCAGTTGCATAAAAATGTGAAAAAGTCATATATATGTGTGTTTGACATGCACTTTTAAAATGAGATATTGTTTCAGCTGTTGAGTTTTTACAAATGTTGTATTTATAACATGCTATGTCTGCAAAGACCATGCAAAATAAAAATGAAAACCCAAGTAATTTGTGACAAACACCATGATATTTTCAACTTGCTGGAAGAATCCACATCAGGTAATAGGTAATTGTTCTTGGAGAGGAAAGTGTGATGGGGGAATGCCACGCAGTTGCTCAGTTGATGGAGGTCTGGAGACTCTTCTGTTTAACATCCTGGATTTAACACGTGTGTGACACAACAGCCTGGTTTTGTGCTCAGAGCCCAGGAAGAAAGCTCATTTATTTAGTAGCAGAAATAGTGTTTCTTTGTCCTGGCAAAATCCCCCAAAACTCTGTGATAATGTAGGGTGATGCACTGGTTCTGTTCTTTCAGCGCTAACAACTGATCCAGACTGTGGAATTTGGTATTTATCCCAAATGAGGGGAAAGCTGGTAGTGTGGAGGGAAGTAGGAGAAAACTATGCCTCCAGTGCTGGTGGTACAACATTCTTGCTCAGGGCTTTGCTGGTAGGCAGGGTTGGACCAGGCTGGGGTTACCGCTGTCAGCAAACACCATTGATGCCATCATCACGTCCATTTGTCTTGACCATTGAAACAGCTTCTTTAATAATTTACTGCTTAAAATGTAATAGAAGTGATGCTGTTGACTTTTTTCCCATTTCTCGATCTAGTAATTGTGAGGAAGACGATGCGTTTTGTCGTGGTTAAAGTCCTCTCTGTATCATACTATGGTAGGTCCTAAGAAATAGGGAGAACTCACTGTAAGCTACAGCTTTTGCTCTACGTGTCACCAATCTTCTGGCTTCTTGGTGAGCATGCTAGCGGTGGCAGTCTGAACCTGTGCTTTCCTCAGATACAGGGGAACAGTTTTATGAACTAACAGATCCACTGGCAGTTCTCTGTCGCAAATGTGAACTCCAGAGCTTGGATTATTCTCCGAGTGGTGCCCAACAGATTGACTTTTTGTTTCTTCTGGTTTTACTGGAAAGACTTTCACGTTCCCAGCATCTACTACCCTCCCTGCTACCCTAAACTGCAGTGTTCTTGTTCACATCATAAATGGAACCAGGCAATCTCAGAAGGAAAACTGAGTTTTGTGGTGTTTCTAGCATTATAGATTGCAGTGGAAAGTGTGCCTTTTGGACAATTCATGCAGTTTAGTTGGAGAATGAGTATCTGTGGCTTTTCGAATGTTTGACTTGCACAGCAGTTGTTGCACTGGGATGAATTGTTGCCTGTGGTTTGCAGCTTAAGTATTTATTAAGAAAATAAGGTCAAATAGGGAAATGAACATAACAGCTGAATGTGGCATTAAGTTAGTGGAACGGAGAACCAGAAGTTGAGCAGCAAGATGCATGAAATGTGCAGACAGTGCTTCCTATGCAGGCTGCCTCTACAGCATCCCACAGGGGCTGTGGCACTGTGGTGCTGGGAGTTGGTATCGTTTACTCTGGAAACTAAAGTGCTCAACAGAGCAATGGCCAAATCCTCCCAAACCCTGATTATGTATAAACTGGGAGAGTGGGGGGCAAAGGGGAGGAACTGGAACACACTTGTTAGGCCAAATGAGGTCAGTACTAGAAACCTCCTGGCATGTGCTGTGTTTTGTCCCTCCAGTATATACTGGTTTGAGTCCCCTGTGAGGACCAGGGCCTGTCAACGTGGGGTTTCTTCCTTATGTACTGCCCGGGCGGGTGGTCTGCAGTGGACACCCACCACACCATCACCTGTGTTTGCTGGCCTGCTAATGCTGACCTGTAAGCTCTCAGGTGGCTCATCCTCAATCTTGTAGGGGTTTGGATGGGTTAAAGAGGTCCCTTACTGGGGAGAGGGACAGGATTCAGGCAAACTCATTTCTGACCCTTTCCTGGTGTCCAGGGGTGTGATGGGTTCCTGTACCTGGACCTCCTTGTTCTCCCATTTGTTGCACTAACGTGGACTGTGCTCTGGAAACCAAGTAAAGTAAAAGTCAAACAGCGCTGATCCATGAGTTTCCTTGCATCTAAATTGCTGCAGCAATTTCGTGGCATGTGTTTGCTGGCAGCGCTCCGAGTGCAGGGCGCTGACAACACGCAACAGGGCACACTCAGTGCATCCCGGGTGGTTTTGGGGCACGAGGTCTGATGCTTCTATTTGGACCCAAACTAATTGCGTTAGAGTAGTAGTTTTCAAGAGAAGAATCCTGTAAGCCAAGCTTCAATCCCTTAGAAAGGTAGAAATGGGTTCTCATTACTCTTATATATGTCTATAAATCATAAGGGCTCAGAAATTCAATTCGGTTTGTCCGGTTAATATTATTGATGTCTCTTTCCTCCTGTGACACCTGTGAAACTGAGCTTACCTGTCCATGACTACACTGTCTGCTATTACTTCCTTTTCATCTTTGCATCTCTTTCTATTTGTATTAAACCTGGCTTTGCCACTGCTGGGATTTTAAACTGGGATTGAAAAGATCAGGTTCAAGTATTTCCTTGCATTTATTTTCTTCCCCTTTTTTTTTTTTCCCCCCCTTGTTATCCTGGCCAAGTCATTTAAACTTGCGCTTTACTTTCCCAGCACAGATGTTATGAAGAGCTGAACTTTAAAATACTAATTCCCAGGCTGGGGGTGAGCTTGCAAGCAGGACCACAGGCTTGATGGTAATTCAGCAGCAGCTCGGGCTTCCAGCCAGTGGTGGTTGTTACCAGAAGCAGGATCGTTAAGGGAAGAGTTTTGGAGCTGCTGCACTGGAATGATTGCACGGAGCATTGAATCCAGTGATAGAAACCTGAAAGTAGGTTCTTGTCGCTTCTTTGCTTTTCATTCTTTCTTCTCCTCTTCTATGCCAACCCATCGTTCTTCACAGCCCTCTCCTGGACCTTTGCCTGACCAAGACGCCAGGTTGACTTGCATCATCCTGTACCATAAGCTGGGTCTATTCACCTGGTCTTGGAGCACGTTCCCAGTTGGGTTAGAGACTTGTCTGTGGATGGCCAGAGACTTTGTAGTAGCGACTTCATTGCAGAAGAATTTGAAATGAGCAGTCAGGCCTTAAAGGACCTTTTTCATGTAATACAGAGATGGAAACTGTTTAGAAATAATTTTGGGGGGCTTTTTTTCTTTAAAAAAAAAAAGCCCATTTGGTTTATTGAAACATTTTCACAGCGTATTTATCAAAAAGCTCTGAGATTCTGCTTGTGTGTGCACATGGGCACTAGGAGCTGCAGTAGAGTTACAATACAGACTACACTTTGCATGTCTTGCTTTCAGCTCTACTGTCTTCTGGAAAACCTCTTTTCCTTTTTGCTTGGGCTCCTCTTGAAACTTAAGATTTCCTCCAAACTCTTAAATAGACTCTTCTGCAATTTAAGGAATAATAATAAAACCAAACCAGCAGAGATTCCAGTAGTGTGTTTTTCACAGCAGGTATTTGAAACATGAAAATAGCTCACTTGCTGGCTTTTGGAAGCTGCATGTGTTTTGACAAGTGGAGTGGTGAAAACTGCTTTTTGAGGTAACTTTTGAAAAATACCAAAGCAAAAAGATGTGAGAAAATGGTGGACTGTTCTCTGCTTGCTAAGCACTATCTGATAAGGGCTAAAAACACACAGGTTGGTTAGAACTGACATCCTGTGTCGATCCTCTTCTGCTCTTCCAGCTCCATCCCTCTTTGTTTTCTCTTTTCTTTCTTCTGTTTTCCCTTTAAGGGCTTCTCTTGCTTGTAAGCAGCAGCAGGGATGGAAGTCACGCACGTGCAAGGCCTGTTCGACCTTCTGCGCATCAGTCAACGTCAGTCTTATGTTCGCTGGGAAAAGGAACCCTTGCAGAGAGCGGACAGGAATTCGAACTGTGCAGGCGGGTGTGGATGAGACAGTGCAGGTCCTCAACTGCGTCTGGAGGCTGTTCTTTCTCTCGGCAAAGTCTGGCCGCTGCCGTGTCTGCGGTCAAAATTCTCATAGGTGGAGTCTTGCGGCTGTGACCTGGCGGTAGAAGAAGGGAATAAGGTGAAGACACGTTTCTAGTTGTTCTAGACTTTATAAGTGGCTTCAGCTAGTAGTTAAGGAGTGTCAGAGTTAAGCGTCTGCAATACGGGTCCTCCCTTCTGCAGCAGGTAGTTTTGAAGTGTTTGCATCTAATGTTTTACATCTTAAAGCATCCAGAATGATCTCCTACACCGTTAGCATTAACTGTTCTGCTGCTCAGAGCCTCGGGAGGTTGTGACAAACTTCTCCTGAGAGGATCTGCTCTTGCAGGGCGTGGAAGAGCTTGGTTTTTAAGCTTGCACCTATGTACGTACCTATACAAATGTAATTGAGGGTGCAGTATGGTTTAGACACTGTTAAAGCAGCAAAACGATGCTTTTGAAAATAATTATTCCAAATTTAACTGTAGGGTTAAATTCCCTGTTGCCCCTTTGGCTGTGTCCTGATGCTGTACACTTGACTGTCCTGCTGAAATGCCCGTCTGTCTTGGGTAAGGGGAGGGAAGGAGACATCACATAGGGGTAACTCGGGTTGGAAGGGAGCGGCCCCAGGCTGATGTAATTATGCTGACCTCAGATATACAGCTCCTTTAGGTTTAGCCTAAGGGTTGTTTTTGCATTTTAGTTCGTTGGTTTTTGGTTTTGTTTTTTTTTTTCCCCCTCATCCCTTCCTGGCTTGGCCACCACAGCTGTCGGGAGTGTCCAAGGACGGCGTTGTGCTGGGTAGTGGGAAATGCCAAAGGTACTGTGGGAGCGCGGTATGGATGCCAGCCAAAGAATTGGGCCCTGCCCCACCTGACCTGACTCTGAGGTGGGCCATTTTGCATCTCCCTACCTCTTCCACACTTGACAGGTCTCATCAGCTTTGGCGTGGACCTTTTTTTTTTTTCCCCCCATTAGAGACTGGGGTGCAGAGGGAGGGGAAGGTTTCTGTCGCACGGTTCCCCCCCTCTCGTTCATCATTCCTCAGCCTGGCACAGACCCCATCCCGGTCTGTTCCCTCGGTTGGGTGGTTCTTTTGCTAGTTTAACGTGGCTTCCTACCATGCTCACCTAAACTTCTGCTAGCCCTTTGCTGCCGCAGCATCCGTGTGCCGTGGTCTCTCCAACGTACTGTCCCTTGTCCTCACACCAGTGGGGTCTCTTCTCAGCTGTACCCAAACCAGAGCCTCCTCCCAGCAGTGCCCAAGCCTTGGTCCCTCACACCGGCTCGCTTGGCCATCACCCCAACCCTGTCCTTGTCCCAGGAGCCTGCTCTCAGGCCAGAAGGTTGTTGCCAAGACCAAGGACACGTTGCGTTTCTCTCCTTAGCCATCTCTACCCTGTTGCTGGATAACATTGAGTAGAAGGCAAGACATCCTTACCGGGCCAGGCTGGATGGAGCGGAGGAGGGACCTGTGAAGTGAGAAGGCAGACGTGGGTTAGCAATGGGGTCAGAGTGAGCTGGGGAGCCAGGATTGACCTCGAGGTGTCGGGGAGCTGTGCTGGAGTGTGGTTGTGACACTCCAGCGACTAGGGAGAAGACCTTCTGTCAGGCGTGTTGTGGGAGTGGGAATTAGGCACTGGAATATAAGGAGCAAAGCGTTCCTGGTTGGCCTCGATGCTTCTACGGTTTTGAGACAAGCGGTGGCTTTCGCAAAGGGTTGACGTTGGACTGTCTCTACAGATTGAGTTGTGGCGATGTGATATTTTGTCCAGCCTGAGAGGCAGAACCTCGGAGTCCCTCCTGGTCCCCTCCTGCCCACGCTGTCACACAGCAGGGGTGGGGGGCACAGGGGGGCCAGCGGCCTCAGGGCTTCTTGGGGCTTCATCCCTCGGCCCGTGAGCTGATTTTCATCTCCTACGAGCTGGGCTTTCCCTGCTCCCATGGCCTTGGTGCGGTTGGGAGGTGGGATTTCACTAATGACGGGGACCACCTGGGTAGCGAGGCCCGGGAGACCACGAGGGGCGGTTTGTAAAATGATGATGCCCACCCCAGGAGATTAAACTGTTGTGTGGGATGCAGCGAAGGTAAATCCTGCCCATGGGCTACAGAGGAAGAGGTAGTAATTAGTCTGCTTCAAGAAAAAAAAAATTAAAAATCTGGTTGCGTAGGCGGTGGGTTCTCTGCTAATTGCCCATCTGTTAGTTTATTAACCTTTCTCCTCAGGTAGGGAAACTCCTGCTCCCTCTGTCTTTTCAAAGATCCCTTCCCGAAGGAGACCTCCTGTCCGCGGGCTGTGACTCGGCCAGCCAGGAGGTCCCTCTTACTTGTTCTTAGATTTCCCATTAGAAATGTCCTTCTCCTAGGGTGGAAAATCATGAAATCATTAAAAAAAAACCCAAACCCAAACAAACCCAACCCCTCTTGCCTGACTTTCTCTCCCATCTGGTTACCAAGTCTGATGGAGGAAGACTACCAAGGGAAACAGCAATACGTACCTCCTCTCGAGAAAACGGTGAAGCTCAGTATCACCAGTAAAATAAGCACTTTAATTCCGAGCGGCACAAAGATCAGGATCAGGAAGAAGGAGCTGTTGGATGCTTTGAATTTATAGAAGTACACAGCCCCTTCTGCTCTCCCATGGGTGTTGACAGCAATACAGGTATATTTTCCATCGTGGGTCAGGTACTGGAGCTCCTTAGTGACGCGATGGTTCATGCTGGTGATGGAGGTGATGTTGCTGTAGGGTGGTCCGGTCCAGGTCAGAGCGGGCGCCGGTTCCCCCTCGGCAGTGCAGCGTGCCTGGAAGGTGCGATCCCCGTTGGAGCTGACGGTGATGTTAATGATCCTGGGGGCAGCTGCAGAAATCACAACAGGGGAGGGAAAGCGGTCAGGTTTCAAAGGCAGGTCTAACGCAAAACACCTGGAACGAAGTCTTGGTGGACCCTCGGCATGCTATATCAGGGTAACGCTGGGATCAAACCTCCCCGTCCTCGTTTTTTTCTCGGCACTTTCTTTCCCTTGATTTCCCCACCCTGCCTCTGTTGGATAGAGGAACAAAGGGATTCACCCAGCAAAGCCTGGGTGCGAGGATGTGTACTCTATTTGTGTTTTATCCCTGTAATGCTATTTTTTCTGAACTTCGGTCAACTTCAACTGTTGTGACCTTCCACGGTGGCAGAAGGCAGAGGCGCTGTGCTGTAAATCATCCATGAAGAAGGGCTGCTTTCTGCGGTTGCACCATGAATCGCAGCCCAGTACTGTCCACGACGTAGGCACGGGTGCAGCTGGTGACCGGCTGCTTTTGCACGTGGTTGGGGATGAGGCAACCACGGTGCTCTCCTGCAAGTGTCTCATGGCTGTTCCTTTGGTCTCTGACCTCCAGAACACCTGTGGCTGGATCCGTTTGTGCGAGCCCTTTGCTTGGTGCCTGAGACTTGCCAGGTTTGGCAAATTATTGTCGGGAAACATTTACACTCCTTGCTACAACCTATTTTTGATGCATTTCTCCAACCCTGTAGTGACCACCCAATAACTGGTGTAGGTTCCTGGTTGCTTTGGCGTAGTACACCGATACCAAGGTAGGGCCACTAATTTTGTGTCCTGGATTTGTAGCATATGGGATTGTGTGACTGCATGAACAGTGGTAAAGATCATTTTGGGGATGCAGAATGTTAAGACATGCGGTATTGAACATGTCATCTTTGGTTTAGTCTGCTAAGGAGGCGTAGATGATACGACCAAGCTTGTGTTGCCCATCGATCCTCCCCTCTTGGGCCTGTTGACCCATTTAATGTGTTTGGTTCCTAAAGGCACTGTGAAAACTGAAGGGAACTAAATGAGTGTCCTCACGGAGGAAAAGCAGGAGTTCAATATTGATTTAATTTTTGGTCAGACTAGACAACAAATATATAGCTTGCAACCACCTACAGCACGTCTTCCCCCTTGTCTATGTAATGCAGGAGGAGTTTGAGGCTGGAGGACTGATCCATAAGAAAGCTAGCTGTGTTAGTCGTGTGTCATGTGTCTGTGTGGTTTGGTGTTTAAAAAATAACCTTTTAAGCATTATTTAATCCCTCCCATTCATACTATCAGGGTCCATTCCCCAAATGAGAGACGGATCTTGCTGCCGTCCTGCCTTGGTCATGCTGTGTGTGAGGGTGTTTAGGAGCTGCTCCAAGTGAAGGAGAGCCTTGATTACGCAGAACTTCCCAAGAAGTAACCGAACTCATCCTCTGGTCCTATCTGGACGCCCACAGTGCACAGCAGGCGTAAGGCAGTTTCACTTTGCAAGGAAAATCATCCAACTCATGGCAGCTTTGCACCCACAGGTAAGGTCTGATGCTGTTCCCGGGTCTCAGTGCTCCCTTGATCTGTGAGCACACCCCGGGACACGGGATTAGCATTTGACGTTTGTTGATACGAGCTGGTTTTTCAGGCTGTTTGTACTTAATGTTTCCTGCTGCAGAGGATTTTGGACCTGTGGCACGTGGGTGCCAGGTATCTTGTCTTTCCAATCCCACTTCTTGTGCTTATATTTGCTAACATGTGCTCGGCGCCCAGGCTCTCGCGTTTAGATTCTGATGAAGAGGATGCTTTTTTCCCCACCCCATGGGCTGCTGACCCCAGCTTGCCTCTCTGCTGCCTGCACAGATCCTGTGCTGCAGGGACAAAGTGGGATGCCCAGGATTTGGCTGGCTCTTACCCCAGCAGCCGGAGCCTTGCTATTTCCTTACCAGTTTTGTTCCTCTTCCCTTCCCCGTGTTGTGCTCCTCGCCTTGTACTGGAAGGCTGCGGAAGGCAATGATTATTCCCTGCCCAAATGTTATAAACTGTCCGCAGAGCTGGAAAAGCCAACCCTTTGGAAGACCATCTCAGGTCAACTTCTGTTACCATCTCATTGATTTCCACATCTTGTGGCTCTCACTTCCCTACGGGGTGGCTTTGGCTCTCATGCCCTCTTACCAATCAAGTGCAGCTTTATCCCATTCCTGCTTTCATACTTGTCGTGGATATCTCCGGACAACTCCACCCGACAGAAGTATCTCTCGCTGTCGCTCCAGGTCAGATTGTCAATCCTGATGGAAAGGTCCTTGTGCCGGGGGTTGCCAAGCAGTTTGTATTTGTTTTTGTAGCTGATGGCAGTCTTACAGAGCTCGCTGGTGCTCTGGCTAATGCACTTGAAAACTATCGTGCCATTGTAAGGTTCCTTGATCCTCCAAATGGCCGTGAGGGTCCGGTCAAATGTTTTGTAGGGGTGCGTGAAAGTACAGGGCAGGATAACCATCTTCCCAAGCTCACCAGTAACGTCAGATGGAACATGAACAGACCAGCCATTGGACTGCACACCTAGAAGCAAAAAGAGATATCGACACTGAGTTATCCGGAGTGTTTAAGAGGTAAATTGGGCATCCTTCCTGAATCTGCTCCGTTGTTGGTCACAAAACGGATGCTGCGTTCTCGTGGTGGGCCCTGTGCTGCTCGATGTTCTTGCTGAGGACTTGCAGATGATTGTGCAGCCCAGTTACTGTGGCTGGATTTGGTACCGGTCTGCACCAGAGCTCCAGGGACTGACTAGCTCATGTTGAAAGTGATTTAATTCCTAAGCAGGCCTCTTGTTTGTCGAGTGAACAATAGCTCCTGAAGTTGTGTAACAGTCTTTTGCAGTTAATGGACATTTATGTACTTGGAGGAACAGCTTACTTTTTTCTTTAAAAAAAAAAAACCAACAAAAAAACCCCACTAAAAATAGAAGTTTTACATGTATTGAGAAATCTGGTGGCTTTAGGCACTGAGTTTGAGTGCATGCACACACACACTCCTACGTTGCAGTATTTGTTACGCTGATCACTTGGTTGCATTACCCCTGGGGAAGGGAATAACAGCTGATGTTTCTAATGATCAGTGCTGCGATCATCACAAAGTAGCATCTTACTCCTAAGCTGTGACAGGATCTGAACAAAGACTTGAAGATCATTTTACACAGGCTGGTGAGAAAAGGCAAGTTCTCTGTATCAGCTCCTGCCGTAGGACAGGACTTGGCAGTACAGAAAGCATCTCCCTGTTAGCAGAGCATCACTGCACAGACTCTGGCTGCCAGGATCTTCCCAGACAGGCCTTGTCCTGGCATCCCAGAAAGGGAAATCCTGAGTTTTCCAGCTAGGATGTCACAAACGTTGGTTGGGATTTTGCTGTCTTGGCCAAATTAGGTCACAGTAAATCCTAGCGCGGTCTGGGGAGCTGAACCTTGCTGCCATCAGAGCCAGTCTGATCATTTTTGTCCAGTGATGAAAACAGCCTTCACCTGAATGGACGCTCCCTACCTTTGAAATATATAGGGAAAATTCAATGTCTCATCCATTCCTCTTCCCCAGGAACCAACAGCATCAACAAACAGCACCTGCTAAGCAATGCTTTCCATATAGCTATGTGTATCTATTCACTGTCTTGCTAATTGCAACAGCTGTAGCAGCAGATTGTGGCTTCAGGAATGTCTGTGGCTATGTTCCTGTCTTATGAAACTCACTTGATGGCTTCATTAAATCAACGCTTTCCCCTCAATAGCTGAGAAAAACTGCAAAAAATGTAAAGGCATCCTGTAGGTAATTGTCATCCATTCCTGGTCTAGCTGGCTTCACTGTGGTCTGCAGGTATTCAGCTGTTGGGTTACTCGTGTAAGCTCTAAGATAAGATTTGTTGCTTGTTCATATATCTGTTCTCCATAATATTTGACGGATACCTCAGTGGCGGTGCAGTTTGTGTTAATCTATTGTGCGCTGCACAATGGACAAAGGCCAACGTAGGACCGGTTCCCTGCCATTAAGTTATTTATCTGGAGTCAGTGCCAAGCCAGTATTTTGATTACCGAGATTTGAAGTCAGGCTGCCTTGTCATTCATTATAATGATACGAATACCTTTTGCAGCCTGGGTAATCTAATATACAAGGCTATGCGGCCACAGGACCTCTAGGAAGCTCGTGGACTTTGAGCACAAGGACCTGGCAGTGAAAACAGAAAATGCTATTGCTTTCTAGTTTATTTCATGTTATTTTGGTTATTTTACAGCATGTCACTGTGACCCTTACTTTTGGAGAACTGCAGATCATGTGCTTTTGAGTATGATTTGCTTTTCTCTGCCACCTTTTTGGTTTGCATTTTTTTTTCCTAATCTTAAGCAAATAACATTCTTTTTAGCACATAAACATCCCCGTGCCCTCCACATGAGAAATAATGTTAAAAATAAGTGCTTCTAATGTTACCAGCTCCACCCATTTCTATGGAAACACAGTTTGCCTAGGTTATGAGTGGAGAGAGTTGTCAGCATCTTGTGTATAATTTAACCTTAAAGCTTCAGCATGGTAGGTCTTCCGTGGCTTCCTCTCCTGCTAATATCCAGCCTCCCATTTGTTCCTGGAATTAAAGCTTTCACAAGAAACAGGGAAGGTCATAGGTAAATAGCCTACACACCTTACACGAGGTAACTCCCCAAAGCAGTTGTCAGGTCAGTGGACCTGTTGGTTGTCAATGGAAAGATCATGAAGACAACAAGACCGAGAGCTGGAGACCACCACAGACACTAGCCTTGCTTTAGCAAACAGTTTGACAGTATATCTAAGTAAATCCCATTGAGTTTAATGGAACTTAAGTGCATACTTGAAGATAAACATGAGTTTAAGTGCTCAGTGGAACTGGAGCAAATTGTGTTTGTTGCATAATAACTCCTAGGAATGTGAAATAGCATTTCTGGGTGGTGATGGAAATGCTGCATCCAACTGAAAATGCACAGGAAAAGTTAGATGAATTCCTTACACAGGTTAAAAAAGAAAAAAAAAAAACCCAACAAAAAAACCCCAACAAACCACCAAACCCAACCAAAGACCTCTCTGACAACTGCAGAGTCAAACCTTTGAGTTTTTCCAGTATTCTCACATGCACCTGGAATTTCAGGATCCTTTTAAGCAATGCAAGGGATGGTGCAATTCTTGGAGAGTTTATTATACCAGGCAAGTCCCGGGCTACTTTGACCAGAGCACAGAGAAAAGCCCTGATCAGACAGGGATTCGTAGCAAGCTCAGAACTCACCCTTTCTGGAGATGCGAAGGAGGCACAGAAGAAACAAGCCGAACTCTCTCATGCTGGTTGACGTTCTCCACTGAGGTGTATCAGCAAACCAGAACCGTCTCTCTTACATCTGAGCTGCTGGTCTTGCAGTCACAAAATGTTTTTTCCAGGGTTGGAAGAAGTTGTGGTTTTCCTCTCCCTGGAGGGAATGAGTTGTCAAGCTGAACCAGCTCTGGATTCAGATATTAATAGTTTTGTGGTCAGTCATGTGAAAAATACACCAGAGGGAATCGGAGTATTACCATTTTCCAGCTAAAGGAAGGGGACTGCAGACTGAGGCTGCAAACACCCACTCCGTGTGTGTGATGGGGCAAGAGGGGACGGCTTTCAAGTGCTACCAACTCACCAGTCTGGGGGAAATCCTTACAATCTGTTTAAGGAGGTGGTAAACAAGACCCTTGCTCTCTTGGCTTGAGGCAGTTCTTTCTCCTGAACCTGGAGCCTGCAAGCTGACTGTGCTTTTACCCCTTATGCTCACAGGTTGTTGTCATCCCTAGGTGTTAAAAAAACCAAAAACCCAAACCAAACCCTTCCTCTTTGGAAATAATCTGAGCACTTGTGCCAAGGTTCAGCGGTGGAAGAGCGCTCTGGTGTCCGCTGGTACCCTGCTCTGTCCGGACTCCCGTGACCCTGATGAGTCGCGAGTTGTTCTCCTCCTTGTCATTAACCTGCGGTTGACATCAGCCGAGCTCCAGCTTTTGCCCAGAATCCTTGCGCAAACGCTCGCTCTTTCCTTCTGGGTTTAGCTTTAGCAAGCTTTCTGTGCGGTTTGCTAATCTGCGGAGCTCGGGGCTTGTGGAGAGCTGACTGTGCTCCCCTCCACATCACCTCCCATACGGCGATCCCATGACAGTCTTAAGTTTAACCTTGGTGCGTGTATTCCCCATCAGGTCTTAGCTTGAGGTTCGCTGCTTTTGCTTCGGACCGGAGGGAGGGCTGATGTCCGACTCCCTCTTCCCATTTCGGCAGCTACGCTTGCTGTAGGGTCCCGCTGCCTCCCTCCTCTTTGGGGACGGGGACAGCAGCACCCACATGATTCCCGCTGTAGGCAACGGTGGGTGTTCAGCCGCTGGAGACCTCCCAGACCCGATATTAGAAGATGCTGCTGAGTCTCTGCTGCCGCTTTTGCTGTGCCAAGAGCCAGCGCCTTCTTCCAGCAGAGATAGCAGGGTTCCCCTTTGCTCCTCACCTCTTCTTAAACTCTCCACGTATGTTCCTTTCTTAACTTGTTGTGCAAAAGCTCCTAGAAGAGGGACTTGGAGATTTGGTAGTATTAAGTGTGTTTGTTGCTTTCTGAACCCTTTCTCTGTTCTGATCAAAGTTAGAGTGTCTGTGAAGGGAGGGATTTTTCTTTTCCCAGACTTTTTGGAGGAGGCTTTGAGAGTACCTAGCTGTTATTTACGGTGGCTCGGACCTGTTGCTACTCAGCAGAAGGTGGTATTATTTCAACTAATGACTTAGAGCCCTGCTCAGTCCCTATGCGTGTCCTCCTCAAGCAGGAGGATCAGGACCCAGTGCTGTAACTACTCTGCAAACTGTCCTTAGTAGCTGTAAAGAGTAATATGTGCCATTGTCAGCAGAGAAACCTGAGGGTATGGGTGGTGGAACAGTGAACAAGAGACCTGTATCCTTGTCCCATCTGCGTTATGTGCTTGTTCTGTGCACCATCCTCATTTTCCTCCATATACTGTTTGATTTTATCTATTTGTGATATAAACTTTTTGGTGTTGTGACTATCTTTTCACCACTCATGGCACAGTGGGGCTCAATGGATTGAAGTAAAAGATTAAAGTGAAATCTATGCCAAAAACATGTTGTTACAGTGAAGCATAAATGATTATGAAAAGAATAGCTGCCATTAATACTTAGTATGAACCTCCCCCTCTTTAATGTTTTACTCCAGCGTCTCCTAGACAAATATCTGGTAAGTCAGTGCAGAAGTATGAAACCTTTGAGTTTTATCTTTGGACTGATTTTCTTTTCAGACCATGAGATAGCTATTTGCAATGAAGCATTTTAATGTTTAAAATACCAAGTTGAAAACGTATAGCTGTAAATGTTTACAAACTATTTGAATCAGCCAAAAAATTTTGTAAACAAAAACATCCATGGCTATATGATCCACAGACTCTGTTATCTGTGATCTTTTTTCCCAGTTCTGTGCTTAAGTAGTATCTAAGGTTTTTGTAAGGGAAGCTGCTTCTGGTCCAACACCAAAACCAGGAGGTCTTCCATATTCATCAGATACTGGTTTTCCTCCTGGTAAATCTTTTTTTTAAGGGCTGTAGGTAATGACAGCAGTTGTTATGTTACTTTACTAATATCTTCCCTCAGTGCTTGTACAGAAGCAACAATCACAGATCTGGTTCCAGAGACGCACCAGTTTCTGGTGCTTTCTTGTGCTATGAAAATACATGGAATCTGGAGAAAGAGAGGGGAGTGGAAACTTGCGGGTTTTCCTACTCGGAAAATGGATGAACCCATTTAAATAAAAAGAACCTGTAAATAAAAACTAGAGGAACCTGCAAATACAAGTAAGTAGCAATCAAATATAGGCCAGTGGCAAATTTTCAGCTAAAGATGGGGAGTTATCTGCCCATCCTGCCAACGGTATGGCCACTTCATGCCGTGCTCTTTGGCAGCTGAAGGGGAGTATCTCGCATCCCCATCACCTTCATGGCTGCGTCTGGTCCGATGAATAGCAGTCCTGGGGTTTTGAAGGTTACCTTTGGAAGATGGTACCAACTAAATCAAACTGCCTTCAGCGAGAGCCAAAGTCAGCTTTTCCTCCCTGGATTTTGCCTCCTCTGTCTGCCCTGAAACCGGGTGATGGCCTCATGAGGCACCGAGAAAGTAGAGAGATGTATGGTGTCTGGGTGTTGCTTTGACTGCATTAGTGGCACTGTACGGAGTTACGTACCGTACCATATAGGCTGCAATGTAAAAGTGTGATCTGATGGAGAAAGTAAAGAAATGTGAATGTTTTACAGGGCCGGCAGTGTTTCCCAGCTCCTTTTAGCTTTTCCCAGGTGGCTGGCTTCTCCTAAAGGTTAGCCTCTTGTAGAACGTTCATCTCTCCTAACTCCCTGAGAAACTCCCGCCGTGTTTTGTGACGGATGGTTGGCAAAACTTGCAGGGCAACCCAGAAGCATGCCAGGATGATTTCTTAGCAGATGTGCCCTCCGTTCGGCGATACCCCTTGCACCACGTACGTTGGCAGGCAGCGACTTATTAGCAGAGCCCTTTGGACTTGTCAGAAGCTGCTCCATGCCACCTTGCACGCTTCTCCACTGACCACCGTGTTAAACTGGTGTGACCTGTGCATCTGTCTGGTCCTGGGGGGGGTTGATGTGCATCCAGGTTGCGACACGTAGCTGGAGATGAGCACGGCAGAGCTCACGCCTCCTGGTCCCAGGTTTGTCGCTGAGGACCTGAACGATGAGCTTTTCTGCGTGGCTGTACCTGTGCTGACAATGCACCCGCTTATTCAAGGACTAGAGTGAAGCTGGTTGTTCTTCCTCCCTCCTTTGGGTCTTAGTTTCAGCTCCAAGGTTTTCTACTTCAATTATTTCAGTGGCATGTGTAAGTCCTGCCCCTAGTCCTCCAAGTGTGCCAATCTGCACACGTTCGACGCAAAAGCCTTATGTTTTGTCAAATCTGGCACTGTTCCCTGAAGGGATTGGGTCTGTGAAGTAGCTGGGAGGCCAGAGGAATTTTCCCTCTGCCTGAGCTCTGCCAGCTGAGCAGGAGAAAGCCGAGCCATGCTCCCCTTCTCGGGGAGCTGCTGTGGGCTGATGATCTGCCCTGTGCGTCCACTTCATCGTCACCAAGCTAGAGGGAGAAAAAAATTAACAGGTATACCTACAGTGGAAGGAAAGTAGAAGGGGTGGGGAGGGATGGAGGGTGTCAAAGCCAGGCACCGTTATTGTAGAAGACACTGATCCTGCTTCTTGTCATTGAGTGGTGCTGCAGAACAAGGTCACTGCGTCAAGCTCCTGCTGATCCATTTTGAAAGTCTACAGGTTCAGTCGCTTGCCTGTAGTGTTTGCTCAGCCCCTTACAAATGCTCCTGACCTAAGAAACTCACCTGCTGGCCCTATCATCACTGCAAGGTCTTGAGCTGTTCCATCACCAAAGCCGCAGCGGCGAATTGATGGAGGAGCACCAGGGGTGCTGGTGAGTCCTTGTTGCCTCTGGTGAACATCAGCTAAAGAAAGTTAAATGCGTATTTGGGTAATTTTCTCCTCATGGGCAATTACTGTATGAAAACCATAGCTTGCATCTTATTATGGGCAGAGCATCGTGGATGGAAGAAGAAATAGGAAGCGTCTCTCTGGTAAGTTGTCGTCTGTTGACTTCTGCAGTCACATCCGTGTATTGAGATGAAGAACGGGTCTGATTTCCCAGACCTGTGTGTTTCTGTCCCTACTGCTGCCGGTTCAAAGCCTAGTTCAAAAGCTAGGACCATGAAGAACTGCGTTTGGAACACCTGCAGACAGGCAGTGACATGCTGTGCTCAACTTTGCCCTGTACCAAGGAAGCTCAAAGCCTTTGAGAGAATGAACCTGGGGCCATGATAATGCCGGTGCTTCTCCAGGCAGCACTAGAGCTCAGGATAAGGCAACTGTTTACTATAGGCTTGCAGAGTGGGGTTGTCTCTTCTCAGCACTAAACTTGGTCCTAAGCTTAACCAACAGTGTAGATACCCCTGATTTAATCACTGCTTTGCCCTTAAACGCCTGATGTGGCCGTTCAGAACGGCAACCCTAAAAGACCTTTGGCTCACCAGGGATATATATGGACTTGCTTTAATAATAGCAATAAAAAGTTTTAGGACTGAACCCAATGCTGCTCGGACCCACGTGAAGTTACCAACCACTGACTGTCCTCCCCTACCCTGGTCATCCTGTCACCCAAATAAGTGCTAAAGGTCTGGTCTCTGTGTGACGCTGGGATTAGCCTGAGCGAGGGGATGAGCCAGCTGGCAAAAAAGAGACACTAAACCTCTCCTTTAGCCTAATCCGAATGACGTGTCTGATTAAAGGCTCTTAAAATGCCACCAGAAAAGAAGTCGCTGCCTACCCTTCCTACTGAAAGTGAGAGATTTATGTGCTCTGTCTTTCCCTGCTGAATGAGCGCAGCTGGCGATTTAAGAGATTTATGCTCCTTTAGCTGTAGATTTCATAGCCCTTCTCTGGGATGAGAGCTGCAGCTTGGGAAGGAGCGTGAGCGGGTTATATCCATCAGTCCACACTATATTTGAAGCAGGTCCTGAACTTTCCCTTGACACAACACTCTTGGCCAGTGAAGCAATGGGACTGATGCATGGTCTGAGCTCTTGTCCCCACCACCTCTGTGCTGTCTCACTTTGCAGACTCAAAGCAGATTCAAAAGCACTTAGACTTAGATCTGCGGCAATGAAGAGAAACGTACCTTTCTAGGATGTGCCTCTAGAGAATACCTCTCTACCTCTTGATTTTACTCGTAGGCTTCCTTGCCTGAGGTCCTGTACCCAACCTCTCTAGAGTGAAGTTTATTGTGGCACCTTCTCTGAGAAACGTACCATTCTGTTGTCCTTTGTCCTTCCTAATGTCTGATAGCCTATAGTGTTTCATTGATCCAAATGCAAAATGTAACCGTGACGATGTTGTCGTTGGTTTGTTTTTTGTTGTTGTTATTTGTTTTTTTTTTTTAATTTATTTTTGTTTTAACCTTGCTGTCCCAAGCTGTCATGCATCTGAAATGTGATTAAGGCCTGGGCTGTTCAGCCATTTCCCCTTGCTCACTGGCAGACTTCAGCTGAATTTCTCCTCCATTCTGCTGCTGTGCAGCTCCAGAAGTGCTTCGACTGCTCCTCAGCTCACCCACCTATAAGTGTCAACCACAGGTTTTCCATCCTGCATGGGTATCTCGCCATCATGCTTGCTCTTAAATGTGGCCCGACATGTGTTTGAAGGTGATAGCTTTCAAGGGTGGGTTGACTGGCCAGAGGAGACCACTGCACAATCTAATCTGACCTGGTATATAACTTCTAGTATAACATAGATTGTTTTCATCCATTTGCTCCTGAACTGAATTCCAAAATTTGGATTTGACCTAGGTACCGAGTTACCGTGTGTGGTCAGAGGGAGCGAGGGAAGGCACAGCTCTTGTAGCCCCTGCCCAGCCACACTGGGCAAGCGTGGGAGGAAAGGCGAGTTGCAGACGTGAAACCAAGCTCTTGAGGTAATAAATGAGGCAAGGCTGAGTGATCGCTCTTTCCAATGAACTGTGTCCAGAGGCAATATTCTTTGACAGCCTTGACCTGATTGTCCCAGGATTGTCTACATTGCAGTTTAAATCTGCAGCTGAGTCATAGGCGGAGGCAAGCGTATTTTAAGGGCATTGTAGACACTTTTGCCTTTAAGGGGACCGCTGCAAATAATTTTTGCAGGTAGCTCGTGACCTGTATGAAGGGCAGGCACTGTAGGTACTATCGAAAGAGGAGACCTTTCCTTGAATTCTTGGCAGAGCCTGTCAGCGCAAGGTTGGCCCCTTTCAAGCTGGGACAGGAGTTAGATGAGATGAAGGCAGCAACTTTCCTTGCCCTGATGGAGTGACCTGCCCTTGGAAGAGTCAGGAGAAGGAGTCATTTCTGCTCTCTATGGCAGGGGTTCCCCAGAAGGCAGGTTGAAGATGGGATTGTGTCGCTGTTTTATCTTCTTTGGGATTGTTCTTCTGGCATTCAGTTCACTCAATGGGTGTGATATTTTGATCGATGCAGGCAACAGGGCTGAATAGGACATACTGATAAAGTATTACTGCCCATGTGTTTACTCTTCACCTTCACCTTAGGGAACATTTCTGGTAGTAAATGGAACATTGAGTGGCAATAGATGGCAAACTGTTTTCAGCACTTCTCCAGCACACTCAATCCTGCCTTCAAGCAACACTGGTGCCTGTCTGTGTTGGTAGGTGCCCAAGGCTGGCAGTTTCTCTTTCTGTGTTGTTTGTACTGGGATCTGCTGGGTTGGAAGGTCCCAGTGATGGAAATGCCAGGAAGAGACATGTGAGTTGTAGCATATAAAGGCATTTACTTTTGCTTCCTCTGGTCTCTGATAACATAGAAGTGTTCCCAAAGAGCCACTTTCCACTTTACTTAATTTCCACCTTTACTCAATTGCACTATTGCCATAACCTCATGTGGCCCTTCAGATACCAAGTGAGATAAGGCCCCACCTAGGGGAGCTCACACTCATTAACAGTGATGGATTATGACATTGACTCCTGGGATTAAGATCGGAGGCTGATGATATGGAGGAGAAGTGTTATGGGGAGTGCATTGTTCTTATCAGTTCTCACCACACACGGGGTTGAAGCAAACAATAGATCAATTTACATCACTTAATACAGCCTGCTCACAACCACGTGTGCAGGTGGCTGTTGCCTCGCTGGCAGGACCTTGTTGAAAGCTCAGCGTTCCTGTCCAGGCAAGATTAGAAAGTGAAGTGGCACCAGAGGAGGGCAGGTGCTTGACACAGAGGTGCCAAAGTGGGGGAAACTGAGGAAGCATGGTGGGAAAGTGGGGTGAAGAAGAGATGCAACTTGGGGTTGGGCAGAGATGCTGCTGCAGTGTCAGAGAACAGCAGAGCTTGGGAGATGAGGGGAGGATGGCCCTTCCGTGAGGTGGACATTTCTATACAGTCATTTGTCTCCTCTCCAATCTTGAACCCCCTTTATGGATTGTGAGCTTCGGTCATGGTCCCTTTTGCAAAGAGATTGCCTTAAAGCATAGTAGGATAGAGCCAGGCCATCAGCAAGATGAAATTTGGTCATGTTGCAGGGTAAATAAAATACTGGTAGTCTAAAGCTGGGAATTGGGTAAAGCAGCTGGGGAGGGGAACATGCTGGTTAGGAGTGAACATAATGAATGGAATGAGCAGTTAATGGCACTTCTTGGCACGCGGGGCAGGCAGGTTTCTCACAAATCTCTGCTTCTCATGTGACGTCCTCAGAGACCTTAGCGAAGTTAACTAGAGAGGCTCTGCAGTCCTCGAAGGCAAACTCTTCCTGGGGTTTCCACAGTCAGTTGGGTTGGGTGTGAACTTACCTTGATGTGTTTGAAAATCGCTGTGCCTTGTTGCAGCATGTCCTTAAGTACCTAAAGAGTTAAAAATACATGACCCTAGGTTGCCCATGTTGTAGTTTCCAGCAGTAAGAGGGGAAAGGAGGTTTTTCTTTCTGTTAGGGAGCTGGGTGACTAAGGCCATCTACAGGTAGGCTTTCAAGGAGTAGACTGCAGGTGACTTTGTCATAGAATCATCGAATGGTTTGGGTTGGAAGGCACCTTTATAGGTCATCTCGTCCAACTCCCCTGCCATGAGCAGGGACATCTTCCACTAGATCAGGTTGCTCAGAGCCCCGTCCAACCTGACCTGGAATGTTCCCAGGGATGGGGCATCCACCACCTCTCTGGGCAACCTCTTCCAGCGTTGTCACACAGACAGGTTTTGGTCTAGCCCATGTTGATGAAACAGAGCCAAGTACTTGTAGGCAAGAGGCATTACTTCGTTACAAGTAATCACACTGCAGAAAGATAAGCCCATGATTTAGCAAGGGAAGGAAGAAGAGACATGTGCATCCTCTGAGGTACAATCACTCATTTGCCTGTCAGGCTTGATTATTTTGAATAATCAGGGCTTTGGCCCTTTTTCTCTGAGTGTATAAACGATTCTCAGTTATCCTTTGAATCCTTTTGGATGGCTTCCCAGAAGAACTGAAATCCTGGATGGCTTTGTGGCGTGTCTGTAAGCAGCTGTCTTCTCCAGCACCGGAATGTGGTTACCTCTCCCATGATCAGGAGAAATCTGGCTATGTGTATTTGAGGAGCACACGAACAACCCCATGAAGTCAGAGCTGTTTGGGTGCATTTCTTTTGTTGCTTGCTCGCGGCTTCATCTAAAAGCACAGGTTTCTGCAAGTCTTACAAATAGCCATCATTCTTTGAAAGGACAATGGAACAAATGAACGTGCAAAACTTGCTGGCGTGATTATAGGTCACGTCGCAAATGGGACCTCTGTTACCTCCTTAGCTTTATTACGTAAATCCGCAACGTACAGGTTAGCGGCTGCCTCTGGGAGAAGGGTTGTTGTAAGGATAATGTGCCTTTCCCGCACGGCATTCTTGCTGATATTCCTCCTCTGGTATCGTAGGCTTCAAAAGTCCTTGGCCTGCCATGTGCTCTAGCTTGAAGGGTGGCACTGGTTTTGCCTGGCTGGTTTATGCGAGTTGTGTGGATTTCTGCTTGTTTGCAGAATTGCCGCCCTGGGAGCCAGTGAAATACTTACAGCTGTGATTTTTCAGCTATACTGGAAAGGAGCTGATGGGTGATTTGACTTGCTGTGAAGGACCATTCCACAAGATCCCAGCAGAGTTTAGCCTGGAGCGATGCAGATTGCATCCCTCTTGTGTAATTCCTTCTTTGGCTCCTGCTGCTCCTGAGCCTTGCTTCTACTGAAGATGAGAGACAACTTCACCTTCCAGGAGGTATCAGTCCGGGGAAAGATTTTCTTCTGGAATTTTTGTTGCAGGCAAAATATAAACCAATAAACATTTTTGTACTAAAGAAAAAAGCTTTTGGTATTCAGTGGAGAAAGTCTGGATGTCTTGATCTAACTAAGCCCGTTTCTCAAGCACATTTGATGTAACTTATTTCTGTGACACTCCTCCACTGCTTTTCAGCACATCTGCAGACATCTCAGGGATAAGGATAGATCTCCTTTTCTGCTCTGTTCCTGCTATTCTGCTCTCAGTCCCCAGCACAACTTTCAGTTCACAACATCTATCGTTTGGTATGTTAGCCAGCATTTGCCCTTTCAAAACTAATCTAGTTCTTCTCTCTCTGCTTTGTATCAGCTTTCAGCTTTGGCTTAGTAAAAGAAAAAATTATAACGTGGCAAATTCATCCCAAAGCTGTATCACTCATGTTTTGGCTAAATGGAATCTCATGCTGCTTTATGTAAAATCCCCACTATGTTTTGGATGGGCTGGTCTGTCTGCTGCACTGCTGCGTGGATGCTGTCTTTCCTGAATCCTTTATTGGTCTTTTCCAGTTGAACTAATGTAATCAAACAGTGTTTTCTCTATCGTGTGGATGAAGGGTGATCAAATAGTATGTAATGTGCCCGCATGAAACCTTTACTGAATGCCTCTGTGGTAGTTTTGTTGCTGTCCTTGCCCTCTGGGAATGCTGCTCTTGTACCTGGACAGAGCGAGTCTCCGGTGCTGTGGACTCTCTTGCGAGGTCATGTCTTTCGTCATTCTCCACCCCACAGAGATGAAATCCTGTGCCTTTAGGTGTTTCAGGAGAGAAATGAATGGTATGTACTTTCCAACAAGCTGCTGAGGGCAGCAAGGGTTGAGTGAACTCCAGCGAGGGTCTTGCTCATGGTGCAGAGAACGCCAGAACAAGCTCTGGTAGCAACTGGAGGGTGTTGTGGCTAAAGATATTCAAGGGTTAGTGAATTCAAAGTGTTTGGTGGTGCTGGAGAAGCTAGAACACTTCCCCAGAGAGGTTGGTGACCATGTCCATCACCAACAACACACTGTGAGCAAACCAGGAATGGGGAAATGGAAAAGGGAGCGAAAGCTCGAAGAGCCGTTCATGGTGGGATGGCTGAAAAGGGAAGGGGTTTCTTGGGGAGAAGGACAGAAGTTCAATATCCCCTTAGGGTATTTTTTTTTTTTTTTTACGACTTATAGTTCTTCCAAATTATTGCTGTGTTCCTTGTCTCTTGGATAAAACTTGGGTTCATTACACGTAGGAAGCTTGCTAGCTGCTTACAGTGCCTGGCAGAAAAGTTACACACAGGGATGCGTCTTGTTGCTAAGTCACCACCACACACCGCTCGCTGTTAAGTGGGATTTCTCTCTCCAGGGAGGGACAGTTTGTATTTTGAAGATATTCTGTGCGTAGGTAGGGTTGAATCACCTCCGCAGCTTAGATAAGGGTAAGTTGAAGATAAGTGATCTGTTGGGTTATGCTGAAGCGAATCAGAGATGTGTCAAGGGCGTTATCATTCTGGATCTTCCTATTCAGGTGAAAACTGCTGCTTTGTATGCAGGGAGTGTGTGAACGTAGGGAAGAGTTGTATCTTCCTCTGGCGGAGAGTAAAGCCAGGATGTTTCTGGCAGCAGGAGGTGGCTGAGGATCCTCCGTTTGCTGTCAGATGCTGCCACTTGCTGTATGTCTTCTCTGTCGTGTGAGTAGAGGAAAACAACAGTGAGAAAAGGGAAGATTGGGATGAGCTGGGAATGTGTAATGAAAAATATATAGCAATGCCAGATACAGGAAGTTTTCTGATTTTCTCGTCCCGCAGACGAGAGAAGGTTTAGGTCAGGGGACACAGACATAACACAAGCTACTACTTACGTGGTCTGGTTGTCATCACTAACAAAACCTCATCTGCCTTTTTTACCCCCATAAAAGGTGTTCAGCATCCAGATGGCTAGTGAAATGAATGACCGGCTCGCTAAGGCTGGCAGGTGAGGTGACAGCATTCTATAGACTAGCAGTGAAGAGGCCTTAGACAGATGCCCCTTGACTGCTTGCTGAGGGTCCTGTTCGTGTTTTAGCATCTCAACACAAACAAATCAATGTTGTGTTTGTTTCTCCCATGAAAAGTTAAACCCCAGAAAATGTCATATTTTGTGTAATTCCATTCTGTTTTTTGAAAAGTCATAAAGACCCACTCTCAGTTTTATAGGCAGAATAGGCATTTTCCATTTAGAAATGACATTCGTGCTTTCTCCAAAGTAACGTGTCTTTCCATCTCCCTCTCTCTTTCCTTGTGTGAGAAACCAGGGTTCAGAATCGCAACCTGAAACAAAACTAAATGGGTTCTGCTCTCCTCCATGGGATCTAACTCTCTAGATTGTGCTGCTATTTATCATATGAAGGCTTAGTTCCCAGAAGGGCAGAAATGCTGGGATCCTCACTGGTTCACCTTTTAGCCTCCAAGTGCTTTGCTCGTGATTCACTGGCATGACCAGGGAACCAAAAGAGCATCGTGGTGGGCAGGGACCTTCCTGCACTACCCAGTACGAAGGCTTTGGGGGGAAGATGTGGCATAAGTCCCTCAGAGCCTTTGCCCATTCCTTGAGCTACCATCTAGAATTAGGCTACTAAGTTGTTTCACGTTTTCTCAGCAGTCTTCATGACACAGTAGGGTAGAGACTTCCAGTCTCTGTTCAAGTGAATACATAACGTGAGATAATTAGAGCATACAACAAGGTAGATAAGGGCAGTATATATCTTTGTGGTATGGTGCTGAATACAGGTACCAGATTTGTCCCATCTAACTTGGTTGTCACTGAAGTGGTTGTCTAATTACCCTCAGCACCTTCTGTGGTCAACAGAGAAAGATAAGCTGCTCCTCCTTAGCTAGCTATTTCAGAAAGGGTTGGATTATCATGGAATTACTGCTCTCTACCTTGAATCTCTTTCTCTCTCTCTCCATGAATCGTATGAAGAGTTTGTAGCTACCAGACTCCAAAGTTTGACATTTCAACAAGAGTCTCTGAAGTCAAACAGGGCATATCTGGGCCTTACTGGGACAGCGTTTGGTGAGTACCAGGCACTGTTATCACAGAGAGCGCAGCAGGAGACAAGCGTTGCCTGATCACAGAGAAATCTAAAGGGTAAAGACAGGCAAGGCAAGTTGAAGAAGAGTTTGATACATCTTCCTTTGAGAGGTGAGAGATTAAAACGCAGAGGGTTTGTCCAGTATGTGTGTACTCAGAGACACATGCGTTGGATTCTTATGGCGGGTGTTCAGTACATCATGTTCCCATCCTGATTTTTCTAGGTATAAGTCCTAGAGCTTTATGCACAGATCCTTAATGATAGTCAGGCTGTTAAATTTGTAGCTCACTGGTGTCCTGAACCATTTTCCCTGAAATCTAGGGATGTATCTGCTCTTCCATGTTCTTTTTTTCTAGACAGGTGTAATTTTCTTGCCTTGCACATTTGATTGGCATGTGTAGAGCCTTTCACAGACATTGCAACCTCTGCAATAGACATGCAGAACATAACCTGCCAGCAGGGCAGAACTTCCCACTCTGTGTATGAAAGTGAATTCCAGCACAGCTTGCAATGACAGTGCAGGAAGGGACCGGGGAGGTCCTCTTCTACTGTGAGTACTTCTACTCACATCAATTTGTAACTTCCCTCTCTGTTTCTTAGAAGCTGTTTTCAAGTTTTGTTATCTCTTTAAATAGCCTACTCTTTTTTGTGTCTCATAAGCAGCAAAATAGGAAAGAGAAGGTAGCATGAGATTATTAGAATGGCCTCTTTAATAGAAAAGAAAGTTCAAAGATAGACATGTGACCCTTAATTTAATTTGCTTTAAAATAAATAAATAAATAAAATATATTGTTAGGATACCATCCACGGATTTTCTGTAAAGTTGAAAACTACACTGCTGGGTTGTCCTACACTTTGCTAAACCCATGTGGTACGAGAGCATCGTCAGTACAGGTTAGTGCTATGAGTAGCGCCTTCACCTGTAGCAAATCCTTTGTGCAGCAATGTAGCCCAGGGTGGCCGATTTTCTTATAGAGTATCACATCCTCGCCACCAAAACCATATACTACAATGTGTTTTATAGCTGCTTTATGGCTGAGGCACCAGCACTGTTTGCTGGAAAATTCCAATTGAAAAAATTCCTTCTTTTCCTTCCCAGTGCGCCATGCTAGGGGCATGCTTTTCCTAGTATTACTTCTTTAATTATACTAATGAGAAAATCTGATC
Organism: Haliaeetus leucocephalus; assembly: GCF_000737465.1. NCBI lineage: Eukaryota > Metazoa > Chordata > Aves > Accipitriformes > Accipitridae > Haliaeetus > Haliaeetus leucocephalus. Next base: position 356,798 of record NW_010973302.1, on the reverse strand, counting down.
CTTAACCTTCCACTGATCTCAGCCTTATCCGATTAAACTGATGACTGATTCAAGAATGTTTAATCTAAAGTGAGGGGATTTGTAGTTTGTCAGTTTTCCAAGCCAATGGTTCCCATCCATTTTCAATTCTATATATTTTCATGGGAGGCCAAAGAAAGGAAAACAGAGATTTTCCTAGGAAGTGTTTGCATTTGAACTCCCAATTTTGCAATCATGTGCGCATGCAGTTTTATTTTACTCAAAAAAATAATCTCATTGACCTCAATAGGCCTAAAAGTGGAAGCAATTGCTCTGATGCTGTACAGCTGAGCCATATTTTCCCACACAGGTACTTCTGTTTGATTGCACATTGATTTCATTGCTCACTTCTAAGCGTTTGAATTTGTTGTGAGAAATCCTTCTCATGGCGGTTGAATATACTCCGCTTTTGGGGCCAGCTTTCAAGTGGCGTCGCTCCCTAGGGCAGTTTGAAATACTGGTATCGTGGGCAGGATTTCATCCAGCCTCAGACTGGATCTCGTTGCCCCAGTCTCTGAGGCTCTTGCCGTAGCGTGTGAAGCAACAGGAGCTACTCTGTCACACGTTTGCCCTTTCAGCCTCCCTTTTGCTGGTCCTTGCTGGCATCCTTCTTCAGCAATACCCTTGGGTGATGCCCAGAACCACCAGGTTGTAGAGTTACTCGTGTTCCCTCTCCCTCTTTCTTTCTGTTTTTTCTACCCCAAGGCGAGTGCTTCTGTGTCAGGCAAAGGGCAGGGCTTCAACGCCGCTGTCTCCTGTGGTCTTCCCCTCGTGTGTGTGCCAAGGACATCTTTGGCCCTGACACTGGAGGCAGGGTGGGCAGCAACCCTATGGTGCAGGAGCTAAACCCCTGCTAAACCAGGAGGCTGCACTTGCAAAGGGTTCGGTATGAAAGGGGCTCTCGCTGATCAAAAGTGCCGGAATGCTACGAAGCAAAGTTGGTTTGCTTTGCGTTGCAATGCAATAGCAAGTCAGGAGGGCTCAAGCTCAAGGTAGGTGATTTAACCTTCAGAGCCTGTTTGCAAGTGAAATGTCTTTAAATGTTAGCTGAAGAGCCAAGAGAGGTCCACGCTGCCTGCTGAGCTGTCTCTAGGCACTGCCTGAGGGATGCTGGTTGTCAAAGGCTGGGACTGTGCCAGGGCATGTATGCTCAGTCGAGCAGGGTGGGTGTCTGTGTGCCGGCACCTGATCCTGTTCCTCTACCAGCACCTGATCCTGTTCCTTTACCAGCACGTACGTAGCCTTTGGGGACCTAAGCCCAAGTTTTCTGGCCCAGATCTATGAAATCTTAAGGCTGCCGACTCCTGTTTAAACACTTCCCGTTTCTATGTGTGGCAAATTATTGACCTTGGTCTACCTGTGCCTTTGAGAATAAGCAGAGTGAGGGTCTTCAGTCACTGGGGTGTATTTGTTTGGAGTGTCACGCTGTTTCCCATCTCATTCAAAATCTTGAGTAAGCTGAACTGCTGGTAACCAAAAAGGCCTTACCGCCCGAAGGCAGGTTTCCATGGCAAGACAAAGACAGAACATCAGGAAGGAGTTCATCTGTGTCTGACAATTCACTTGCTATACTGGTCTTTGCAATGCTTAGACTCTGAGGGAGGGGGAAATAATCAAGTATTTCTTTTGAATGCACAGCCCTGCTTCCTCATGGCTAGCATCTTTCTTAGCAAGTGAATTATTCCTAGCTATGGCCAAATTCTGTGTCAATTCTACCCTTTATACTAAATGTCAAGATTCAAAAGATTAGATAATTATCAACACGAGCATTCTTTGTACTGTTTATATTTCATGTACAACGTGGTAAAACCGAACAAAACCCTCAAGAATCCTGGAGGATAAGATAAAGGAGTTTGTATTGTTGCACGTCCCCACATTTGAGCATCTAAATAAAACTCATACCTCCTGCTTTTGGTCCTGCTTCTGCAACCGACTCTTGGGTCTGGTCTTCAGGTAATCTGGGCTGAAAGTTTCCTCCTCCCAGTTCAGCATCACCAAGGGTGTAGCATCTTCACTGCCTGCCTAAATATTGGCCTTTTCCGCACTCGCCCACATACTGGTTTGCTGGGGGAAGGGGAAATGAGGGCTCTAGCCCACGTCTTGGAACCTACCACTGCTGGTGTTGCCAGCATGCCCTGGGCTCCGTGAGAAAGCAACGCTGGTTTGGGAAGGGAGAGAAGCGGGCTCTGGTGAAAAATATCTGCTGGTCCTTGCTCAGCATCCTACAATTTCTTGTCTTAAGTTGGCATTCATGCTTTCGCTCTTCGTACCACCAATAACAAACCCGTGCGGGACTGGGAGGTGTGTGGCTGCACCCTGGGCTAGTGGGCAGCTGAACCACAGCGGAGGATACTGGTGGCAGGAGATGTGCCAGTGTCAAATGGTAGAGACTGGGGGAGTTGCTTGACGTGGAACTCCATGGGAGTATTGGAGAGAATTATGCACATCAGTCAGAAGGAATGAGAGTGGCTTAGGAAATGGCAGTGAGGCAGTTCAGTTGAGTTGGACTTTTGGATGAAACCTGATTCCAAGCAAATGTTTTCAAGTGGTTTGGCATTGCGGGTTTTTGGGGGGTTTGGGTTTTTTTTTTTTTTTTTTTTTAGAAATGTTAAATGCAGTGACATCTCTTTTGCTATGTTATGCTGGCTCTGGGAGAGTAGTAGTCTAGGAAAGAGCCCCAAAACTCCTGCCCAGCATAAATGTTTCTTGTGAGTCTGGTATCACCTGTGTATCAGAAACAAGAATGCAAAAAGAGTGCTTGAAAAAAAATTGTGACTTGAATAGAACCTATTTGATGTAAAGGGGGGAAAAAAAAAAAGAAAAAGGAACAGTTTCAATAATAAGATAAATTAGTCCTGTTAGCAAAGACTGCATTATGAATGATAATGGGAAAAAGCATGATATGCATATTCTGACTGATACACATGTCATATTGCCAAATAACTGTTATTTTGCATGGGGTGATGGGAAGAATGAATTCTCTGGATAGCGTAAAATGGAGAATTAATTCTGAATGACGTGCAAAGTCTTTCTAATGGCTGAGACGTGGCCTTCATCTTTTGTTGTTTCTCTGTTCTGTGCATATGGTTTCTTTATGGTACTGCCAAAATGTCCCTGTTGCTCAGCAACAGCAAGCTGAAATAGCACCAGTTGGAGGAAATCTGCTGATTTACACTGGTCATAAAGTGTGTACTCCTACCCAAGTGCAGATTTTGACATAAGAGTGAAAGCATAAGAGTAAAACCTTTGTAGGTTTACCTCTCTGGGGCACACACGGTTCTGGGAGGGGAGATGTCAGTTCAGACACCAAAAGATATCCTTTTCTGTTTGTCTAGTTTGACAAATGGAGAGGTGCATCCTCTGGACAGAACATGACCTTATCTAATCCCAGTCTGGGGGCCTGTCCAGCATCTCCCCTAGGAATGAGTCTTCATCTGGTCTCGAGGAGGTTTCCAGCTCTGCCTGTAGCTCTGCAGGCACAACACTGTGCCTTTGGCTGATCGTTCCTCCTGTACAGAAGCAATTTGCACATTTAAGAAGGTATCGATGCAGCAAAATGCCATAAGTACAAAGAGCAGAAGTTAGAAGTTTCCAAAGCATCCCCCATACACTCATTTCATAATTTTATTTTCCAACGTCTTCTAGACTACTTAAGAGATAATCTGTCTTTGGAAGAGGCTAGTGATGATAAATAGAGGAAAACTTATACCAAACTCAAAAAGGCATGAGTATTTGTTTTAAAAATTAACTCCACACAATATTATGTAGCTATTTACCAAGTAAAACACAGGAAATGGTACACTTTTACAAGTGATCTCTGGAGTGTCAGTCATACAGAAATACTGTCAAACATCTGAAAACCTAACACTTCACCAGAAAATACTGCCAGCAGTTCATCTCAAATATTTTTCACTCAGATCTTTTTGACATTTGCAAGAAGGCATGTGTTTTTCCCAACCTCAAAAATCAGCAGTAGCACTATTCGCAGGCTACTTTTTGTTTCCTCTGCTACAAGAGGAACAGGTTTTGATCTGCTTTCCCAGAAGCAACGTTACTGCACGTAGGCTAATGCCAAGTGAAGGACCGGAGCGTATGGAGTATTTTTGGTGAAGATGTCAGCTTCATCATGAGATGAAGTATCTTGATGAGCCAGGCAGTGACCAGCAGTGTTGGGTACAAGGTCACCTTCCTCCTTCCCTACCTGCAGACCCCAGGAGCCTGTGCAGAAGGTGGCACAAGGCTGGTCTGCTGTAGACCTCTGCTACGTCCACCAGTCCTCCAACCATCCTCTTTCCATCGTGGCATGGAGGGAGATGGCAGAGCAGCAACTTCAGCAGGAGACGAACTTGCTGCTTGACATTTGTGGGGCGAGGGTGACAGTGTAGGGAGAGAGGTCAAGAAGATCAGCTCACATTAGTTCTGCTTGTGCACAGGCTGAACAGAGCCATTTTATTGCATAGGAAAGGGGCAGCAATGACTTTGCTGCTGTCCCCTCCTTTGCTAACACATGACCTAGTTGAAGTATCAAGAAAAATCATGAGATTAACATAAAATCATTAATCTTATTACTTTTTTTTTTTTCCTTTTTAGAAAAAGATTCTTTGCACTGGTATTTGCTTTCTTGGCCTTGGGTTTGCAGACTTTTTTCTGCAGCTGGGTAGGCCTGAAACATTTATTTCAGGAAATATTCCAGCCTAGTGCAAACTAAAACATCCAAAAGCTGGGGCTGATAGACAGCCCCTCCCTGCCATTATTGTGATTTTTACCACAAGTCTTGCAAGTGTTAGCAACACTGCCTGCAATTTATCTGTGTCCATCTTGTGTGTGATGATTGCTAACGCACATCTCTCTCCACTGGGCTTGAGAGATCCTCCAGGTAGAATTCTTCACCATCTATTTTCTACTTAGCAAAGGGTACTCTTTATTCCACTTCTCTGCTACTATGAAGCTCTCTAAGACATATCCTATTGCTGTCATAAGCTGGTTTTAGCCATTAATTAGGAGTCCCATCAGATGCTGAGAGATGCTCTGCTCTTTATTGCTTTACGTCCGATTGCTGTGACTTTGATTTCACAGACTGATTTTTCTTTTCAACTTCTAAGTCATTTCCCCACTGCTTAAAATTGAAGTGTCTTTTCAGACATATGTGCGTTTGAATCATTACAGATTGGTCTTGGGAAAGGTCCTTCCAGCACAGCACAGTTCTATCTAATCAGGATAGCACAAAGGAATGTGGTGGAAAAAGTCTCTCCACTCATAAGGTGGTAATTTTTTTTTTTTTTTTGATCTTTTGACTTTGTAGCACACAAATCATGTTTTTTGGGGGAAACACCTTGCACTCTTGCCTTAAAATCTGCAAAGTATCTTTCTTCTTGGGTCTTTATACCTCACAGCAAGACCTCTGATGTTTCTTCATCTTCAGGTAATAAGCTCGGTTGGCTTCTGGATAGGTGACTTTGGAGAGTGGCAGCTTGTAGATGGCAGAGTTGTTTGTGCTTATTAACAGGAAGGTCAGCGCAGACAAGCAAAAAGACCAGGTTCCTGATGGCACCCCAAACTGCAAAGGAAAATACAAAACAACCTATTTACTGTATGTCTGTCTTTCATTCGATCCCCCAGCCCTTGAACAAAACCCAGAGCCAGGTAGCTTGGAACAAGCTTTCTCAGGGAAGTCTTGACTTGGTTTTGCATGGAGTCTCTCCCTGGGGAGGCAGAATTTCTTTATGAGAGCTTGACATAGTGCATTAACCTGCAACATCCACCAGCTCTGGTGAGAAGGCTGCCTTCTCTTTGTGCATCTGCAGTGGTCTTGGATGGAGATAAGAGAGGAGTGGATACCAGAAGCATTCAGCTTTTTCCTGGGCTGTTGTACTGAGTGTCTTTTGGCACTTGGGCAAAGCAATTAAACCAAATTTGAGATTTCTTTACATGTGTGGAGGGCCCTTTTCTCAATCACTTCAGGCACAAAGTATAGACATGTAATTATCTCAGAGGTGTTGAGGGCTGAGCTGTGGCAGTTCATGCAAGCTCTGAGGATGAAAAGTGGTGATCAAAGTCGCCTGTTCCAGTGGGAACCACACCAACCCCTGGGCAGACCATGTCCCCTCTCCCAGACCCGTTCTGCCTTTGGCTGAATTGTTCTCTGAGTCTTGGTGTTCTGCCTCACAAGCCAGGAAAATGCCCAAATGTACAAAATGTTCAAATCTGTCTTTGAGGAAAAAAGACCTTAGCTAATACACTACTTACCACAGACAACATGTTAGTCACTGTTGCTCCCAGGTAGGCACTGAAGAGCGCTGTGAAAAAGAAAGTTCCTGGTGATTTTGGTTGCTCACGGAGGAGACCAGCAATGGCAAAACATCTCTCCCACTGCCTTGTGTAGCTCAACCAATGTTTACAACCATGCCTGGACAGCCCCCTCTTAAAGCTTTTTCCTTTGCACTGTGTCCCCTCCAACCTGGAGCTCATGGAAAGGGCGAAACAAAAAAAGAACTGGAGTGATGAAAAATGAGACTATGGAAACAGAGCCTTTTGAAAAATGCACTGACATGGAAAGTATGTAGCTTGATGGATGGGGTTAAATAGGAAAATAAGCCTTCCACCCCCATCTCTCCTGCCTCTAGGGCTAGAAGGTGGGTCAATGAGATACAAAGCTAAATCTTTTTTATATGAGCACTGAATGAGCAATAGTTTCACTCCCAGCTCACTGTGATATTGAAATTTCATATGGAATTGCCTTATAAATAATTCTTCAATCATTCTGTGTTGCCTAGCTCATGCCTTTGGTATCCCTTTCAGTAGGCTGAGGAAACTGTACTGTCTAACTATAGGTGCGGACTCATCTTGAGCTCCAGTTTTCTCAAAGTTTAGATACGTCCTCCTCCGAAGAAGGAATTTGAGCTGGTATCTGTGATTGGAAAAAACAATATGATTCATCCAGCAACGTTGAACGAACACAATTAATGCCTCAAACCCAAGCATCTCATTTCAAAGACCTTAGTCAATCAGCATCCACTGATTGCGCCTCTTGTTTTGAACGCAACTCTTGGCTGAAAGTGAAAGCGCTCCTTTTATTTTGTCAGGGTGCGTTAGAGCAATGGCTCCACCATCCAGCTCAATCGTTTGTCAGTCTCGCCGAAGTCCATCTGCCTGTCTAGAGGTGGCCATTTGGCTTCAGCCCACCTCCAGTATAAATGCATCTCGTCTCACTTCAAAAGGAAGCGTGGTAATAGTGAAAATCCATAGGGTACGTACCGCAGGCAATTGCCAGCAAATGTGTCTGCCAGGTGAAAGCGTAGAACATGCCTCCGATCGCAACGCACGAGAGGGAGCTGTTGTAACCCCACAAGCCCGAGTAGATTTTGCTAAAAGGTGTTGCTAGACTCAGCGCTGGAAAATAAGTCAAAGATGTGTCATTCCTTGGCTAAAGAGAAAAAAGCAGCTGAGAAATGGCATGAATCCAGCTTTTTAAGGGCTCTAGCCTGCATACGTACATGGAATTCCTATTTGTAGTTGTGTTGCTATGGTCTAAGGCTAAGGCCGCTTTAATCTAATGCAATCAGGGCAGAATTTCCCTGCTGCTGTAGAGCTGAATTCGGCCGTGTGATTTCAGCAAAAGATGTATGAGTGAACGAGCATACGTGTGAACCTTAAATGTATCCTTGAGGCCTGCACATTCAGACTGATGGCTATGACTTTTATTAAGCCACTCCTAAACCTGTCAGAATATACCCAGAAATGAAGTATTTAATAATAAAAATTCATTTCAGCCAAAAGTAGGCTTCTTTCTTCTGAAGATTTCCACCATCATGAAATGAGGTAAGAGAATGGGGAAGTCAAACAAAAGAATTCTTAAAACAGAATTGTATGTATATATATTTTTTTAAGCAGTCATTCTCCAATGGAAGAAACATTTGTGACTGTAAGTGCTCCACTCATTGCGGTTCCTCTTTTATTCTCCATGTTTTTATATAAATCTGCAACACAAGTCAAGTCCTTACCTGCCAGCATCCCTACTGCTGATCCAATTGCTGCATGCAGACAAATGAGTGGAGAAGAGATAAATAAAGCAATCAGGAAAATTCCTCCAGTCCAGGGGTTATCGCAGCCATAAACCTGACCCACCCCGACTGGAATGGATTGCAGGAGCTGCAGGAATTAAAAAAAAAAAAAAAAAAAAAAAAAAGACAATTTGTTATTGGTTTCATAATTTTTTTTTTTAAACCTATTTTTCTTGGTCAGGTTCGTGTTCGGCATTTGTTAGATGCAGTGTCTCTTCCTGGACTGTCAGTGGAAAGTTTGGACAATTCTCAGGAGACAGCAGGGCATTTCCACAGGGTTTTCCCCTTTGATGAAAATGAGTCACGCCTTGTTCCTTAGCCATGAGCTCCTCTGCCAGGTTTTTGCTCTAATATCAAATGCAAATGTCTTTTGTGAAAGGGTTTGCTCATCATCTTTACACATGCTGCTGACATGACCATTTTTGCATGCTGTTGATGATGATGACTTTGAGAAGATATTTGGCTCTGAGTGGGCAGATCCAAGGATGAAATGGCCAATAATGTCTTGGCCAGAATTACAAGACTTGGGTTAGGCTGTATCCCCCTTCTACTTTTATACCTGAAACTCCCTTGGGATTCACTAGGAATATGAATGTGTAAAAGTTGCTGGGTTGGTGGGACAGAGCCCAACTTGGTCGCAACTTAGAGATGGTTTTGAAACACTTCTCAAAATGTTGTGTTCCTCCACATGGAACAGCCCATTTATGGTCCTCATAAAATTATGTGCCACGGGAAATGTTTTCTGAGAAATGTTCACTCATATGGATTGCTATTTAGTATCAATTAACTTCTTTTTCTTAATAACTCCCAGGGAACCCCTCAAAAGAGCCCACTGAGCCTTAGGGGAAAGCTATTACTCCAGTATCTATGTTGTTTACCATGCTATGCAGGAAAATAATTTTATTTTTTTTAAAGGTCCCACTTGAATCTTAACTAAAAATATGTGAACATGTGCCTGCACCCAAATTTGTAGCCATTCTTCCATAGTAATATCTGCTTGCTTATTTCTAATCAGAAAGATGCAATTTAAAAAACGCAGCACTCTTTACGTGGAAAACTAAAATTAACCTGTGAGTGAACTGGTAGTCTCAGCACAACCTTATCTATGGGGTGCTGATCAGTATACGCACAGTAATAGGTAATTAGATTCTAGAGGCACTTTGAAGATTACAGTTTAGATCCAACTGTAAATGAAAGATAGCAGATAATACCAAAAAGATTCATATTTTCAAGCTATCAAAAATGTCAATTCCTGGAGTAAACCTTTACGTTTTGGATAATAGTTATCTTATAAATGCAATTTTGTATTGCCAGGCCATAATGCAGTAACGGAAAGGAAGATAATATGATTCTATAGTGGTTTTCTTTGTAAATCGAGAAGGTTGTTATCTTCAGGACACCTTACCATTGGCATTTTGGCATTCGTCCAGGTGATGTTTGGTGTTGCTGTTGCAGACTGAATGACGGTTGTAGGGAAGAAGAGGTTATGGGGTCCTGATGCAGCCAGATAGAGGGTCAAGGCCAAGTTGAAAGGCAAGGTGAAAACAGGCAGATCCCACTTACAGAAGACTGAGCCTAAAGCGCTGGTGAAAACAGGGCTGAAAGAAGAACAAAATGGTCACACTAGGAGCTTGTCAGCTAGGAAAAAAAACCAAACCACAAAACCCAACAAAAAAAACCAACTGCAGGAAATTCACTCTATTTTTTTAAAAAAAGCTGTTTAATTTCCTCAGTGTTTCTGATAAAATCAGAGATATGCTAGGTCACCCGGTAAATTTCCTGCCCTTCCCAGGACAGTTAGCAATGTACAGATTCCTGTCAGGTTACGCAATATGTGGTGAATTTGGCTCCATGAAGGAGCCAAGATCCTCCATTCATATGGAGGATCCAGTGATTTAATGGAGTTACTTCCCAGCTCAGTCTCAGTGTTTACTTTTTTTCCTTTTAGTACGTGAAGTGGATTGAATTTAGGACACCCGTGTCAGGTCTGAGTGAATTGCGAAGAAGGCTGTGTGTCCTTGTTCATTCTTATGGATCAGGGTCATTAGAAGTAAAGGCTGATATCAAATATATGCGTATTAAAGTGAGTATAATACCACATGAACTCCAGGCAGACAGATGATTTGTGTGGTTTAGCAATCTCCAGCTAGACATTTGGGGACCAAAGGCCAGCTTTCAAAATTTTCACTGTCCAAATACCTAGCAGATTATGGTGTCATATATATAAGTAAAGTATTATTAGTTGTTTGTTTTCATTAGCATCAACCGTCATGTCTTGGGACCACTGAACAGCTTCTGTGCTTGGAGAAGTAAATTTTCGTGACATTTTTATATGGCAGCTTAAATAGATGAAACACTTGTGGTTGGTGGTGGGGAATGGTGAAAATAATGTTTCTCTTGAAACAAAAATGAATTGACTCATGGCAGCAATATGGCTAACATTTGGGGCATTGAATTACACATGATCAGCCATCGATTTTCCTTTTCCCCATTGGGTTTATTTGTGATTATGCGGGTGTTTTATTGTTTCTGGATTACATCTGAGTTTAAAAATGCAAACAATGATACAGATTTAGTAGCACGTATGTGCCAGTTGTGTTTCTTTTGTGTTGCAGTCGGCATAGTGCATAAAAATACAACAGCTCAGTCTCCGTGTGGGGACACTGGGACTGGAATAAGAAGCAGAGGAGCCATCCGACTTACCACGTCATGGACACCAGCGCTACTGGCAGTAGAAGCCACCAGTGGTAGTTTCCCTTAGCAGAGAAGACGGCCATGAGCAATCCCACCAAGACCCCGTTATAGCCGTACAGACCTGCTGCTATGGCTGATCTGTGTGAAGAAAACAACTATCTTGAAATTTTCTCCCCTGGGGGTGCTTTGCTCCCATCACCCCCTCCCTCCCCATGCAGTTGTGACTCTGATGACGACCTGCCAAGGTTCCTGCACCGACCTTCAATTTACTTGAGTCCCACGTCCTCTCAGCAACTACTCCTTCTGCAGTTACGTCTAAGTGTCTCTTTGCACCAGATGCAGCTGGTGGGAAGATCTGTCTGGTCCTACCAGACCAGATACATAGCCGGTGAAGGCTAGATACGTGCTCCTCATCCACGCCGCTTGTTTAACACATAAGTCAGCACTGAAGTGACAGTCTGGTTTTGAAGGAGAAAAGGATGGTCTTACCTGTCCTGACCCAGAATAAGTGCTGTTAAAGTTGAGACAACTGTTCCTAAACAGCCTGTGAGCGTCCACCATGGGTTCTGCACCAGGAAGCCAGCAACTACGATAAGCCCGCTGAGGGGATTGTTGACAAACATCACCTGGGATATCCCACGCAGCACCCAGTCAATAAACTGGATCATGAGAGGTTTATCTGGAAGAGATCAAATTAAATAATAAACTGCCCCCCCCCCCCCCCAAATACACAGATGGTACTGATTCGGGATGTTTTTTTCAAAACTCAGGAAGAATTTTGGCAGTGGAACTTGGCAGCACGACTGAAGCCATAAATCAACAAGACTGTAAAACCTGACTGGGATTTATTATGGTCTATGCTGAAGTCTTACAGCTGGAAAGCTGAGATGAACAGTGTGGTTGCCAGAGTACCCTGGACCGGATTCATATGAACCAGCTAATTTATGATGCCTGTGCCTCAGATGGCAAATCGTGTGTGTATCCCATTGCTGATTTATTATGGGGACCAAACACACCTACCTATGTGTGATTTAACTTCACAGTGGCATTAGGCTTGACAGAAACTGCTCAGCTGAAAGGACAGGGAGCATTATGAAGAATGGCAGAGCACAAAATAACCATCCTAGGCTGTGTTCTGTGGGACTAAATTCGCTTCGTACATGGCGTGTTGGGAGGTAAATGTCATCTCGGTCATCCTCAAGATTTAAGCAGTATGTGGATCTCTGCACAAAGCTGATTTTTTTCACTACAAAATGGAAATAAATCAGGGCAGAGGTAGTTTCTGTACTACTCTAACTTGAATCACATTACTGAGATGTTAGTTATTACTCCTTTGATGCAATCCTTCTTTGGAATTCCCTAATTAGTCATGATGAAGTAGCTTTACCTTTTAGCCAGGCTCCAAATTCCTTCATGTCTCCGGTGATGTACCCAACAGCTCTGCAGACTCTCTTCCCAGCTTTGCTCAGTGGATTCTGCTTTATTGGCTTTCTTTCCCCTTTGGTTTCTATCTTGACATCAACACTGTTTTCCATGTTGATGTTCTGACCCTTTGGCAAAATTCAAGGGAAAAAGAAAAGACAGATCATTACAATGCCTCTTACTGATCCCTGTTTATTCTCTCTACCACATATTTTTGCTCACCATGTGTTATTTTGGAGCCAGAAAGAGGAAAATCCTTACTCTGAACACCTGATTCTCATGTCTCCATGAGCACATTCCCTCTTCATGTGCTTTTGGGACCCTGCGCTGTCCTTCCAGACTTTCATGCAGTCATAGATTTGAACACCACAAGGAACCACTGAGCCTTGTGTCATAGTATTTTACGTTATTTTAACACTCTGCTCAGCTATACCATGTTTTCTAGAAATCAAGCAGCTCTTGATTTAAAGGGTGACTTCAAGAAGAGCAAGGTGGCATTAAAGGACACTGGCTTCACAGAAGTTGAAGCTCACCTCAAGATTCAACTTATTAGAGATCCAGCACATCTAGGAAGCTGCTTCAGTGATTACGTTTCCTCTGCTGCTTAACCCATATTTCCAGTTTGATTTTATCCATCAGCTATCAATAATAGTTACCTAGAGTTAGGTTTATAGATCTCTATCCTGTCACCTATTGGGATCAGTTCAACATTTCTCATGTCCTATAGCCAATTCGTTATTTGTCTAAGGGCCAATTCTCAATATGAAGTCAGCAAATTAAAACCAGCCAAACCTTTCCCTGGAGCGTACTCAGTTTTCTGAAGAGTAGAACTAATTCTTGGTAATTGTCAAGACAAAGAAAACACAAGACAAGGTAAGTTGTTGAGCGAATACAGAACCAGAGCTGCTTCAGGTCTCACCCGTGAGTAGCAGCTTGTGCAAGAACTAAAGGATTTAGGTTGGGAGTTAATAGTCTAAATAGGATGATACAAACACAAAAGTGTTGGAGTTAGTCCTTGACTCACTTGCAACTTTGGTAAAAGCCTTCTTGGCGGCTGGGGAAGAGAATCCATGCTTCAGAAATACAGGTGCTGAGTACTTAAGCTAAAGCAGCCTCATCCTTGGGTGTTACACTTGCAGACCCAGACATGTTGTTAAACAGCTCTGAGTCTGTGTAGGGGAATGGCTGGTTAATGTACGTCCTGGCCAGTTTCTTACTGTGTGTTTATTGGAGGGCTGTTGGTGACATTTCGGAAGTAGTAAATATTTGCACAAATAATAAACAGACATTTTCTGCCTTCTGGGAGGACCCACCTAATGCAAGGATAGGTTCCACCTGAAAGAACCTGAAGACAGGACCAGTAAGTAGAAGAGTGTTGAATTTGACTTTGTGTAGGACACGAAGGCAAGGAGCTTAACTAGAGGAGGAAGAAAAGAAAAGGATGAGAGTATTGCTAGGGATGGTGTCTTGGTGCTGGAAGGCTTTTTCCTGGCTCAGTTATAATTCATTACCTTGATTCATTAACCTTCGCTTTTCTCATATTTTATTCTGAAATAATGGAATAAGTGAATTGGATGCACTTTCAGTTAAATCAAAATTTCCAGCCAAGACAAATGCTCTTCATTTGGTGAAACTGCATTTACATTTTCAATTTATAGAATCTTCCTCTTTAGGTAACTTAGGCTTTCTCTGTTGCTAATCCGTAAAGTCAAGGGCTGTTGCATTTACAGAGCGATGTTTTGTGTCCCGTGCTAGCACGCCCAATATGTTTCCCCGCATGCGGAGTGAGGAGCTGTTTGCACCGCAGGAGCCTGGAGACGTTCTGCAGCGTGGGATGTAATGGGCACGTGAAGAAGTATCAGAGTCACTGTCTGGCCCGCTCACATGGTGGAGAAGAAAACGGGTCAGATTGGAAGCCCTAATTCATCAGAACTTTGAGTCGCTTTGCCGTAGGAAGGCACGTAAGTGCGTATTTAACTTGCCAGTGAAGCAATGCGAGTCCAGTGCTGAATCAGGACCAGAATGAACGGGAAAAGACTTTGCCCGTGGTGAGTACCCAGGTGGAATTTCACTTCTTTCTTGTGCAAGGTAATTTTTACTCTGGGATATGTAATAATTACACGCTGTAAATCCCTGTGAGATGTGAAACCTTTTGTCTGCTCCCAACACTATTTGGCAGTGCATGGGCTGTGCTGCTGGCACGGCAGCTGTGTGAGGCAGTACTGCACCATGCAAGTCTGGAGAACTCCTTTGCTCTGGGTTTTCACGGGCAGAAATGAAGTCAGATCGATGCACTTGGCATGGCAAAAAGGCCAGGTGAGGCATTTCCACCAACCTGGCTTGAACTTCACCCCCGACGAAGGCTGTGTCAATGCCCTGCATACCTGTTCTTCCAGAATATTCAAAATCGGAGTGCCTGGGGGGCGATCACAGGCACCTTCTGGCCGGTGGTCAAACTCATGTTCACTATGTCCCTGTCCATCAAGTGATGTGTCTCTCTAGAGGGGAATCACATGAACTTCAGTTCATCTTTCCTATCAGCTTACATAGGAGAAGGAAATCATTACAAAACACCCCCATCACCCGCAAAGCAGCCCGGTATGCAATGGGGAGGCCAAGAGCACTCTTGGTTTCAGATGAGGACTTTGTGACACCGTAAAGACCCAGATCCAGCCCCGTTGGCTTCGCTGCCACCCCAAATGACATCGCAGGTGCCGCGTGAGGGCTGCCTCCTGCGTGCGCTGATTCGGCTGTCGCCACCGGCATGGGAATTTTCCCATCCATCCAGAAATGCAGAGCATGGAGGACTTGCTCTACTTCTACTTACTTGTCCAAAGAAAGTATAAAGGAGCAGTGAACCACCTGGAAACCAGCACCAGCAGAGAATTTTTGGGGCAATTTTAATAATTTTTGGCGTTGTAAGAAGTGATAGCTGCCGTATATGCTCAGATTAAAGATCTGCTAACACATTACCTTGTTTTAGGGGGTAGGTGATAGCAGCCGTTTTAAGAAAGGACAGAACACATGGAGATGTTCAGAGAATTTTAAGTCTTGTGAAGATCTGCTATTAAAGTTATGTTAACATGCAGTTTTCAGTCAAGGTGGGCTTTCTTTCTTAGTGGATGAAGGAGGGAAATGGAAATAATTGTGAAAGGACTATTCTGCTGGAACAGACTGCTTGGCTTCTGTGGGGAGAAAGGATTTTGTAAAAATTTTTTCATTCCTTATTTCTGTTAGTCTGGGAAAGTGTTTTTTGATCTCAGATTCTGAACTAAAGACTGTGTAAGTCCTGCTCTCAGACACACGGCTTGAAGTGCACCTCCTGATCTCATGTATGCTCTGGAGCAGTGCTCCAGACGTGCATTTGGTAGGAAAACCAGTGTGGGCTCCTGATGCTGGTGTGTAACTGGTGTGATACAGGAGCAGCAGCAGGACCCAGGCAGAGGGAGTCTGAATGCGATTTTCATCTCTGTGGTGCAAGGACTGACTTGCTGCAAGTGCAGAGGAACTATTTAAAACTATTTTCCCATGGTGTACCGTGGAAAGTGAGAGCTAGATTTGGGGCGCTGCTGCTTTTCCCCAGTGATTTCAGATGTTTGCTGTCTCTCCTTGCCTAGATATCTTTGTGCTGTTGGATAATATCTTTCTGCCATCCTCGCTAAGAATGCTCGTGTAAGCAGAAAGGAAAGTTTTGCAGCTAGAATTATCTAAATACTTTTGTATCAGCTATGAAATGGAATCCGTGAGAATAGAAAAGAAAAAAAAAGATGTTTCTCTTGCATGGAAATGAAATCACCTCAGGGCCAAGAAGCTAATCTATTGTTTTTTTAATCATCTTTTCAGAGTTAATAAATGTCCTGTAGCAAAGTACTGATGTTATGCAACTTCATGTCTCCCTAAATCAATTTCTCTTCCACTTGTGTACACTTCTTCCATGTCACGCCATACCTACGGCATCTCAGTAATGCCTCGTTAAAGCTGCAGCGAAGCAGGCTCCGTGCTGGTGCTGCACTCCTGCAACATCTGGCCTGCAAATACTTTTTTTATTCACGTGCTGAAATGGAGACAAGCCCGGTCACACATTCAGTATGTGTTATGCACGGTAAGACTGGTGCTGTGCTTGCAGCTGGGAAAGGAGCAGAGGCTTTTATTTGGCTAATTGTTTTAATACTCCCAGGTAATAGTTAATTCCAAGCTGGTGCCTGCGTTGCTAGGTTTGGGGCTTTTATCTCTAAAAATGCAGCAAAGTTATCTAACACATTCTCTTCTTTCTGGAATTTTCCTCTCTCCCTGACAAAATTCAAGTTACTCTGTAAATCAAGAGGATTTAAATTACCGTGTGGTATTTCTTTGTCCAAGGAACTGCTACTGCACAATTGCAGTCATTGTATCTTGCATTCTCCAAATTGTTGCTGTGAAGCGTGCGGGCAGCCAGCTCTGTGTGCAGCATGTTTTTAGAGGAATTCCTGCATCCAAGTACAATAGGAGGAAAGGGCCAGATTCTCAGCAACTCTGATTCCAGCATAGCCTGTGTAATGTTACCAGGGCTTTAATAAAGCTGGATAAATGTAGTGTTGTGTTATGTATAGGAACACACGCACGCACAAGCACACTCCCCAGCACAGAGAGATTATAATGCACTTGACCCTCACTGAAAAAAAAGTTCAGGTTTTCCAATAGAAGATACTTTTCAAAGCATTAGTTCAAAAGAAAGCTTATCCCTCAGATTCAAATATTCATTAAGCCCATTCGCAATTCAATTTTCAGAGATCTGTCTCTCGGGGACAGAGAAATCCAGAGATACTATCACATTAACTGTATATTATTACTATTTGGGCATTTTTCATTTTGCAGAATGGAAAGGCAGTAAAAGGAGATGTTAAAGAGTTCCAGTTGTTTGTTGTTGTTGTTTTTTTTTTTTTCCTTAAAGGTTCAGCCAACTGGGCTAAGCAGTACTAATAAATCCTCACCCTGCTAGAAAATTCTCAATAATTGAAATTCTTGTGACATTCGCTAACCTCTGTGCTCCTCTTGAGCTTTAGCTGCTCTGACTCAGGAGGACTGTTGAAATGCTGTTTGTTAGGTGTTTTGGGGAAGAAGAAAGATCCAGGTAAGACAGTCAGTCAGTAACAGGGTGCATGTTTATTGCTGTGCATTCAAAGGAACAAAGAGAGTGCTCTTACCTCTCTGATGAGTTCAGGGGTGGCTGTTGCTTTGCTGGCTAGGACAGAAGGAAAGCAGGGCTAAGAGAGTGGGAAAAAGAAAATGCCCTACCAGCTTATATAGCCCAGCATGGCTCCTGTCCTGATATTACTAATTAGTTTGTTTCTCCTCCCACTTAGTGAGCTCCAAGCAAATGTTAAGAAGTTTCCCTCTTGAATTCTCCACCTTTCCTCTTGCTCTGTCCTTGGTCTCTTGCCAACAGCCTCTCCAAATGTCCTCTTCCCTGCTGCTTTTTTTTTTTGTCTTTTTTTTAAACTAACTCTCCTTTAACTCTGTCCTTTCTCCTCCTCCACCACTTAAAAAGACTCAAGGCTTCAAACCAGACTCTCGATATACCTGAGCTCGACCTCTCCAGCGTTATTCTCCTTACCCAAGACAGGTCAGCATCCTTCCCTCGCAAAACGCTGACCTGGGAGTGTGCATCACAGCGTGTCGTGTATCAGCAGCCTGTTGAGTTTTCCTGTTTCTGGGTAATTTTTGGAGGCACTATTCTATTAACACACCAGAGCGAAGGACCTGGTGACCTTCCGTTGTTTAATTGCTTTTTATCAGTTATTTGAGAAATTCAAGGGGTATTTTTCTTTCTTTTTTTTAACCTGGCCTCCCTGGCTCGCTGGAGGAATCTGGAATATCAGAAGCGTGGCATATTTGAGGGGTTTATAAGGCTCTGAAATCACCGTGAAAGGTGGAGAAGAGGCTGGAGAGGGAAGTCTTGAGGGGGTGAATTACAGGAGAAAGGGCAGAGAAAAAGCTAGTGAACTTAAAGGAACCCGTTAGGCTAATTTAAACCACAGTTTAATTCACTTTAGGACTTCTTGACAGTGACGGCTTAGAGTGCAACTTCACCCGAGTGCTGGAGCGAATGGTTTGTTGTTGAACCAAAACCCATCTAGCTTTATGACTTTGCTTCCTCCAGCCCTGTGGAAACAGCCTTAGCATCTCCATGAGCTGGAGTGACGTTATTCTCACTGTGTTCCTTCCCAGGGTGCCTCTCTTTTGATGGAGATGTTTTTAACAGGAGACTGGATTTGTTTTTTCCACGCCTAAGAGTAGGGTATCTGATAGCGGTTGTCAGCTTAGCATCGCTGAGTGAGCAAGGCTTCCTATAATCAAACAGGCACCAGACGTTGTGAGCAAGCCAGACACTGCCATCCCCTGACTTTACACCCAGTAGTACACATTACGTTAAATTTTGCAGGGGAAGCTGCTTTGCTCCAGCGTGGTAAATTTTTTTCCCTTTACTGTTAATTTCTTCTTGGACTGCCTTTGCTTTCTCACTGGTAAAACAAATCCTTGCATCTCAAAAGAAGGGAAATGCATTGGGTAAGTTGGATGGGAGATCCTCATAGGGAATCTGATCGGATTAAGTTTTAGACTTCACATCTCTCATGTTTTGAGGATGCTCAGGCCTGGCCTCAAGTCGTTTAAAACAGCATCTTTTCTGCTTTCTGTGAAAGAGATGCAGTGCAGGGGGCAGGCAGGATTCGCTGTCGGGCTGTGCTGCCTCCTTCTGTGGAGCGGTGGGGTGGCTCTTTCCTCCACAAAACCAGATTTGGGACCCCCCTGTCCAAGTCTGGCACTTTAATGAGGTTGTGGACACATTGGAGGGGATTCACAAAAAAAAAGCCACTGGCTTGCAGGTCCGTGATGGATGTCTCGGAGCGATGCTTTGTTTAGATTGTCAGAGCTGGTTAATGAGTAACGGGGTCAGAGTCTGCTGATGCCTACGTGGGAATGAAGTCCCTGGCAGCAGCCTGCTCTGTGAACTAGAAGCAGAGCAGTGATGATCTCCAATACCATGTCATGGCTTCACCGGATCATAGGTGCAGCCAGCTACGGGGAGGGTTTGACTACTGCAGCAACTGCCTTAGGGAATCCCTAAATTTCTAACAATTACCTTCTGAATAGGTCTGGGCCAGATCACAGATGGGGTGCTGGAGTCAAGTGCGGGAACATCTGCCCGCGGCTGTGTGCCTTAGACGGCCAAAGCACTGCTGGTTGCCTGAGGACTGAAATTCCCTGTAGGACTGGTGCAGGAGGGTGGGAATGATAGAAAACCTCCTAGGTGTGATTCAGTCGATGCCAAGCCAGGTGCCCATCACTAGCCTCCAGTGCTGGGCACTCAAGGGCGTAGGTAACTACTCCTGTCTTTTGGGCTTTGGGATTCAAGGTGGGAAGACTAAAACAGCATAGGCCGTTCCTCGTCCAAAGGATCAAGATGTGCCGGTTCTGTAGCTGTTGGGTACCATCCGTCTGGGAGCGGGCCACGAGCTCTGGGTAACCACGTGATGATGTGCAAACTGAGCAGGCAGGGAACACTTACAGGTGACCAGCGAGTTGCCTCTTGGTTTTAGGCACGTGTGAAGACCAGTTGGTGCTGAGGACAAGGCAGTTAGGGTTGGTGTCTGGCAATAAGTCCTGTGTGATTTAGGAGGGCTGAATCTACGGCTTAACCCATCAGCTCTCTGCCCATGAAGCTGGTTGATGTGTTTCTTCTGCCTGCCGTGCTCGGTGGGAAGGCGGCTCTGAGAACGCCCCTTGGACTGAGCCCAGTGGTTGACATGGTCAGAAGAGGGGTTGGTGGTTGGATCCCAACCAGACTTAGTACCTGAGCTGTCCCAGAGAAATGCCTGAATGATTCCTGCCTGTCTTAGCTCGCCAGGCAGGAGCTGTCTAGTTGTGTTAGCTGGGTAGAGTGCTTGAATTCATCAGCTCTGCCAGAAAAGACTCTAATGGCCCTGATCCAGTTTCTCATGCTCTGTCTCCACACCTCTCTCAAGGCTCAGTGGCCTTCAAGAGGGGCATTGAAAACCACTTGATAGCAGATTGCCATTATACTGCTGGTTTTGGCTGTGCTCCTCGGCTCAGGTTGCACTGCAGGGATTAGGTCTGCACAGGGAGCTGCATCAGCTCTTGGACTCCAACAGGTACTCTAAAATGACGTAAATCCACATATGGAGCTTGTCAGATTGCTAAAACTCAAGTCCTGGTCTGCCTTTGCTAGGTTGGGCCAAAGTTTGTGGGTTCCTTGTCATCCCTCATTGCGGGCCAAATCACTCCAGGCAGCTGAGCTCCCATCACTGGGCACCACTGACAAAAGTCTGGCTCTGCCTTCTTTACTCTCCCCCACCAGACACTTGTACACATGGATAAGATCCCCTGAGCCTTCGCTTCTCCAGGCTGAACGCTCCCAGCTGTGTCGGTCTCTGCTTGTATGACAGGCGCTCCAATCCCTTAACCATCTTTGTGGCCCTTTGCTGGACTTGCTCAGTATGTCCCTGTCTCTCCTGTACCAGGGAGCCCCAAACTGGATGCTATAGCCCAGATGTGTCTCACCAGTGCTGAGTAAAAGGGAAGGATCACCTTCTTCAACCTGCTGGCAAAGGTCCTCCTGGTGCAGCCAAGGAAGCTCTTGGCCTTCCCTGCTGCAAGGGCACATTGCTGGATCGTGGTCACCTTGGTGTCCACCAGGATTCCCAGGGCCTTTTCTGCTGAGCTGCTTTGCAGCTGGGTGGCCCCCAGCATGTACTGGTGCGTGGAATTGTTCCTCCCCAGATGCAGGACTTTGCAGGTCTCCTTGTTGAATTTCATGAGGTTCTTGTCAGCCGGTTTTTTTTCCAGCCTGTTGAGGACCCTCTGGATAGTAGCACGACCCTCTGGTGTATCAGACACTATTCCCAGTTTTGTATCTTCCCCAAATTTGCTGAAAGTGCACTCTACCCCATCACCCTGATCATTAGTTAAGATGTTAAACAGTTTGGGCCCCAGTATAACCCCTGGGTTACACCACTAATTACTGGCCTCTAGCTGGAATTTGTGCCACTGATTACAACCCTTTGAGCCCAACCATTCAGCCAGTTTTCAATCCAACTTGCTGTCCCCTTATCTAGCCCATAGTTCATTAACTTCTGTGTGAGTATATTATGGCAGACAGTGTCAAAACCAGATGATGCTCCAAAACAGCTCCAGCAGGGTAAGGGACCTCTGCAACTCATCTGGTCTAGCCTCCTGCTGTAAGGCTGACTAGGACCGAACCCACTGTTTCACTTCCAGAATTTTTCCCAATCTGTGGTTTCTCTGGAGGGCTGTGGAGAGGCAGCAGTGGAAACGGAGGTACGGCAGGAGGGGGAGATAACCAGACGGTGTATTGAGGCTCAGCCCAGAAGCAGGGTGCTTGGAGGAGCAACATCAGCAAGTCTGTTCCCATCAATGTCTGTGGCCACGTTGCTTTTCACCGTCTTGTTTTTATGAGCAAATGCAGAGTGGAAAAATCTGTTTCAGCACAGAGCACCAAGGGGGTCTGTCACAATCTTGCACTTGTTTGCTGAGGGAAATAGTTTTGGGTTTATACAGAGTGGACCAAAAGCCAAGCTGGTATGGGCACCTTCTATCCCTTCATTTTGACCTGTAAAAATTCTCTAGAGAAAGTTGCTATTTGACATTCCTCTGTGTGACAACTGGATGGCTTTTGGTAAGTGGCTATGGGGATGGCTGGAGAGGAGCTCTGCCTGGCTCTGGTGTCCAGCTCCCTCTCGTGGTTTGTCTCCAGCACAGCCCCATGTGCAGCTGGGAAATCAGAGCAACGATTCAGGTCTATTTTTTTCGAGGGCTCATAAACAGCAGTTCTCTGGCCCGGCACTGTCAAAACTCCCCATGCTCTGAGCTTCTGTAAGGCTCTGGATACTGCTGCTGATGTAGGCTCCCAAAATAAACAGTTCTAATGAACACACGTCACTTCCCTCCTCTGCCCACCTGCTCTGGAGACCCTCTGCCCTTTCTGTCCAGCTTGACATGATCTCAGGACTCGCCTTCTCAATCCATATGCAAGAGTGCATAAGTGCTATCTGGAAACCTACTTACTGATTAAAAGCAATAGTCTCTGTCTCCCAGGATAGGAGTGGGCCAGGAATTTGTGAAGAGCGGGTTGCAGATGTCTTATGGCTAGAGTAGGGTGTAAAAAAGCTCTACGCTGTCATGGAAAATAGATGCCAACTTTAGGCAGAGGTTCAGACTCTCTTCCTATAGGCTAGTGCTTGGAATATGGGAGTGCTGGGTTAGCAAATGACTCATCTCTTTTAGTTGCAGATTTTTCAAGGTATTTGTTTAAAACATTGGTGCTAGTGGGAGTGAAGAATTGCTTGGAAGTGAGCTAGTTGGCCAAGGCCAACACATGCCAAGGAGTGCACTGGTGGTTCAGCATCTAGGTGATGATGAGCTGTGGCCAGGCACCACTCCATTCACTAGCATTGAGGTGGCCGTGGTGTCCACCACAGAAAATGTCTCTGAGAGCCCGAGAAAGGTCAGGTAGTCGTATGTCTCAATGCAATACAGGTCAAAGAGAAACCAAGTGCATTCATCTGGCTGGTTCCCCTTGTTTGGTTTTGTGTTCCCTGCTTTGTTTCTGAGCAGCACCATCACTTCTCTTATCAGCAATGGGCATTTCTCTAGGCTGGCCTGGATGCCTGTGGAAATGAGATTGAGTTGCAAGCACCTATGGGACCTCCGTTGGAAATTGTTCCTCTCATCATCATGATCCTAGCTCCGACGGCTTACTATGGCAAACTGGCTCCCAAGATAAGGTGCAGGAAGACACTGGCCTCTCATACGGTTGTCTTCAGCTTCAGAGAGCTTCAGATGCTCTTTTCTCTCCCTGTTGTGTGCATCTGTTCTGGAAGATGGAGTTTCAGTTCTGTCTGGCTCTTGGTATGATCCTGTTTGTTTCTTTGCCCTGGGACCCAGGAGCTGGTAGTGAGAAAAGCTCTCTGCCCCATGCCAAGAGTCTGAACCTCAGGGCTGCTTGTTTTTCTGGCGATCTGTAGCATTGTAGACTGGATCAGCCATATTGAAACATCCTGAAATACTAGAGGGTTCTGGAAGCCTGAGGTTAACTGTATCGATGTATTTCAGGACTGGAGAGGACATTGCAACTCAAACAATTCTAAATTTCAGCTTTAAACCCCTCTCCTGTTCTCCTGGCTCCAGGAAAAAGCCCAAATCCAGAGGCTTATTTTCCAAAGCTACCTCAAGACAGCAGGATCCCCGTAAGGATGACAAAGCTGGCCAGACTTGCCTCATTTTTAGGACACAAGGCAAGGTGGTTTTCTGCTGCTTCATCCACTTTTGCGATTTCAGAGTCAGTTCACTTAACTTCCCTGCATCTAATCTCAGCTTGATAAAGTTTCACTCCCTTTCCCCTTCCTTTGCCCTGATGGTAGGGGTGTGAGTCTCACCCAGGACATGCCTGCTTTTAAGGAAATAATCCATTCTCACAAACATGTAGTTGTAGGAGATGAATGTGTTAGGCCTCAGCAAAGAGCGGAATACCATAACAGTTCCAACAAGAAACCCTTTCAGCATATAAATCCTGGTGTTTACTATTTTCTTGCCAAGTAGTTCTTAATAGAAGTGGAAGGTGCTGTACGTGGCATGGGTTGCAGCTCTGATCAACAAGAGAAAGAGGACCAGTAGCATCCAGAAACGAACCAGCAGACAGTAGGAACAACTGAAAATTAATAATCAGTGCAATGGATAGAGGTAGAGTTACACTGGCTGTAGATGCTTATGGAATTTTGCAAGGAGTGCTACAGAGCAGCATTTTCACGCACACACACACAAGCAAACATAAATCCATTTGCAGTAAAGATGCACATTTTGTCGTAGACAAAAGAAAAAAAAGTCATATGTGTTGGATAATTCAATTTCTGGGAATGGAAAATGCCCTAAACAGGGTTTAATTTACACAAGTGAAATAAACTCACTCGGCTACAGTAAGAAACCATCGCTGGCTGATATTTTGTTATCATCTTTGCCTTTCTGGTTTTCTCCACAGCCAGAAAGTCGCTGCCTGGTTTCTGGTGGAGTGGTTTTGCAGAGCGGAGATTTGTGGATGACAGGGCAACAGAGCTGTCAGCACTTGGTTGAAATGAGGGAAGTGTGGAGGAGCGAGGTCAGGTACAGGCTGGGGTGCCGTGCAGCGAGGGGAAAAAAGACTCCAGATCATCCCCAGCTGCACGAGTCGAAGATATTTCTGTCTCTCTGTCTTTGCCTGGTGCAATTCAGTGCGCAGCACAATTTGATTTGCAGCTGCTGAGATGCGCTAAGCAGCCTGAACCCCTGGGCATTTTGGGTGGGTGAGGTAGATGGATGTTTTTGGAAGGGCTCCTGCATGGACTTGGTGCTTTAACCCTGCTGTGCTGAGTGAAGCTGCACATTTGGGGAGCACGGATTTGGGTCTGCCTCAACTGTCTATGCAAAGGGCTGTCCCTGGAGAAGGATGTAATGAAGCGGCTCCATGGCAGCTTAAGCTACTAAATGCACGAAGGTAACTGAGTGTGCTCAGGAGCTGCTGAGCTGGAGTCGGAGGTGCCCAAACTCATTCCCAGGGAAAATGTGGTGGAAGAAACCTTTGCTTCCCACAGAGCTATCCCCAGTCTTCTCATCCCACCACTGGGATGTGTGAATTCCAGCTGTGGCAACAGCTGCAGGAGCTTGTAAAAGACCTCCTGAGAACTGTAAAATCAACTGCAATCAAGGGTTTGTTTCCTGTTTGAACTCCTTCCATCTTCCAAATTAAAACACACCCTTCTGTTGAAGGGGGGGTGAGGGGACAGTGTTTGGCAAACAGATCTCACCCTCAGAGCGGTGGTAATTCTGTAACCCTGGCAAATGCGATCAACAAAAAAATGAGTCAGCCCCGCAGCGTTGGGGAATACGACTGTCATTGCAGACTGGAGATATCTGGCATGGACAAAGCACAGAACAACTTCCCAGCAGCTGGAAATTGTAGGGACTTACCTTATTTGGGTATGTTGTAGAGTTTGGGACTTTTCGGCTTGTAGTGAGGCCCCCGTGTTGCCGGAGTGCCCCTCTGGAGCATAAAGCCCTTTCTGACATTTACTGGTGGCTGCTGGGATGCTGCCTAAGGGCTGGGGGGGGATCCCTGCTCTCCCTGTGTCTGACAACTTCACGCTCCTATTTGCACCGACCTGTAGTTGCAGGTATGGAAAGAAGAGGCGTTGATGTTGCAGAAGGGCTGAAAAAATGACAATATTTATTTTAAGCTCACAGCAGCGTTGGATGGAGCAGGGAGAGAAGGGCCCAGGCTCTGCTGCAGAGCAGCTCTGGCAGCTTGAGAATGGAGACCAACAAGGAAACCTGCTCAGTGGCACCAGACTTTAACCCATCACATTTTGCCTGGCTTTTTCTTCCCATGCGACACTGCAGCCGCTTCTCCTCATCACTGTTTGAAAGCACAGAAGTGGGTTCTCCAGCCCTAGAGCTTTGGGTATTCTCCCTGGGCTGAGAGGTTTCACCATGTCCTATGGTGGTCTCCCTCTGTGCTGCTGTTTCGGTCTGCTCTGGACCCCAGTACTACGTGGGGGGGTTGCTGGGTCTCAAAAAAGGTCATCAGATGAAGGAATCAGGAGGTAAACATCACGCTTCAGCAACTAGGATGCTCCAGTGTGGATGGCAGCGTGGCTCTTACCTCTGCTGCAAATAATGTCCACTGAGAAGGCAAATCCCTGCCCTCCACATTCCCTCAGTGCAGCTTTGCTAATTGTTCATGAAGAGTGATTAACAGGTTAGTCATTCTGCAGTCATCAATATCCAAGCCAGGACATCTAAAGCACTCGTCTCAGCTTTTTTTGTAAGAGGTTCTGTGACTGATCTTATCAACAGAAGCATCTATGTCTATGGGAGAAGAGCTGGGAACATCCTCTCAAAGAGAAAAGTTGTTTTTTTTTTTCTTTTAGGGGGTATGGAGCAAATAGAAGAGTAAGAAAAATGACATTTGGAGCAATAAAGTAAGCATTTTACTTAGAACCGCATAGTATAGGTACAGTTTTTACATTGGACTCCAGTTAGAATAGATGGTCTTCTCTGTTCACTGGGGAGGTCTCTTGCAATCCCTTTGTGTTTCTTAGTCCGCTCCCATTTGCTGCTGCTGTTCAGTTTTTGCAGGCAAATTTTCAGGAGGTTGTTTTTATATATGCTACCGCTAGGCCAGGCATTGATTTGTACAGGAAAAATTATTTAATTTTCTGTGGAAGTGAGCTGGATGGAGTGACTGCTCTACCTACAGAAGAAGCTTTAGGTTTTAGGCTTTTTTTTTTTTTTTTTATGGGCATATTTGTTTTATGTTAGATCTCTGGAACTGTCTCAAAATGATTAGTCCCATTGAAAACTGTACATTTTATTTCACTTAATGAAAGTTTTTTATAGAACTCAATAGAGCACAGGCTGTTGGGCTACCATTGATAACTTTTGTTGGTGCTTTTATTGTCTCCTGCTCCCTTCCAGGAGACACTTGATTTGTCTTGCCTGTTTTCAAGAATTATTAGTACTGGCTATAGTTACTCAAATCTTTTGATTAGCTAGAGACTTAATAAAGCTGTTTATACCCTATTTTTTATGGATGGCTTCAGCTCTAGAATTGCTTTACTAATTGATTTCAGGATGGATTTACTTGTGGCTGAGGAATTAATGTCTATAGTGGCTCTTACATGACAAATTCTTTCCAATAGCCATATTGTGCTTGGACTTCACTCTTAATTTTAAGAAAAAAAATAATATGCTTGGCATAACTAACCGCAGTTGAGGTTTTTCTTAAAAAAACATGGTTCTAGCAGTATTTTTGTAACTTTATGTTGCTATTATTCAAATCTTTCTCTAATGCTGTGTGTGAGCTAAATTAAACTGTGCAGAGCAGACGGCTAGGTATAAGGAGGAAATGTTTTACGATGAGGGCGGTGAGGCACTGTAAGATGTTGCCCAGAGAGGTGGTAGATGTCCCATCCCTGGGAACATTCCAGGACAGGTTTGACGGGGCTCTGAGCAACCTGATCTAGTGGAAGATGTCCCTGCTCATGGCAGGGGGTTGGACGAGATGACCTTTAGAGGTCCCTACCAACCCAAACCATTCCATGACTCTATAAATGGGTCCTGCTAGTTTGCACATGCTTATAATTTCATTGACTGCTGCAGAGGGAAGGTGTTCAGACAGCTATGTATCACCTCATCTGTCATTCTGCCTTTGTTTTCTCTACAGCAGCAGTAACACTGGGATATCCCTGATCTTGCAGCCTGTAGTGACCATACGAGGTTGCTTTTCTACCAGCAGTGGTTTGCTGGCATCGTGGCTCAAAGGGCAGCTTGTTCTCCTGTGGCTCTCTGCTTTCTTCCCTGCCTGCTGACACCTTTCGTGATGGTGTCTTTGCTTTTTCTGGAGTCACCATGCAGGAATAAGCAGCTGCACATGCAGCCTACAAATATCATTTAACACTGGCCGAGATTGTAGATCCATTTGCAGCAGTCCTCTGTGATAGCTTAAAGGCTTCACTGTCTTTGTCCAGTGCCTGGGTCCCAGGTTGTTTTTTTTTTTGCCAACCATCTGTTTCTCCTAAATTAGCGCTTTTCATCCCTTGCTCTTGTGTTACAGAAATACACCTGTGCCCCTGGGCTCCTGCTGCTTGTCAGAGCTCAGCATCTCCGGGAGGCTGCTGGGATTTGCGTGGGAGGTTTTGACGCACTCTAGTGCATTTGCTGCACATCTGCAGTTGCACATCTGCAGTTGCACATCTGCAGTTGCAGATCTTCCTCCCTCTAATAGACATAGGTCAAATATCGAGCTGTGGTCAGTCCCATCCCTCTTAGTTTGCCCTGGGCCAACAAAACTCTCACGGCTAACAAGTCAGGCAGACTGCTGGGATTCTTGGTCTTTTATTAATCTTCAAGACTTGTGGCATGTGGGAATGCCAGCTCATTCCCTCGGTGCTTTCCTGAAGGGCATTTGTAAGGTCAGGTTCAGAGGTTAGCCTGAGGTCTAAAATGGGACAGAGGTATAACACAGGTGCTCGTCTGAGGTTGGTGGACCAGGTTATAGTGGCTACAAAGCTCCCTCGATCCCTAAATTTTCAGTAATAGGGTGATCTTGGCTATGGAAATTTGGAATTATCTGCATGCGTGAGGCTGTCTTGCCAGGTGGAATCTCAAATCTGTTGTCATCCAGAGAGGGGGGGAAGGAGGACCTAAGTTTTACCAAAGTCCTTGAAATGGCCTAACCTGTTTAAAAAGCATCTGAACATACTTTTATGGCACAGGTTTTGTCTCCCAGGCTGAATTCAGTCCTGGATGCTGCTTCTAGGGGATATTTAGAGGGGCTGGCAGCTGCTTGTGTTGCTGGTCTTCTGGTTATAAAGACACAAACAGTCCCAGAAGCAGCACCCAGGCTCACCTTTTTTAAAAAGGTCCAAGTGCTGGGTTAGAGCTGGGCTCCCACCTGCTCAAAGACCCTCAAATGAATCTGCAAAACAGCAGAAGCAGAAAGGACAGCATCTGATCTGAATGTTTTTGGTTGCATAGTCTCTTTGGATTTTAAATCTTCAAGTCCTTTGGGTCTGTGATTTTTAAACTGATCATGTGAAATGACTTTAGAATGAGGAAGACTTTCTGTCAGGCTTGTTTTTTTGGAAAAGGTTCGCAAGAAAAGTCCTCTTTTGGGCAATTGGCCCCTGAAGGACTTGGAGGAGGCATCAAGTGGCGGTGTCCTCCTTGCACCTTATGTATCTTAGAAACCAACCCCCAGGGAGAACATCAGCAAGAGGGTTCTCAGCTTCCCGTGACTAACTGGTGATGCCTCATGAGGTTTCTCATGAGACACTGAAGACCCATGTGAAGATCCCAGTCTGACACCCAAGAAACATCAAGGGGAGCCTTTGACTTGTTCATTGCTCGTGACGTGATGCAAGGGAACTGCTCCCCTAGGAAAGGCAGAGAAAGAGCTGCAGTAACTGCCAGCTGCAGTAGACGTTTATCTCATTCTTTTACATGAAGTTTTCCTATTTCCCACTGGATGCACGTAGGGATTCAGACCTGCTATCCTGCATTCAGCAGGAGAGAGATCTTCTATTTGTAAGACAGAAAATTATGCAAGGAAAAGAAAAATGTTTGATCATTGCTAGCTAGTCACTTTTCTAGTCTGATTAAAGCATATATATTCATACCTTCATTGTCTTGGCACTTAATGAGGAGTCAGGAGATGGCACCAAAAATAGTATGCACTTTGTAAGAATATTTACCTGTGTATGTTGTAGCTGTTAAAGGGATTAAGAGGGTTAGACATTGACACAAGAAAGGAAGAGATCAGTCTGTTTATTCCACTTTCAAATATACATGTTCTTAATTTGAAGTGCAGCTCTTGATGTAGTTCTTACATTATTTATTGTTGTTAGATACCAAGGCCTTCTCAGCATATTTATTTTGTTAAATTGTATGTCTGAAATTAAATACAGCCTCTTGTCAGCTTTAATGTTCTTCTGCCTATTCTTATAATTATTATTGATAAGAGGTGACTTTGAAGTTAACAGCCTGTGGATTGATAAGGCAGCCATTATTATGTTACCTGAGTCCTTTTTGGAAAGCTTAGCTCAAGGGCAAATCGTCTTTCCTCCGGAGCATGGGATGCCGAATCCCCAGCCTGCAGACAGCTATCGAAGGTGGTGTTTGTGGCTGTAGTGTACTTGGCTGGCATCTGAAAAAAACGCCCCAAACCCATACTCTTGTGGACATTTGAAATCAGTAAGCGTGGCGGTTTTTGGGGGTGCACAGGGGGGTGCCTCCTGTGCTTATTTTTGAGTCACTGGAGGGTTTCTGCTCCTTTCGTTTCTGCTCTTCTCTCCGGCTCTCTGATGCTCTTCTCTTCATTCTCAGGTAGTAGATCCGGTTGGCTTCTGGGTAGGTGACTTTGCAGAGGGGAATTTTGTGGATGGCTGGGTTGTCTGAATTTATCAGCAAAAAGAGAAGTGCGGAGAAGCAAAAAGGCCAGGTGCAGAGTGGCAGCCCAAGCTGGAAGGGGAAAGGACAGACAGACACGTGCCTTTTGGTACCTCTCTTTGCATGTTCCCTTTGCTTACGTCTGCCCGTTGCTAAACTCTTGCATTTGAGAAGCTGGGAGAGCCTGTCCTTACCCTGAGGACAGTGTGAAATAGAAAGTGGCTTCCTGACCCCCCCCCATACAGGATCCCCAATTCGGATCCAGAGGAGGATGCCCAGATGCAGGTGGCTATGTGGTAGGGGCTACACGTGAGCTAGGTTTCTGCTGGGCACTGGAGGTCTGGGAAGCTCCTCGGCTACAAAATGTCAATTCAGCTGCTCACACAGAGGTATCTAGTTTATCTGAAATGTATGGGGCTACGTAAGGCATCCTGCACTGGGGACCTCAGTCCTTTTGGAGATGCTGCTGTTGGTGCTGAATGGTACCTGGCAGCAATATTGAAGCAACTGAATCAGGCTCCAGAGCTCTGCTGACTGTAATGAAAGCCAACACACCCAGCTCACACATAGGCATTTAAATTCTCTAATAAATGAGCCAAATCCTACCCTCACTGTACTTTAAGATATCATGTACTGAGAGTACTGTTCACACGTATTCACCATCCTCAGTGCCCACGTTTACTGGCATTGCATCCAACCCACAGTCCTGCTCTGTGATCCCCATCTCTTGACCTGACTTGGGGTCTGCCAAAAACAAGATTACAGGGAGAAAAAGTAGATGTCCTTTTTTCTGATGCATCCCAAAAGCAGGTGTGCTTAACAAAGCAACCCATCTGCAGGGATCTACATGGTACTGAGTGGATGCCAGATGAATACATTTAATGCACGAAGCTGCTAGTTCTAAATATTTTTTCTTTTAAGTTACTAAATCAATTTTATTAGAAGTATGGTTTTGCTTTAATCCCTCAGATCTTAAGGAAGAAACAAAGCTTGGCATTTCTGGCTTCACCTCATTCTTGATCTGTCCAGATATGATGATTTTGTATTTAAGAGAACAGTCTCCTCCGCATTTTAGTTCTCATATCCAGATCAAACTTAAATAGTATCTGTGGGTAGGGTGGGAGAATGACCTTGGAAGAAGTAAGTAAAAATTTAGACCATGGGGAATTGTTCAAAAATATTGCCTGCAACTAAGTATTGCATCTCAAACCATATGCTGTTGCTGGAATTCACATAGACATGCACAATCCCACTGTGGATAACATGCTCGAAAGGCCTTTGAAATCTTATTATCAGCTATAGAGTCTGCAAGGGCACAATTCAACTGACACAGAATTTGTACAAGACCTGCCACTGGCTACTACTTTCTCTCTTCAGTGCTGTCAAAACTGATGGAGATTTTTGGGGCATTTCCTTAGTATTGTATCATTACAAATCAAAATACAGTTAAAACAAACAAGCAAACAATCCCACAAAAAAAGAAAAAAAACAAACCCCAAACTTACCACAGATAGGGCATTAGCAAGAGCTGCTCCGGAGTAGGCACAAAATAATGCTGAGAAAAGAAGACCAAAGACAACTCAAGGTGAGGAAAGTCTTGCTCATCTCTCTAAAGAAGTTATCAGAAATAGTAATACTGTCCAAAGGCACTGTGATATATCCTGCCAGCTACATGATGTGAGGATTAGTGTTAAAATTCAACAATTAGTTAAAATGCCCCAGTGCTGCCTCTGGCCACGTGGACTACATTTGGTCCTACCTGCTCTGTAGAGATGGCTGGTGAATGAAGAACGTGGTTTTGTCAAGAGTAGCTGATGGTGGTATTTCTTTTATCAATTGGCACAACCTGAGCTGTGTGCAGTGGGGGATTACAGAAATTCTCCACCAGCGCCCTTCCTTTGGCTTCAAACCACAAGCAGTTAGCAGTGACCCTCCTGGCCCCAGGATGTCCGAGGTGGCAAAGCAGGAGATAAGGCACCCAAGGGCAAAGTCAAGGAAGGGAAAACTACTGAGCAATCCAGAAACCATGCTCAGGACAGAAAACTATGGAAATGCAAATGGTTGGAGGCTGGGTGAATCTTCATGGGAATTTTATATATGCTACGCCGTTCTTAAACTCTTCCCATAGAGTCTGGGTTTGGCTGCTGTTGGAGATGGGGGTCTTTGGGTAGACGGATTTTAAATTGACCTTGTGCAACAGCTCTTTTCTCATGGCACACTTCCTCTAATGATATATATAGTTACAAAAAGGCTGCTTCTGTGAATCTGTTGAGTTGCTAATTTGTTAAACTTCTGCTCATGGCATAGCTTGTGCTCCTTTCACAAATGGTACTTCCACCGTCTCCAGATGTTTTTAAGTTATCGGGGCCTAAAGGCCCTTCTCTCTGCAGTTGCAGCTTGCACGTCCAAGCTCAACTCATGCCATCACAGAAACAGCTCGTGTGTAGTACCTAGTTTTGCAGCAGAGCGGTAGTTGACTCTAAACCCTGTACTACTCATAGACTGCCTGGCTGCATGAATTTTTGTCTTCCCTTTTTGTAAAAGATACATACCACAGGCAAGTGACAGCAAATGAGTCTGCCAGGTCAGGGCGTAGAACATGCCCCCGATCGCAATGCAGGCGAGCGCGCAGTTGTAATTGTGTAAGCCAAGGTAGATGCTGTCAAAGGGTGATGCAATGCTCAGCGCTGCAAGACAAAAGGCAAGGCTGTGAGGTCAGGTAGGAGAGGTATCTGCAGGAGGACCCGTCACTTGCTGGGAATCCATCATCTCTTC
Source organism: Haliaeetus leucocephalus (assembly GCF_000737465.1). Classification (NCBI taxonomy): domain Eukaryota; kingdom Metazoa; phylum Chordata; class Aves; order Accipitriformes; family Accipitridae; genus Haliaeetus; species Haliaeetus leucocephalus. Next base: position 323,835 of record NW_010973302.1, on the reverse strand, counting down.
CCAATGACATCTAGACAAATTTAACTGCATTTGCGCTTGCGTAACGTGGACATGCAGAAAAAGGATGAAATCAAATGAATGAAGCTCATTATTTCGCAGCTCTGATGATGCCCCTAGGGTTGGAACTTGGCCCAGTCTCAAACATTTCTTTAGGGCAAAACTGTTGGCATATGCACTTCAGTGTGTTGTAGTTAGTTCCCCAGCTAACGAGATGAAGGATCCAGCCAGAACGTAGGAGGACCTTCTCACCTGAGTGTCCTTGCAGAAAGCTGTGCTCGCACGTACTGTTTAAACCTCATACATACCCTGATCTTGAATATCAGAGGCACAGCTGAGTGTCTTTTGTGGGAGTAAGCAAAGTTTTCCATCTCTTCCTAGTGACCTTTGCTAGATGTTGTCTAGTTACTAGAGGTGGTTGCTCCATCAGTGCTGTGCAAATTGTCCACTGGGATGGGAGCTGAGGGTCTGCTCCAAATCTCACCTCACAGGGACTTCTGCAGGATTTCTCATAGGCTTCAGGATTACCAGTAAAAAGGAGAGCACAATATGTAGTGCACAGGCCACCTTCATGTCACTCTTAAGATTAATACATTTTCCTGCTATAATATCCTCATTTGTCTTCTGTTTCATCGCCATGCTTATCCCCAGATACTTTCCTCTGACCTTTCTCTTGTAGATTAAATGTCAGACCTGTACAAAACTTGCCAAATGCTCTTAGCCATACAAATTGTGGGTAGTTTTGTTTAAAAACACAAATAGAAAGCAGCTCACATCTTGTACAAAGTGCTTCAGAGCACAGAGAACTTATTGTTGGGTGACTGTGCCTTTTCCAAGGTTGTTGTCTCAGACTACACTTATTCCACCATATTTTTTTTTTTATTACAATCGGTCACATAAGTGGCATTAATCTTGTTTAACTTCAAGGGTCAGATTCATCTCTCTTAAGATTGTTTCTCCGGTTAGTGGGGAGTCAGGCCATTTTGAGTGGCGTTCATTTAGCTATTTTTACAAATCTGCAGCAGGATAAAGTGAACTGCATCCTAGAAAAGTCTGTTTCTTTTCATTGACTGATCAGCTCTGAGGCAGACATCTGCTTGTGGTGGTAATTTAAAACACTTGTGGTGGCAAAAGATCAGTTCTGGGACTATTTATCTAGGTTTCTTTATAATCATCTCCATGGGATTCATCACATCCAATGGCAGGAGGGTTAAGCAAGGTAGAATAAACCACCTGCCTGAGTTAAAAATCCAGTAACAAATTTGAAGCTTAAAGAAAATTTGCTTCTGTTCTTGCCTTCACTATGTTGTGTGACCTTTAGTAAGATGTTCCAAATTTAGAGATGGTTTCAAAAATGAGAGTGTTGTCCTAAGTACATCCAAGCCCATGCAACTGTAAAGTCCAGAGTCATATGACGGCTTGGGTCAAGATACCATAGTTACAAAAATGACTGGTAAATATTTCTTACCTGCAAACATCCCCACTGTCGATCCAATTGCAGCATGTAAACAAATAAGTGGGGAGGAGATAAGTAAAGCAACAAGGATGATGCCTCCAGTCCAGGGGTTTTCACAACCATACACTTGACCAATGCCAGCTGGGATGGATTGCAAGAGCTGCAGCAGCCGGTAGAAAAGGGCATGTTATTTTATCTTTGTACTTAGAAGGACATGGCAGTTATTTTGTCCAAGCTATTGGTTGAAAAGGAAAGGAAGGAACCCTGGCTCTGAGTTGGACTGCTGGGTAAATGTGGGCACTCATGCCCTTCAAACCAGAGTTAGTTCACTGTTTGGGTTGAACTTTATCAGTCCAAGATGGACTTTTATTTCTTTTGGGATGGTAGTATGGTGGATGGGGTGTTGGGGATTGTTTTCTTTTTTTTGGGGGGGTGTGGGGGTGTGACTTTAGTGGGGGAGAAAAACGGTAACATTCCTGGCTGTACATATCACATAGCCATTCTGCCCCATGTGAAATAATTGCTATCCAGAACTGAATGCCTTCATGCTCACCTTTTTAATAAGATAACATAAACTTGTTCGTGTGAAGCTTACCAATGGCACATTGATTGCAGACCAGGTGATATTGGGGACTGAAGCTACAGGCTTGATGAGGGTTGTAGGGAAGAAGGGGTTGTAGTGTCCTGTGGCTGCCAAGTACAAAGTCACCACAATATTGAAGGGCAGGGTGAAAACAGGAAGGTCCCATTTACTGAAGATGGATCCCAAAGCACTGGACAGGATTGGACTGAGAACAGGAGAAGAGACACAAGTATAACTTGTTCATAACAATTATAGTGGTGAAACAGATCTACCACTTTGGTCACAAGCTCTGGTATATGCAAGCCAATGCCATTCCTTTTCAAAACATCAGGTATTGAATACCTTAATATATTAGTCTGCATCAGGCTAATAGTTGCAGAATGCTGTTCATCTTTTTGCAACAACTATCACATCCATTCACGGGATGGTATAAACTCCGCATCCTTCTCTCAGGAGAGGTGGCTAGTGTGCAAGCGCTCTGCTAGCTCTGCTGAGCTCAGGGAATCAGTGAAGAAATGCATCCAGCACAGCATTTAGGCACAGATGGAGAAAGGTAATCTGGCTTCTTATTTGGTAGAAAAATCTAACAAGAAAGAGAAGAGCAAATTTTGGGAATGCCACATGAAGAACTGTGGAGAAGTTTAGATGGTTTGAAAAAGCTGCTGTCTTGAGGAGGCAAGAGGAAGCTGGAAATTACCTAATTTGCTTTTTAATTTATTTATTTAAATAGCATAAAGGATATCAGAAGATGGTTCTGGAAAAGAAATAAAGCAGAAGAGGTGATCAAAGAGGATGGAAAATCTTCCATTAAGAAAGATGGAAAATATTTACTGTGTTAGACACTATTTTGGGGGAATGAGGACTCCTTAGGACATATGGAGCCTGACAGAGTGTAAGACGAAGTGACCACTCTAACAGAGGTGTGAGGGGTGTTGTGCCAGGCATGACCCAGACCTTGGTTAATGTTCCTACTTATGTCAATGAGACTGATGTTGCTGTGTGCTGCCCAGGTACCACCCAAAATCATACGGCATTTTCTGAAAACTGAGCTTAGTTCTTAAGAAACATGATTGAGTATATTTAGCACGTAAAGTATTTGGGGTGACCCTCAAAATATTTAGAGAATGAACACTAAAAAGCCTGCAAACCTTGAGATACCATGACTTTTCCCAAAGTTCTTGGCTGTAGAACCTGGGATATAAACTTCGCCAGATCTGCTTTCCTCGGGACATTTCCAGACTGCCTTATTTCCACTTAAAGTGAGTGTCCTGCATGAATGACTTTGTGGGAGCATATTGGCAAGATAATATCTGTTTTTTATGGGGCCCACAAGGGTTGTGGAAGAGAGTGAATGGCCAGGTCCTGTCCTTGATAGAAATGGCCTGTGTTCTGCTGCTTCCAGCTGAGCTTTTCTGATATAAGTGAGCTCTTATGGTCAACCTCCAAGTAGCAGTGGACATCGCACAGTTTACAAAAATTCAGTTTAAAGACTTGAATTTTTCAAGAAGCTGCATTTGAGTCCTAGAAGGTCATTAAGCTGGTTCTAATAAAGGAACCCCACCCAAACTATGTGGCATTTCAAAAGCAACATCTTCTGTCCTGTTGTGTAGATACTATCAGTGAAAAAAATGCTTCGTTTTCCTTGTATAATCTCAGATGAAGCCTATTCTTTTATGACAAATTTGGTTCCCAGAGCAGTTTACAGATTTCCTTGCTTGTAGCTGTAGGAAAAAAAATCAGCACTTCAGTGCAAACGGTGTCCTAATTTCTGTGCTGAAATACAAAGCTTCTGCCAGTTATATATCTTGTCAGAAAAAAAGGAAACAATTAAAGAAATGCTGACTTCTAAAGCTGAAATTCAAAGTATCAGTTGAAAAAATCACTGAAATGTCTAATTTAAAAATCTTTCAGCTCTACCCTCAAGTCTTGTGAACTAAAAGAACGAAGAAAAGTTTAAACAAAAGGCCCCAAGGAATTCTGGCAGACAAGACAAACTAAACATTCTTGCAACATGTCCTGGGTTTTGAGAGGTTGTTGCAAAATGACCTTTGCTGAGAGTGACTAAAGAAATAAAATATGAAAAAGAGCTGATCTTAAAAGCAGTGAAATGCAATAATGACTTGCATCTTATCACTAAGAGTGATTAAAATGTGACTCTTGAATTAATTTCAGTTAAGGCTGTTAAATAGATTCTGCAGTGCTGTTAGGGTCCATATTTAGAAATGGTAAATTTAATCCTGAAAAGACGCTGTCTGGCATTTGGAGATACTTGGAGGAATTAATTTCGCTCACGACTGGTTGCATATCTGAGAAGGGGAATATTGAATTCAGCCCGAGGGAGAGCACCGGATCAGTTCAGCGCCTGGCTGAGGAAGAACCGTCGCGGTGCTGGGCATGATGACGTCCCCCCTGAATGAGTCCTGCTGATGAGGGCCATTCGCAGAGCGTTGAATCGGGGCTGCTGCTTTGTCTGTGTGCTATAATCAGTGCTTGCGCACTCAACCTCCTACCGACGTGCCTCGCAAGCTCTGTGCCTCAATGGATATCTCTTTCCAGTGCCACCGTGGCTGGAGCTGCTGGTGTAGGGGACTGGGCAATGTGTTTTAAGCTGTATGTAGCAGGACTCCTCATTCTCTGAGAACTGTCCCTAGGAGGAGAAAGTGGCACTTACCAGGCCATTGATATAACTGCCACGGGAGGAAGAAGCCACCAGAAGTAATCGCCTTTGTCAGAGAAGACGGCCATAAGGAGTCCCACCAAGATCCCGTTATAGCCGTGCAGCCCAGCTGCAATGGCTGATCTGTGATGGAAAGAAATGTTTGCAAGGTAGCAAGCTGTGCTGAAGGTGGCCTGTCACAGAGACCCACTGAAATTCAATTTATAAGTGTCCTGCTCCTGGTGAAGGGAACGTAAGGGAGGGATGAACAAGCGGTGAGGTTGCTGCTGTATTGCATTGCACTGGTGTGCGGAAGGGGAGAGTTTGGAGATTGTTGGATGATGATGATCTGGGGGGGTCCTTGGGACCCAAAGGACCTGTGTGGTTGTGACAATGGCTATCCAAGAGAGATAAAAGTTTGCTCTCAAAAAGACAGCTGACTATGGGGCCAGGCCAGCTCTTTCTTGACCACAGCTCCGTCCTCACCTAACTGCTTCCAAACCACCCATAAGGAAAGCCAATCTGCTGTCTCTAATGCACTCAGATGCGGGGCTATGACCCATCAGAGGGTTTCCGATATCATAACGATCAATTTTTATTAAGTGCCCGAACATGAGGTACCACCTACCTGTCCTGACTGAGGGCCAGCGCAGTTAATGTCGACACGGTTGTGCCAGTACAGCCTGTGAGCAGGCACCAGGGGCTCTGGATGAAAAGCCCCACTAAAATAATGAGTCCGCTGAGAGGGTTGTTGACAAGCATCACCTGAGAGGTGCCTCGCAAGATCCAGTCCACCAGCTGAACCATTAGGGGCTTATCTGGAGGAGACCAAATAACAACATTGGCAATAAGGCATCATTTCAGCAAAGCACACTCATCTCCTACAAGTCGCTTTCTGGCCACAGAACTGAGGCGATGTGTCACCGGGACTGTAAAACTGGTCTCTGATTTATTGCTGTCTGAGCATATTTTGCATCTGGCACTTGAAAAGCTAATAGGGATGGACTGGGCACTGCTATAAAGTTCATGGAGGGATTAATAAAAAAGTGGTTTATTTATGGTGGTCAAAGAATAGTCTTTCTTGCATGGTAGGATGCTTAAGATTCTGCTATAAATTTAATGAGAAGATAGTCCCTTTTTGGTGTATTATTCAGATGCAGAGAGCAACTTAGGCAAAGACTGAAACTAGTTTGTACGTGGATAGGGAAAGATGAAAAGGAAAACTTTTGCTGTTTCAGGGACCCAGAACGTGGAGGTATACTATCTATAGGAGATGGGGTCAAACTGTCAAAGGTGTCTAAAAAAGTACTTTGGGAACTGAAGAAGTTAAATTAAGAGAATAGTTATTATAGCTTGGACTGTACTCGAGGGGAAAGAGGCATTTCCAAAGGACAAAGAGCCATTGCTCTTTAGAGAAGACTGTTGAACTCGGACAGAGCAAACGGGCACCAAGTTGGGGTACCTCAGGTGAGTGCAGGGGGGAGGTGGGATGTGTGTGGGGCTGAGGGCAACCTCTCTGAGGGCATCTATGTGCAGTGCTCCTAGCGATCTCCATGGGGAGAGGAGGGTCTTGTAGCACTGCAATAACTTTTTGCCTCTGGCTCTTCTGCTGCAAATTGACTTCAGGTCTTTTTTTCTGCCACGTTTCTGGGAAAGGTGTAACCGTTTCTGTACTGCTATGCATTATTCAGCATGATGCAAGGAGACGAAATGAGAAAGAGGGGCTGCTTACACGTACAGTATGTATATGCAGCTTTTGACTTCTTAAGTATTTAAAATTAATTCATTTAGTTTAAATTGTTAATTAGACACAGCATAAAGTGCCAGACTACTTTTTGAATCTGGGCAATGACATATTCCTAAAACCTCCCCTCTCGCCCTCTCCTTCCCTGTGTTGTATTTACAGTCAAGGCTCAGGTTTTGCTTTCTGATGAGAGTAGCTTAAATAGAGGATCTCTGAAGGGCCAAGTACCACTCTGCATCTCTTCAGCATCCCTGGGAGAGCCCTCCCAAGAGGCTGGAGTGCAAGTTGAGGGATGGCATCATGAACATCCCTCAGGCTGTGCATTGTTGGGGAGCCAGGCAGTTCCAGTCAGGGACGAATGAGTTCCTTAGAGAAAAATAATCAGGCTTTTCTGGAATAATGATTACTAATATTTGGCGTTGAGCTATGAAATATATCAGCAATGCTCTTGGCTTTAGACACAAGTATTAACTGTAAGTATTGAAATATAACCGGTGGGCAGCAGCCAAAGCTTTTCAGGACCTTGAATAAGAAAACATGGACCACTAGAGTAAAGACAAAGCAGGAGGAGATGATCCCCTGCAGCTGGGGACCACACTGCCAGCCTGCTGAGCTCCCTGGCTGGAGACACCTCAGCTCACGTCCTCCACCAACGATAGCCACTGCACAGCCTGGCTGTACATGGCCGTATCTTATTTCTCTCCTGTTGCTGGAGTTGTACTGCTAATGAACCTAGCCTTGACAGAGGACCCACAGTCTTACAAAGCCTCTCAAAGCCCCAGATCCCTAATAATTCCAGGTAACGTGGACCATCTGCTCGTGTATTGTTCCTGTCTGGACAGTAAACCTTTGAGATCAGTACTTGCTTTGTATTTTATAGCAACATAACAGCCACAGTGCTTATTGCTCCCCCAAGGCTGGTAATACAAGAGCCTTTGCCCACACAATCAAGAGTCAAGTCCCCGTCGTCAGCCCACACGCGGACGAGGAGACAGTCGCTAATCTAAAGCACTTTACAAACAAGACTAAATCCCCAGCCCTGTTGTGTGATTCTGGGCACCGCTATAAGGAACGTGATGCTAATGACACATAACTGATTAAGTGTAAAAGATGTGTTTTGCCTGTGCTGAATTATGCCTGCAGCCATGGTAATGGCAAGAGGACGCAGTGAGATCCCCTTCCCGAGGGTAAAATGATTTGGGTGAAAAGACCAGAAGTTTGCAATGAGCTTGGACCATGCCACCTCTGCTCTCACTCAGGGATGAAATGGCCCCTCATCTCATGCCCCAGCACTGAAAGTACTGTTGGCAATACAGATGTTCCCAGCTCGCTCTTTCTAGCCAGAGAGCCCCAAGCACATCCCTCCGCTCACTTTTCATCCACGCTCCATATTCTTTCATTTCTCCTGTGAGATATTCGAAAACTTGGTGGATGCGATTTCTGCTTCTCCCCAGCAGGTCCTGGGCTCTTGGCTTCTGCTCCGCATACAACTGCCTCTCGCCGGGACGTTCGGCCACAACGATCTCTCCAAGCTCCATCTCTTTTGGGTGGTGAGAAGCGTTAACTGTAAATCATAAAGCCCTCGTGTTAGAAAACCTTTTGGGTTGTGCCCTGGCAACTTTCTGCTGTATTTTAAAGCCCCATGGTGATATCCTTTTTCAAAGATGGAATGTTTCATGGAGAAGGGACCTGCCTGAACCACTGCTGAGAGCGGTGTGGGCTGCTGCCCAGGGCAGTGGTTTCTCCTCTCAGGGATGAGGACCCACTGCTGTCACGAAGCTGTGGCACAGAGCTGTAGGGGCAAAAAGGGAGGTGGCATAGGTGCCCTGAAGCATCCCACCCTCACTCCAGCTCCTGCTGCAGCGTGTGACAAGCTGCTGGTTGGACAGGGTTGGACATAACATTTGCCAAGTACCTGCATGCTGACCAGTGCTGCTTGGCCAAGTATAGCTGCTGTTGCAGCAACTGAGGAGGGACACTGCTGATGTCTAGCTAGTAGCGAGCTAGAGGGAAGAAATGCAAATTGCCAGTACAGTAGCAGACAGCAGGAGACACAAAAATACTAGAGGAGAGGCTAAAGCCTGTATCCCTTTTGATGTTTTGAGCTGGTGCCTTCGTATATCCCAGCAAATCTATGGCCTTTCCATGCTCCTCATTCCACATCTGCCTTTGATAGACCAAGAGCAAACTGGGGTAGCATCAAAGTACTGCGCAGAAATCAGGATCCACATGTGGCTTTAGACAAAGATAAGCACCTTGGCTCAGGGCTGTGTGCTCTTTAGTTAGGAGGTGAATATCCAGCAGGAGTATGGGTTTATTCATCTCGCAATTACAGTTGCAGGGCTCTGTTCATTAAAAAGTCCATTAAGATATAAGGAGCATATACACTGCATCACACCCTAGTGAGCTACACTGCAGGTTACATCTGCAAAAATGCCACCCTGCTTTCTGAGGGAGTCTGGCATCGGCTGGTCTGTGGTTTTGCTCTAGTGATTTTTTTTTTTGAGACCTGTGGCTGGGTTTCTAGGTGTTGCCCAGAAGTGGACAGTGTTGTGAAGTGCTTGCCCCCTGTTTTGTGGAATATGGGCACCACCTTCTGGTGGGAGCCTGTTTTTTGGTAGCTCAAACAGGCTGGCTGTTAGTATTAAAGCCTTTAGCAGGCTGGAAAGGGATGCTTGGCTGGAGGGAAGGCTGTTTTGCAGGGACAAACACTGACAGGCAGCTAGCAAAAATATCTGTGGCTCGGAATGCCCTGAGAAGAGCATCCTTGAACATCAAAAGATGTTGGTTTTTTTTTTTTTTTTCCCTCACCCCTGGCAGCACAACGCTAAGTGCAAGCCCTGCAAATGCATCGTGCAGAGCCTGTTGTCTAGTGCTTTGGCTCTCTCTGCCGGCAGCTCGTCCCTACGGCAGCAAGGAGGTTGTAGGGAGGTGGGTACCGGTCTCTTCTACCGAGTAACTAGTGATAGGATGAGATGAAATGGCCTCAAGTTGCACCAGGGGAGGTTTAGATTGGATATTAGAAAAAAAATTCTGTACTGAAAGGGTTGTCAGACGTTGGAACAGGCTGCCCAGGGAAGCGGTGGAGTCACCATCCCCGGAGGTGTTCAAAAAACACGTAGACGTGGCACTTCAGGACATGGTTAGTGGTTTAGTGGGCACGGTGGTGTTGCGTTGATGGTTGGACTTGATGATCTTAAAGGTCTTTTCCAAACTAAACAATTCTATGATTCTAAGAGTCTTTGTGATGAATGATTCTAAGAGTCTTTGTGATGAATGATTCTATGAGTCTTTGTGATGACCTTCAGGGCTGGATGTGATGACCTGGGGCTGGATGTACTGGCAAGCGATGTTGTTAAGTGTTACTGTAAAAACTAAACCTAAGCATCCCTCACTTTGCTTGATCCTAAGGGGGGGAGGAGGATTATAGAAGGTATTGAGTAGTCTAAAGCAATAAATGTGCTTGTGCAAGGAATAGACACCCCCAAAACCTTGCTTCTGGGCTCATGAGAAAGGAGGTTCCCAGGTTCTGCCCAGCTACACTCAGTGCAGGAACAAGCAAGGAGCAAAAGAAGAAGGAGGACATGGGTTTATTGTCCCTCTTCTTTTTTTTTGCTATTGGTAATCTGATTCTGGCCAGAAGCTGGGTCCAATCCCCGGTTTCAGCTTAAGACAGCCTTGGTGACTGTCATTTTTGGTTAGTTCCTTGTGGCCAGCCAGGAGGACATTGGTGTAGGGAACACTGAGCAGGAGTCCTCTTTCTCCTCCTACGTGTCTTCTAGGCTGAGGGAATTTGCATCCCTCTGAGGTAGAAAGAGGCCAGGTCTTACTGGAAAACCAGGTATTTGTGCCTGAATACATCCCATAAACACTAGGCTGTGTAAGATGCATTGTTGCCCTGGGCTTCCTGGTAGTCAGTGTAGCTTTGAGCACCTTCAGATGGAAGTCAACCTATTTCAGCTCAGAACTGCCCTCTGAAAGTTCCCATTCTTCCCATTAACAGCTCAACCTGGGTGCTCCAGTCAAACACCCAATGTTTTTTGGGGAGGGACACAGGGTCTGAGGTCAACAGCACAAGCAGAGAAGAGACTCCAGAGTGGTGCCAGGCTAGCACCTGGCTGTCACAGAGGTTGCTTTCCCACCAGAGCTTAATATTCAGAGTTAGCAGATATGGCTGGTATCAGAGATATTCAACATTGCCTATTTTGTTTATTTGCTCATATTCCTTCCAGAAGACTTCTCCAAAGAGTTTCAAAAGATTGAGGTGGGCTCAGACAGCTGCAGTGAATCCACGTAAAGGAGACGGGAGCATCTCTTAAGAACTTGAAGTCTTGGGGAAGCATCAGTAAAGAAAGGTTAGTGTCCCCTTTGCTGTCAACAATATCCACCACCAGCAAGCAAGTGCAGCTGTTACCAGCAGGGAGAATAAATGCTGAGTGGTTGCGTCTATGTCTTCACAGCACCTGAAAATCTCACGTTCATTTTAAACCTCACCAGGAAAAAATTACTGTGGGGTTTTACAAAGCAGAAGCATCACTGCAGAGCTTCTAAAGCCTGTATTTACAAGATTGCACTGCTCAATTCCCTCTGAAATTGAGACGTGGGACCTGTATATTTTTAAAATTCTTGTCCATGCTCACATAATTTAACCATTAGGGGTTCAGTGCAAAGTAGTCATATGAGAGCCCTTTGCAGTCAATAGAGAGAGAGGCTAGTATCTCCAGAGAGTGATTGATGTCCCTTTTCTTACATACTTATCTGAGATGTGAAAAAAAAAAGGGTGTCTGTCTCTCCCTTTCCACTGGCTGCAGAGGGAGCCTGGTTGCTGAGTTTTTAAAGGGCTATTTTCAGGCAAGAGAAATTCCAGCCTAAGAGATTTTGCCAAGGTCAACCTCGAAGTTTATGGAACCGGGATCTGGAGTCCCAGGCTAGTGCTTTAAATCACTGAGCCATCTGTAACAGGCCTGTAATCTGCATCAAGAAGGGCATCAAAGCTCTGGGGCTAAGAAAAATTACAGTCTCTTCCTGTGATTCCTGTTTGCTGTCTCCCTACGGATCAGAAGGGAACTAAATCTCTGCTTGGAAGGGAGCACACTCACCCACCTCAGAAGGAAGGGCAACCTGGGACATGACTGGAAGAGACAGCTGAAAAATTACCAATTTTTGGGGGAAAGGAGTAGTGCAAAACAGAGATATGGGGATGCTGAAATCCTCTACAGTTCTGCAGCAGTGAACTGTGGGGCTTTGAAGCAGAGTGGCCCAAGGGGTTGCAGCAGCTAGAGAAAATCCTGGAGGGCTGTGATGGGCACGGTGATCCCTGCAGGAGCATCGCCCTGGAAAAAAACATTTCTTTGCAGTGAGCACCTGTCAGTCGATAAGCTTGTGCTCAGTGACACAGGCTCCATGTATAATAGAGAAATCATTTGAACAATTAGCTAATTAGGGCTAATGAGAGCCTGAATCACTTATGGTATACCTGGGGCTGATGGGGAATTCCTTGAGAAAAGAGCCTTTTATCAGCAAATACTGATTCATCAGTGTGGTAATGAGCTGTCCTGCTTTTTATGAACATTTATCAGACTTGAGGGTAATGCCCGGTGTTAGGGCTTATCTCTAGACTTACCTGTGCCTGCTCATTCCCAAACAGACAGCTGTTGTGGAATACTTTTGAGGGGCAGGATGCTGATAGCCTTGTATTTTTAAGCCTCTCAGAATAAGCACTGTGTTTCTCTTTGCCTCGTGCTGCTAGCGAAAACGTTCACAGTGTAGCACCATCACAGAGCCTGCAGTGATCTGGTGGCCCCACGAAAAAAAACAGACACAAGTGGGCTGTGAACAGCGTGATGGTGCATGACCAGGGTGATGGGTGATGTGTAACACTGGAGCCAGCTTTTCTACAGGGCTGCTGTTTGTGTCGGGAGCTTAGCCTTATGCTAAGATACCTGAAGCCAAGCCTGGGCAATCGCTCTTTCCTCCTCCACACTGAAAGCATAGAGGTGATCAGAAAAGTGTTGACTTCAAGGGACATGGCCTCACAAGGGCCTTTGAAAGAAACAGTTTGTAAAAGCACATTGCTCTCATAAGAAACCGTAAAGAAATAGAAAATAAATACAGTGCACAGCTAGAGGGCAAAACTTTGGGATGGTGACAGAATGCTTGGCTGAGTCGTAATGACTTTACCAAGCAAAGCTCTACCAGGGAGCAACCTGTGACATCGAAAACAAATGAACAAAGCAAGGCATTTCAGAACAGTCACTGAGGTTGAATGCAACACATTTGCAGAGACTAGGTATGAAACACTTAGCCACAGACCTTTAAAGTAAAAAAAAAAAATAAAAAAAATAATCCACCCAAAAGGAAAAGAATGCTCAAGTAAACTTGTTTCCTATCACATGCGTTAAATGAAGGCACGTTCCAGAGCAGCTCTGTCGTATCTGTACAAACACAATTACCATGCAATAGTTAGTAATCAGGATAGTTTAACTTATGGGGCTAAATATGACTCTTACGTCCTTATTTAGATACTTGGCTTTTACGATGTGGTCTTGGAGCCTTTCTGTGTCTTCCTTTCCCAGTCTGTGTAGTACGTAATGCAATACTTCGCTTTGCTCCAAGGCAATACTTTTCTTCACTACTTCTTCTTTTCTCTCTGTTGCAGCAGTATCTCCCAATCTGCCAAATGGAGGGACATAGTTTATTTAATGGATTGTCCTACTGTCTTGGGTAGAAGTTGTGCTGATACCATTTGTATATGGATTGTACGTATGTACGTACGCACGTGTGTGTATGTAACTGTGGAGAAGGAGGGTTTGACTTCCTTACCATGGGTCTCCTGAATGATGTCTGTAGAGAGGGGTTCCTCTTGACTCCCTGTAGCCATTTAAAGGCCTATAGTTTTGGCACTCTCTATGGTCAACATAGACCGATCGGTATCATCTCTGGGCAATTCACCCAGGTGTGTCAGACATCATCCTTGGGATGGGATGGCTTTCCTTCCAGAGGGGTCTGTCTCATCCTTTTAGTGGCACAGAGAGGCTAAGATGGAGCTCATGAGTCTGACTGTGGGTATCTCCAGTGCGAGTGTCTGTATCTGAGGAGCTTGCCTTGACTTCCAGTGAAGAGCTGGTCAATATATGGATCTAGAGCATGATTCATCTCCGCCCATCCTACACAGATGAATCATGTCCTAAACTCTGTTGCATTTGCTGTCTATAATGGGAAAGACAGACAGCTCAGATACACACAGCTGCACTGCATATATGTAGGGGGAGGGGTGATGAATCTCAGCTAAGTGACTCTCCCAAGGTCATTCAGGAAATCTGTAGCTGACTGGAGTATCAAACAAGGACACCTTAATGTTTGAACCAAGTGCCTAATAGATGAAGAATTTTCAAAATGCTAACTGTTCTTTTTTTTATATAATAAAAGTAGTCAGACCAGGTAGATATTTTAAGACACAAAAATCCTGTTTTCCTGCATATGGTTTCAGTTATAAAACCAGAGGGGAAAACAAATAGAGAAAATATGAAATATAAAAACCATCGCTTCTAAACAGAATGTTTTTCAAAGGTTTCCATGAGGTGTTGGCTGCTCAGCAAAGCAGACTGTAAAACAACTTTACAAGCCACATTTATTCTAAGAGCTCCACTTATTGAAGTACAATTCAAACTCTTGTTCTGCCAGCCAAATTCCATAAATTAAACACTTGTCCAATAACACATACCTCTCCACTTGGATTCTCTGTTTCTTTTTGGCTTTGTGTGTCTGTGTGTGTGTCTCTCTCTCTCTCTTTTTCTCTCTTTTAAAAAAACCCTTTGCAAATGGAAACAAGAAAGGTTTGCTTGTTTTAGGAATGGATTTAAGAAATAGACTAGTAAAAGTAAAAATAAGGAGAGGAAAAAGAAAACAGGTCAACTTTTTAGTCCAGCTGACTAAAATAAGACCTTCGTTCCATCATTTTGGGTCTTGGTGACACTGATTTAAAGCTAAGTCTAAATCCACAGTGCGAAGCTGCATGATGTCAAACATCTAACTGAAGTAGTGCCTCATCTCTTTTACAATGCTCTGGGCGTTGGGTGTTCAGAGGAACCAGCAAGGTGACCTGGGAGCCGAGAAGTGAGGTGGGACCTGTGCCCTGCCTTCAGAGAGAACCCAATTTCCCTCCGTCCCCTAGAGTGTTATGGCCTCAGAGATGTGACCATCAGCAGGACCAGCCTTTTTTTTACAAGAGAAGGGACAGAAGAGGTGTGAGCCATTTTCAGATGGTCACCCTGTCTGACCTGGAGCAGGAATGGGTCCACGGATATTCCAAGGAAAAGCCCTGCCAGTAGTGCTCCTGGGCTCACCGTGTCTTCCCTTTCCCACCTTCTCTCCTGTTTCTCTCTGCCGTCACCCCGACTCCCCTGCAGCTCTCGCTGCTCTTTCAGTTTGGTCTAGAGCCTCACATCCAGGCTGTGTCAAAAATCTTGCAGGTTCTTTCTGTGTGATGTCTTTTGAAACCTGATTTTCCTATTCAACCAAGAAGCTATAACCTTCACCTAAGCTCTCGTCATATCAATTCTCCTTTAGCACAGAACCATCTGTCCTTCTGGTCTTGACCCTCATTCCAGCCATCTTCTCCACTTTCAGTTTGACATGACCTTCTGACTTTCTCCTTCACATTGACTGTGAGCTGTATGTCTTCACTTTCAGAGCCAGTCACTGCTGTGTCTCATCAGGAGGGAAAAATTAATTTCTACGTTCACCTGACCCACAGCGCTGCCTCCATTTGCCAGAAATATTTTTAAAGATGCTCTCCTGTCATACAGAGCTTAGATGTCCTAACATGAGCTCCAATGAAATTAATGATTCCTTTAATCCAGAGAGTAGCAAGGTGGCAATAATACAGCAAGAAACTGGACAATATGTCTGCTTTCTTATTAATTCACAGTGGAAACTTGGGGAAGTCAGCTACTGAACGTCTCTCATCGATTCAGAGGTGACCTCTTAAATGAGAATAATCCTTTTTGCTCACTATAGTGATTCAGACACTTACTCTGTAAGGCATGAGTGTGACAGACATGGGCAGTCAAATGTGAATCAGGTTGGAGCAGCTAGAGAAATTACTGTTCTTTGTTGGAAGTTACCTTCTGCCTGACTGAGATACCGAAACTGATGGGTGTGAAAGAGAGGACAGGGAAGGAAACGTGCTTTTAGGACACTTTAGTGTGGGAGAATTTAATTTAGCTTCTGCTGAAGGTGCTTTTAGGCAGTGTATTTGTGTTGCAGTAAGGTTGGAGCAGCTCTTGTGGTCAGTCCCAAAGGCTAGGGACTGACCAAAAGACAGTGGGGACATCAGCTCCCTCTGAGAGGTGGTGGTTGAAGATGATGATTACTTCTTAAACTGCCCACCTGATCTGCAAGAGGTCAAAGAGGGCTTTGAACAAGGAATTTTTCTAGTTTCTCCATGTGGCTGCTTAGGTGATGCCATGTGGTGGTCTCGCCCCCTGGAGCACCAAGGTAGGGTTGGAGCATTCCTGTCTCCGTGCTCCAAGTCCAAAAACCTAATGTAGACGTACACTAAGAAACCTTGTCTATGCTATGCAGAGCTATTTGGTTGCTCAACCCGTGAACTCTTCTTCTGGGATTGGGTCCCCTGTACAAGCCATGGGGGTTTGGCAAAACCCCTTCATTTCGGTGTGAAATACATTGCCAGTTTTGCTAGCTTAGCTTAACAAAGCTTTGCCTGTAAAGGTTTTAACTGCAGTAACGATCACACGGTGTCTGCTATTCCTGGGCTGACCCAGCTGAATACTGGACTGTCTTTAACAATGCACGGTAAACCACAGACTGTAAAGTGCTAGGTGCTGTTCGCAATGAATAAAAATGTCAGAGCTTGGCCAATATTTGGTTAAATCTTGAAACAAAACATACAGCACTTTAATAGGGTAACTGTAAAGGCATTTCTCCATATAGTTCACATTGCTTGCTCTTTAATAGAAAGTTAATGGGGATTTTCTTTTTTAGATAGCAACAATTTATCGTGTGTTTCCCTGGTAACTACAACACTGTGAACCTTCCTTGAAAACTCCATTGGGATTCCTGCAATGTTAGTGAGCATAATGAATGGTAAATGTAAAGCAAACCCATTGAATCACTTTATTTTAAATTCTGGCAGAGACATAATTTCCCACAGTTCATAAACATTTACAAAAAAGGAGTTTACATGTAGAAAAACAGTTGTTTTTATCACTCAGATCAAAGAACACGTTTATCTGGATGTACGGATGCATTTTCAGCCAGCTTTTGAGAAACTCAGGTGACAATCTTTAAGAAGCTTCACAGACTTAATACTGAACCTTTGAAGTCTGCAGCTTTGCTCACCTGAAAATACAGACATCACTTCTGCTCTCTGTTCTGCACGAGCCTGAAGTTTGCACTTCAAAAGATTATAGACGACAGGCCAAATTTCCCAAGTTTCTAACAGCACTGGGACTTACTGACTAGAATAAAATGAAAAAGTAGGGCACGTTGCAGGATACGGGCGTTTTGTGTCTGCACCCGCGTCGCAATCTCGGTGCTCGTGCGCCAGACGAATGGCACTTGCCCACTGGAGAAATGGCCTTATGCCATTTTGGAAATGCAAAAAGGGATTCCCCCTGACTTAATGACCTTTTCGTCAGACTTTAAGATGGAAGAAGCAGAGATACCAACTCTGTAGCTGCTGAGACTCCTGGCAGACCCTGGCAGCGCTCATGGCCTGGGTTTCCTTTTCTTGCAGCAGCTCAAGCCCAGAATTTACTTGATGGAGTCTGGTTTTCATCTCAGGTTTTATTCTGCTGTAGTTAATAGAATAATGCTAATCTAAGTGAGAGAAGGGTCATATCCATCAACCTCGGTGGAGCTGCTCTGGATTCGTGCTGTTGTACGTAAAAGCTGTTTCTGGTACTGGTTGCAAGTCGGGGCTTGTTTACTGCAGGAGCGAGCGAGGTTGCTGCATGCTACCGAATCGGTGCACGTCCCAGGGCAGGTCTGCACCACCTGCCCCTCGTGACTACATCTGGATGTCACATCTGCATTACAAGGCATATATCTATAGCCCGAGAGCTTCATGAAGGACTGGAGTGCTATTTTGTGGAGGATTTTGAAACGGTGTGCAGAACAGCCCTCGTCCTTTACAAAAATCTCTAACAAGAAAAGTTTAAAACGGCTATTATTTTTTAAATTTGGATCTTTCAAAATACTTAGTCTTCCTTTAATCTTAAAAAAAAATGCAATATCACATATCTGCAATACCAAGTTACAGATAAAACAAAGTGTGGTTTCAAAATGGAAAACCAGAACATTAGAAGCTGAGTAGCACTAAAGATTTTCAGGAGAAAAATCGCCCTCTCCTGAGATTTCCACGTTTCTGCGAATTTCTTGGGTTTGTGGCTACATTTTTCCCCTCTGGTGCTTTGTTACTGTGCTGTGAGAACTGTAATATCATATAACTGAAACTTCAAATACCTCCTGCCATCAGAAGACATCTCTGGCATATTTTGGTGGCCAATATGTTTGTGTTCAAGCAGGATGCTCAAATCATACACAGAGTTGTGACAAGAATCTAATAAGGTTGAAAGCACGTGAAACTTGATTAAATAATGTTTCTAATTAGAAGAGGGTATTACTTATCAGAAATTCAAAAAGTTTTTAAATTAAATTTGAGGACTAAGAGGGTCAGATGACATGCACAAATTAGTTTAATCCGAATTCTAATATGAGTGGGGGCACGTGGTCCGGGAACTCTGACTGCTGTGGCAAAGCTATTAAATGGGGAATTTGTGCAGGGAGGCAAAGGAAATTTTTGCTCTCCCAGCAGAAACGCCAGGGAAATTGTTCCCTGGGAGGGCCAGAAGATATTTTGTGAGGACCTTTTCTGAAAGGCACTGCGAGGTACTGGGCTAACCTCCCATCCCTAATACTGAAAGGTGAAAGGACAAGTGTGCAATTGTGCATTCTCCTGGCATGCTTATGGGTTGGGCAGGATTCATTTTGGGGGGATCCCTAGGACGTGTTCACGCTGGAGGCTGTGTTGCACAGCTCAGCAGACCTCTTGTAGCTTCGGTGAGCACCACCAAGCTCTAACACAAGCTGGAGCTGTGGTGGCTCTGTTCACGTTGGGACTTGTTTCCTTTCTTAGAACTTACACCTCCCTTTCTCTGATGGCTGCATCCCAGCCCAATTTCTTGGTTCTTTGTGCCTTCCTGCACTGCCTAGACCTGGATAGACAATACCTAAGGGTCTGTCATATTTAAGGTCTTAGGTAAAGGATCTTTCCCAGTTGATCCACTCTGGGCACCATGATATAAACGTGCCCTGTGCGTTTGGTGGGCAATGGGGACATTGCTGGCTCATGCTGAGGCTGCCTTGAGTTGCATCAAGTGTTGTCTGAGGTTCAGCCTTCCCCACGGATGCAGGTGATATTATCTTTTGGTTCCCAACATGCTCCTGGTCAAGGACTTCAACTAACACCGGAATCTGCCTCTTGTTTTCTGGAGCCTGACTGAGTTATGGACTTAGAAATAGGGTCAGGGTTAAGATTTATGAAATTCAACACAGCACGTCCCAGTTTATTGATTTATTTTTCATGCAGAGGGCATTTTTTACCAGTTTCTCTTGGCTGTGGTGGGAGCTGGGGCCAGTGGATGCCTAGTCCATAGCTAACATTAGGAGTGGTGTTAGTGCCTATGGTACAAGGGATAAATGAGACTAAGGTCTGTGCCACCATATATTTTAGCTGAAACAGTGATGCTTGTTAAGAAAGGGAAGGGAGAGAAAAAAGAAAGAACATTTTGCCAGACCTCCTTCCGCATTTCATTTGTAAGTGTGAGTACTGTAAATAGCCCAGCCAAGGATTGGAGATGTTTCCAGGTTGGGCTTCCAGAGAAGAAAGATTGGAGAGCCAGGATTAGGTCAATGTTCAACTCATCCAGAGGAAAGGGACGGAGGGAGTGGGAGTTAGTTTGGAGTTAGGGTCTGTGAAACAGGGAAGCAGAGCCAAAGTCATAGCCAGTTTCTGCAATTCACATTTAGTTATTCAAGTAGAAAGAGGTGGAAATGTGGTATTGGTGTCTCTGTGTGATGTATCCCCAATTTCATCCTGTGTGTGTGAATAACACTGGGTTCACTCTCACAGCTTGGTGAGTGAGCCAGTTTGGGGCTCACCTTTAGGCTGAGCAGCGTGTATTGCCTGAGGTTTAAAGTTAGTTACAGGTACAGAAGTGATTTGGAAGAACACGGAGACAGGTCTTGGGAATTTAAAATTTAAATCTATTTGTTAAAGTTTTTTTTTTAAATTTTAAAACTATTGATGTTCACGATTTCTACCTTTTTAAAAAAAAAAATGCTGTATTCCTAATTTTTGGTTAGCAGTGTGAGCATATAAGAAGCTAGTGTTCAGGTGGGGTTATGATCACGAAAAGAATTGCTGCAGAATGATGGTTAGGGTTGAATTTTGTTGACCCTGTGGAGGAAAGCTGTGTGCTTCTCTCAGTTGATTTGGTTGCGTTATTCTGAATTTTTGCTCAATATGTATTCTTGGCGTAGGCTGGGCTTAGACTAGGGATAGCCTCTATGAAACTGGTGACTACAGAGCTACAGTTATTTTCAAATTTGCAAGTTCTGTGATGGAGAACATTGATATCACTTTATTTGAATACCTTAAGCTCAAGTTTCTGGTGGTGCTTTATCCCTTTCTCATTCCCTATATTATTGCTCAAGTTACTTTTACGGGACTTGAAAGACGCATTGCAGACCCAAGCTTACAGCTGAACTTTGGCATGTTGGTGAAGGAAAATACAGAGTTTGCATCAGCTTGTTTTATTCACAGTTAAATTTTCACTCAGAGTAATATGCCTTATCTATCGCCAAGGTTAGGTTTAGCGCTAGGTTCTACTGTAATGCTCAAAATGCAACATTTTGTTTCAATGAAGGCTTCCAGTTATGTGGAGGAAACATCTGACTAGCGTCAGCTTATTTAAATGCCGTGCTCTTAGGCTTGTATGGCCTTGAGTGCCTTCTCAATGGCCAGTGCTTGGGTAATCTAGGGTTTATGAGACTAAAGGATGCATAACGAGGCTTACGGTATAAATTTGCCAGTTGTACTAAATCCAGTGCAAAGGTTGGGATTAGTTCGGAGGGTCAAAAAAAGTTGAATCGGAAAGCCAGGAGTTTGACTGAGGTTTGCCAGCTGCAAAGAGAAGAGCCGAGGGCTGCTTCCACTTGCTTTGAATCCCTTAGTCTGAACGCCTCATCTGGAGCCAAAGTCGGGGGTAGACTTGGGGTCAAGATGCACCCGGCGGTCCTTGTTATGGACCAAAATACCTCTCCACGAGGCTGCTCTGGGATTTTCTGTGTTTCTAGGAAGACCTGAAAAGCTATGGTGACACAGTCAATGAAAGAAACACACTATAAATAATGTCGCCCTTGATATCAGCTGTGATGTCATCTCAGAGCCATGGTTTATGTTTTCCATGGCTACAGTATAAGCAAAATCCCATGGCTGATCCCCATACCCCATCATGAGTAAATCCTGCTTTCCAGGCAGGGTGCTGTGAGTTTTTGTCCCTGTCCCTTCCCCTTTTGCCATTAGGGATGATAAAGCCAAAGCTACCTTAGAAGGTACCAGAGAGATTTTAGTAAAGATTTTAGACCATCTTGCCCCCCCCAAATTAATGAAAGAGTAATTTATCACTTTGTTTTGTGCTATAAGAAAGGAAAAGGTTAGATCTCTCTCTCTCTGGATATAGAAGAATAATTTTTGAGAGAAAGATGCATTTTATTGCTAAAAAAGCAGTTTCAGGTCACTCCACATCTAGCAATAACAGCTGTATTTAGCAGAGTACTTTGTCAGAAGAAAATAAAAAAAGATCAAATGCAGGGAGGGAAAATCAAAGAGTTACAGTCTGGATGTTTTAAAGCCTAGTTTAGCTAAATTCAGCGATAATTTTTCAAAGGAGAAAAATACCGCAATAAAACATTTATTGTGTTTTTGTGCTTGTTTTCATTCCTTTGAGAAAAATGAAACAGCTTAAGACTCATCCAATTCTAATTTTTTTTCTTAGTTTTTCAGTTCAAGCATTAAAACAAAAAAATCAGTTATTCACATAGTTCTCACTATAGATTATACTATAGGAAAAAGTTGTAAGATAGCTTTTTGTTTGGCCTGACCCAGTACCATTCAAGAAGGCATCATTTGGTTTAAGTGGACATTGGCAAGGTCCTTAGTAAGTATGTGAATGATTAAAGAAAATCAGATATTTAGAAATCAAATGGGAAAAAAAAAAAAAGATCTGAGTGTGAAAAGCCCTAAAAGACATGTGTGAGAAGTAATTCAACTGCACGGCTTGTGCTCAGACCCATTTGGTGGAGAATTGTTGAGGCCTGAGGCACAAAGAAAGATGTTTGGGCAGCAGAAGCCAACTTGGAGGCTGTGAAGTGATTTGTTTCTATTTCCTTGTACCAATTCGAACAGTCAAATCAGCTTTACAGCTCCGAAATAAACACAGTTGGGAGTTTATGTGAGTTCAGGATGGTGTAATCTGTATGTTTTGGACATGGTAGGGGAAGGAGAAGAAACATTTGCAGCCAATTTGCCAACATGTTCCTCATTTGACATATCAACAAGTTGGTTGAGGTAATGGGAGAGATAAGTATTTAAAGTTGTAAATGCTTCAGAAGCCGAGAATCTGGAAAAGGGAATTAGTTTTGAAGTTCAGCAGTCATTTATAGCCAGATACATGGGATGGTGTGAGGGGACTTTGGGCATTGCTGTGCCTTGTAAATACCTTGACTTACACCGGAGCTTACTGTCCTGAGACACGCAGCCAGGCGATGACTTGGGGAAAGAGACCTTTGACTTGTCGGAGGATGGACATGCACAAGGCAGAGGGCAAGCAAGAATCCTTCTCAAGCAGAAATGTTCGTCCTGCGGATTGCGTTCAGCCTGCCAAAATATTCATCCAACCTGGCAGCTGCCTCTCCCTGACTCCCGTCCCGGGGCACAGGCAACGAGTTGCAGCTGGACGAGCTGCTCCAGCTCTGCTGACAGCTGGCTGCTGCCTGCTGTTGTCCTAGGATAAGACCTGCTCAGAAAATACTTCTGCTACGTGGCTTTCCAGCCAAAGATGGAAGAATGCCTTGTTTGTTAACTGAGCTGAAAACGAGGGAGATGGAGGGAAGAATGATGTTAGCACGCTTGCATTCAGTTGATGCTTGCCTGCAGAAATGTGGGTGCCTGAGGACTCTGGGACCCACAGAGCTGCTCGAAGCTCAGGATCTGTCCGAAGCTCCAGGGTTTGCCTGTGACTCAAAGATTTTAAGTCCCCGTTCAGGCCCCGGTGAAGTCAGAGGACACGTGGATTGCTCTGTGGTCCTCTGCGGCTCTGCTACTGGAACAGGCCACCTACTGAGCTGAAGCTTTTGGCTTTTCGTCAGTTTTAAAAACTAATTGATATGAATCATGATAATGATCGGTTTGTAGGTCTTGCCTTTAGCAATCAACAAAGCTGCTTACAGAATTGCAATCTTTATATGACTGCGGATATCTCAGCCGTGTCACTGAACTCAAGGGCAGCAAAACCTTCAGGGATTTATTAGTACAGAGCTACTTTCCCTGCTTCTGAAAGCCTCTTAATATTTTCTGCAGTGTATACCTTCTTTTATTTCTGGACTTTCTGATCATGGCTCTTCCATTGCCTAAGGCCTCAGTCGGCTCTAGAAATAGCCCTGTCCTAGACTTGGAAAGGTGTGTGAAGTGCCTTGTTTTCTGTTTTACAGGTGGGGGGCCTGAGAGTGGGACCATTGAAGGCTGTCAGGTTTACCTGTGATTATGGAAATATCTGTAATCACACATCTTAACAGTCAGTGTGATTTCCTAATCTGTGTGTGTGTGCAGTCTGAGGTCTGTTGAAGGCAGCAGGAGGCAGGAAGGCTTCCCAACAGGGAAAATCAAGCCGTACATCTCTGGGTAGACGTAAGGACCAAACGTTCCAACTTCGACCTACCCATTTCGATATCTCCGTGATTCAGTTCTTCCCTCTGCAGTGAAGCAGCAAACACACTGCTGGGAGCTCGGGACGGGACCTCAGAGAGGGAGCTGAGGGATTAAGGAGCTTTTCAACCCTTTGCCTCTGTCCCGGCAATCCCCTCACGGTGCCCGTTGGATGTCCCAACAAGGATTCTGCTCTGGGACATCATCACATCGAGCCGTAGGGTCGGGCTCGTTGTATGAGCTGCCATAGCTAAACCTTCTCCCGTGGGCAATCCCACCGGGAGTGGGCTGATGAGGGGCAATCCTTTCCTCTCTGCCAGCTTAGACTGGGATCCATACGCCTTTCTCTCCATCGTTAGCAGCTATTGGTCTGGGAGCATACTTTGGCCATAATCCCTGTCCATTCTGCAAGACCGCTCCTGTATTTATGGCTTATTTCTGAATCATGGCTAAAGTACCTGATGAAATTTAGAGAGGTCGGCACAGACAAGTGTCCCACAAAAGCCCTGTTTGAGAAACTTAAGTGGGTTTAAGTATCCAAGCAGTCTCATGTAAAAAACAGTTTCTGGGATTTCAGCGTTGCTACTGGTAAAATGAGTTTCGGGTCTTTATTATGCTATCAAAATACTTGAATCACCACTTGAACTAAATGAAAGCTTACTGTGTGTGCATATAATTGTTTTTTTTGCTACCTATTACTTGATTGGGGTTGGGTAAGGTTAGCAAAAGAATTAAATTAATTTTCTTTGAGAGTTATGCATTATGAAGTAAGAGGTATAAAAGTTACATTGCACATGGCAAGTGTCTCGAGGGTTTGGTTTATAGACTTGTTTATATTTTTATTTTAATGATTATTACTTTCTCCATGTCATTTCCACTTTTGCATCTCCACATTCATTATGTTTTTATTATCTCTTTTGTAAAATCAATGGCTGCAAACCAGAGAATTTGGTTCTTGAAATAAATAGATCCAAATATATCTATCCATAAATTAAATGTTGTGGCTGTGAGAGGGACTTTTCTGAAGTCACTAAGCTTAAACTGAAGCCAATTAATAGCTGACCTTTCATTTTTATGGACCATGGAGCGCAGCACATCCATCTGACTTGGCAGATTTGAAATTATCCAAGCAGTAGCTGAACTGCATTGAAAAATACATTAGTAAAATTAGCGCTCATGAAAGGCAACAGATCAACAGCCTTAGAAATCACATCCTCACAAGCCAGATGTAAACCCCACTGAAGTTAATCGTAAGTCTTTCTCTTGACTTCAGTAGGTTCTGGATGAGGGCCTTTGTCCCTGGAGCACATACAGCCTTTTCAGGGGCTGTGCGAATTTCAGCCGGTGGTTATCACCGTGGACCCCAACTGCTGCATGTTCCCAAACGTGCTGTGAGACCTGGGGGTGGAAAGTGCTGTCACGGAGCAAGAGAAATCTGTTTACAAAAACCGGCAAGATGAAGCGATGAGAAGACAAAACGAGAGGACAAAAAGGAGTCATGGGGTGACCTGACGGCCACGGCCTATGAAAAAGAAAACACTGCCTTAGCTGGCATGTGTCCAAACACGGTCACCCGTGCCAGCATTAGGAAAATTTTGTGCCTGGTCAAACAGCTATGGATACTTATTATTGCTCCTGTCACAACGAGATTCAGTGGCTAGAGAGACAAATGGAGTGAGGAACATGTGTTTATGAACAACTCTGTCATTTGGTGGCTGTTGTACCACTGGTAAAGGAGGGATTTATATTTTTTTAATTGCCAGAGAAAGTCCTCTCAATGTCTAGCTGAAGTGGGCTTGAGCTAGTCAAAGTAGGAAAAGCCCAAAGCTTCTGTCTGAGCTGTACCATCACACCTAGGCAGATAATTGATCTAAACATGAGGATTTGTGGCGATGCAGAGTCCGCTCTATCCTGGCTAGCTACTACATCCAAAGAGGGTTAGGCTGGGACAAGAGAGGAACGCAGTGCAAGCCCTGTGGGAGCTCAGCTCACAGTGAAGATGGGAATGAGTCAGCTATGAGGGACAGCCACTGGCTCTCCCTTCATCTCTCTCCAGTCCCTCCACACTTACATGCTCTTCTCTGCTCATGAAGACCTGCAGCTCCTTCCCCAGCTAAATATTGGATTGAAATTTCTATTGCTTTGAACCATTGGCAAAGATAAGGTGGTCAGATTCCTTCTTCACACAAGAGGTGAGTTTGGGCTACATGACTTTGCTTTATAGTTTCACGAACGCCAAGTGTTGACTGACATCATGGCTTGTTCATTCTGTTATTTTCAGTTATTTGTGGAGTCTGCTAAATGCTTCGGGAGGTTTGAGATGTCTCACCAGGGACAGGTGACTTTTCTGGTGTGCCGAAGAGACGTTCAAGTCTGAGTTCCTTTTGAAAGGATGCCTGTCAGGGAAACGTGGTGGTCCTGCCCCTCTCCTCTCTGTCCTGCTCTTGGTTCTAGAGCAGGCTTCATTTGGAACATAGAGCAACGCCAGTCTTTGGTACTTCGTAAGCAGCGTAAATGTTATATGTAAAAGAGTAACTTCTAAACAGAAAGTATAATCAGGATAATCTTAGAATATATTTAGCATATGTCATCTTACCTGAAGTGCTCTCTTTAAGCATAGGAGCAATCTCTTTAGATAGTATGGCAAGAAATATCTTGGCCAGAAGTAGCCTGGCTGGAATAGTGCTGAGCTCTGGACAGGTTAAGTTACTCTTCTGAGAGATGAAAAAGGAGGTAAAAGCTTATTCTTATTAGGAATCTTTCAAAGAACCAAGTAAAGAGTGTGTCTATTTGCAGAAATAGGAGTTTAACTTGCATATCTTCAATACAAGTGTGCATACTGTTCGTAAAATTAACCAGTACTTTTCAGCTATATGTGGCCTCTGTTCTTCATCGAAACATTTTTTTGATGTGTATAGATTATGGTTTTAATAACCTTTATTTTCTTCATATCATGTTGGTGTTATGAAATATATCTCTATGTATTTTTCCTTTGGCCCTAAAACTAAAAAAACCTACTATATATACACCTCTAGTCCTGGGTCATCAAGTCCACCTCCGAGATGCCACCAGCTAATTCATCTTATAACCTCATATGCAGACTCATCTTTGTGCATCTGAGAACCAGCGAGGTTTCTCCTTGGGTGTTTCCATGGAAAGGCTGCTCTAGAGCTTTGTCAAATATGATATTGATCTGTTCCTTCCTATTTTCTCTCGTTCTATCTGCCAGTCTTCTCCGGGCTCGCTGGGAAAATGGGGGGGTGGTGGTGGGGAGAATAATTGCTTTGTTAGAAATAAGTGAACTGAATGAAATTAGCCCAGTGGTCTGAACAGTGAAAAAGTAGCACTTGGTAACGATCAGGCTCCTGGTGCGTTGAACTCTTGCCTATTCACCTGACCCGTATTGCCTTGTATTGTGCTTGTGTTTTCCCATCTTTTTGTCTGTATCAGTCTTTTCTCTTGTTTCATGTTTCAACCGAAAACTATTTTGGAGCAGGACCATCTTTTTGGGTTGGGTATGCACAACATCTAGACCAGTGGGATTTATGATTAAGGCTTCCGTAAGGAACACAATATGAATAATAAGAATAATATGAATAACACTAGAGAATATAGTCAGGCTTGCCATACAATATCTGACACAAATCCTATATCTAAAAATAGAATGCCACAAGCAAGAGAGATGTTCAAATTAATTTGAAGTGTTTTTTGTTTTTTTTTTTTTGTCACTGGGATTTGCAAGTGGACAGGGAACTATATTTCAATAAACTGGCATTTCCACTTAGAAATTTTCTAAATGGGATTTTTAGGAAATAACTGTTGAACTATGCCCATCCCTGCTACTGCAGAGTAAACCCTGCCCCCCCCTGCATATTAAGCAGGATGCCAGTAACAATGTGGTCGTTTTGAATTGTCTTGCTGGAGTTTTGCCTGAGGAAGCAGGGAAGGCTTTAGGGTCTAGCTCCTTGTGTGGTGGACAAAATATTTCATTACATTTAAGCAATGAGCACAATGTTCCTTTTTAACAGGCCTATTGTTGTTGGAGAGGGAGGAGAGAGATTGTTGTCCAAAAGCTCCTTAAATGGAATTTGAAGTAATGAATAGCTGTGGTTATTGGAAGTGAGAATTTATGGAGCCATTGCCCATTGCTGCCAATCCTAATAAGTGTTTCGCCAGGTAGTGTTATTTGCACGGTGGTAACGTTTTCTGTGTTGATCATGGAGCTGGATGAACTGCAAGATGCTGCGTGAACATGGAACCAAATATCATTCCTTCTTCAAAGAGTTTACAGTCAAAGTGTATTAAGGTCAGTTACCATATGTGGCTATGTAAAGCTAGATAGGGGACCAAAAAGAAGGATGGTCTGTTGACAGCCCAATAGTCCATGTGAAATAAATTAAGAGTTCAACTGAGGGAAGTGGTTTGGTAATTTTTTTTTTTAAATTACTAACTGTAGGTACTATTAAATCTTGTGCTCTGCTCTGAATGTAGGACTGTTCACTTCTCCTTATTTTTGCCTTTGTAGTGTTCTGAAATTAAAAGAAAAAAGCAGCCCAGGAAGGACTGTAAACACCTGTTAAAGCTTCATGATCTTCTACTTACTTGGAAATACTAGTCAAGTAAAGAGTAGGATCTTCTCAAGAAGAAATGTCCTGGATCGGTGAGTAACTGAGGAGAAATGTGATCATCTGATGGGCCTGACCAGAGGGTAACCAGACAGAAAGGATGAGACTGCTGAAAGGAAGATGGAAAGATTCAGAGATGGGAAGAAGATACAAGCGATCATCTTTTCAGAGGTAAATAGGATCCTGGTTTTGCAAAAGGACTTCAGTCCAAGTTCAAACCATGCAGAGATAGGGAGAAAGCTGGGGCACAGAAGTGTGTAATGCCATTCTTTTATGAGGGCTTTCTGTTTATTTTGTTGTATAAATAAAGAGAAGCAGGGTTAGAGACCTTTGCAAGGTCTATGGATTGCGATCCTGACCTCGATGGTGTCTCTGGAAGCAATCTCTAAATCCATGCTCATGAGACTCTGGTCTGAGACAGAGTATGCTCACACTGTCAGGGAATTTGGGAGCGCTTATGCCACATAGTAGGATGTGACATCTTGGTCAGAGGTGGTAACGAGTGCTGTTGGGAACCTGACATGTTCTCTCCTGTCTCGGGAGGCTTGGGAAGGACAGGGACCCAAAGGGATGCACGTTGGTCACTGTCACCAAAGGGAGCCCTGCCAAGGATGTAGCCACTGGTGTGTCCCTGTCAAAAGGGTCGTGCACCCTGCGTTGATGGCTGTTATCAGCAAGGGCCAGGGTAGGAGTGGGTAGGTTAGGAAGAAGCCAAGGGTATCCCCAGATTTTCTTTTCTCTTATCTTGCTCACTGGATATCCAGTAAAATATTCCCAGACCATTTTTTGTTTGTTCCCTTTGAACAGCCACCCTTGCCAAAATGCAGAGAGCAGTGAATATATGCATCTTGTAGCTGTCACTTTATATATCAAATTAGTAAAGCTTAATAAGTCCCCCATTATTTTGTTGCACTATGGAGAATACAGGTGCTATTCTGCATAAAATTTTCAGACAACACAGCAGGAGTTGCACTTTAAGCCTAACTGGCATGCACTTAGTTATCTAATTTTTGCACGTTAATCCTCTCAAGACGTCTGTTAACATAAACCTCATTAATTAATGTTCCTTTGGCATCTGCAAATGTATGATTCAGTGTTTTAAAGGAAATTGGAAGACCACAGAGTATTGTATTATGAATCGTAATATCGATAACATTTAAAGACATGTAAAGTAACTTAGCTGAATCCTTGACATTGGTGGCACATGATACAGAAATATACCACCCTGTAACCTCTAATTAACAAAAAAGAAGGTCTTATCTCTGCTATCTCTATTTTTGTTCATGTTCTTAGACAATCACAGCTGTAGTAACACTTAGGCAATCGTCTTCATTTCAATATGTTTTCTTAAGGAAAAAATGGGATTCTCACCCAAAATAAATGTCTGAAAAGACATGGAGATCTGAATGAGAGGCACTAGACTTCCTTTTCAGTCAATGTAGGCACACAGGCAGCTGCAGAAGGTAATTCATCTGATCACAACCTAAGAGAATTCACATCTAACCCTTATGCAAACAACAGTGTTGCAACAAGCTCAAGTTCAAAACGCTATTTACAAAAAAAAAAAGTGAGTACCTAAGGGACTTGTGGCATTCCTTTGCCCTTCTTATTTTGAATGGGAAATAGCAGACAGCCTATTGTCTCTGTTTTGGCATATCTGAGGCCAGAAAATGTGTCAAACATGCACTGTGGTCCTGAAATTTAAGCCTTTGTTTCCAGTCCAAAGAGATCTGGGATTTTTAAGTAAATGAGCAAACTTCTGGATATTTCTTTTGCAAAGCAACTTCCAGTTTTGAATTGCTTCAGTGCTTGCAGTAAGACCTTTCATCAAAAGATGTGAACCCACTTAATAAGCATCGAACCTTAACTGACAGAAAACTTACACAACAGGAATGGGAAAGATCATACCAAAAGTATGAAGAGATATTTAAGTATCACCACCATGCATTTCTGCATAAAATCCTAAACGTTATCTGTGGATGTGGTGGAGCAGAACTTGGTAGAGATCATGGAGAGAAAAGGAAGGACATTATCCTAATTTTTGCTCAAAAAGGCTGGAGTTAAGACTCCCGTAGTGTTAATCACAAATATACAACTTAAAATCTTACCGTTAGCAATCTTATCTTAAACCTCATGGGTTATTTATTGGTGGTAATGTTTTTTACAGAGGGCTGATTAGCTGTTGGAGCAAACTACCAGGGAAAGCAGTGGATTCCTCTTCTCTTGAAGTCTTCATCTCAAAACTGGAAGTCAACATTACTATGTTCAATACAGCAGCTACGGAATGAAATTTACAGTCTGTATGACATGGGCTGAATGCTGAAATGTCCCTTCTGGCCCAAACATTTATGAATTTCAGTGTTTCTAAAGTACCTACAGATCCTTGAATAAAAGACACAATTGGAAGTACAACATATTTTATGGGAGAGCTCCATCTGCCTTACACGGAGGTAGAGAAAACCTCACACAATTGTATAGCGAGCTCACGTACATGCGCATTTTATTAAACGTATTACAACTTTCAACCAAGTGGGTGCCTAGACATAAGTAAGCGAGGGCAGGCTAGCTTTACTAAAATACATACTTTTCTCACTGACAGGCATGCGAGGGGCTGCAATTGCCTGTGTCTCGAGGACATTTTTAACAGCAAGACCATTCTCCTCAGGGAACCGCTCTCACTTTTTTCATTTAAAAAAGGAGAAAAGAAACCCAAGCCTAAACATACGATGGTTTTATTATGTGAAACCCAATAGGAAATGAAGTAAGAATATCAGACCGCTTTCAGTTGTGTAGTTTGCTAGCAAGTGATTTTGTTTTAAGTTGGAAGAGGGGCAGCTGTGTCGGAGGCTGGCTTCCCTTCGCCTAAACGTCGGGACCTCTTCAGCATTTTAATTGTACAGAGGTCCTTGGGGGAGCTGGGCGGTGCAAAAGGTAGAGCAGGCTTGATGGGAAACGTCTCCTGAGCTTTGATCCAGGTTCTGGTGGTTTAGAGAGGAAGATTCGGCTGTAGAAGTGGAGGAAAAGACCCGTTGGAATGATTGCAGCAGCTCCCGGTTGTATCTGTTGGTGTGCGCGCAGGGGCGTGTGTGTGTTTGTGTGTTTGTGCACACTCACTGTATAAGCAGGCCAGCCGAATTCCATCTTCATGGACAGTTCAATGGAAAGTTAGCTCGAAAATGCAGTATATCATATTTCATGAATTTAATAGGGTTTTCATGATTTTACAAAGTGCTTCAACCAGACACTCACGGCTGGAGGCTGCACAGCAGGAGACCTAAAACACTGCATCTGTGTTTTTCAACTCTTGCCAGAATCCATTGAATTTGATCCGGAATGACTATGCATCTTTGGAATGTACATTCACTTTTCTCTTGCCTTATCCAAATAAAAAAGGGAGGGGGGGGGGGGAAAGAGTCCTATGAGAATTCCATATGGAAACACTAAACTAGCATTATAAAGGATTTCCTATAAACAAAATTACGGTCACAAATTTTGGACTCGGACCACATTTGAAACAAAGGGCTCTTTGTCTCCCTCTTTTTAATATATTATTTTATCTATGTTAACACACACATTTTTATTTTTTTATAGTTATATATAAACAGATGTGCACCTATACACTCATGCAAAAATGAATGTATATGTTAGTTTGAGATCCATTTGCAATCTCTCTTATTTTTTTTTTAGATTGCAGAACTCCTAACAAGAGCAAACTTTAATCGTTCTGTGCACTAAATCCCTTGAAAATAAATATCCAGGGCAACTTCAAAAGCCCTTAATTAGAAGCACATGTGTGGTGTTACAAATTTCTGGCTGAGGCGGCTGAGTTGTAATTTAATGTTATGATCTGCCATAAATATTATCCATAATGAGCAGACTTCGTGTTACACTTCTGTACGTCAGATAACTGCAATATTTTTTGTCTGCTTTTGTTCAATCACTGAACCTTAAGTGAAGTTTAAAATTAGAAAGAAAGAAAGGAAGAAAGAAAGAACCAGTTTTCCCACCGGGGAGCTGAACATTTTTGTCCTCCTAGCTGTAAAGAGGGCTACTGGTTTTATTCTGTTTTCTTTGTTATGGTTTAAAAATGTGGTAAACAGATAATAACTTGGGGATGGTGGGGGAAGGGGAATAATAAGGATTGGAGGTTAGTGAGATGACTGGTTGTTTTGGACATCTTTCTGATAGCAGCTTCCTCGAGTATGGGCTGTGTTCCCCCCCCAAAAAAACCCCTCATAGCGCATTTCTGCATGAAAATCTAAACCGTTTCTGTCCCTGTGTTGTACTTGACCCAAGGGCCAGTTGTCTGTCATACTGCAGAAACTTGAGGATAGAGGATAAAATTTTGTATGTTAATTTTAGGCAGTGTTTGTGAATTGGTTTCGCAGCCTTGGCATAGACTGTGTATGAATATATGTACGTGTGTGTGTGTGTGGAAGGGGGGCGATAACGAACCAGCCTGTAAATTTACAGTGCAAATATACAGCTGTATGGATTATGCACTGGTTTCCTAAATGTGTGTGAAACGATACAGAAATAGTGTGGGGCCATGGAACAAGTCCACAGACTCATGACTCATGTATAAAGAGGCAGTGCGGTTTTGGACCTCAACCAACCGTGCAGGCTGCGTGGTTTTATTTCCTTGCAGAGTGCCCTGGGACCACCCCCCTCACCCCCCATACCTATTTAAAATGACGAGCCTTATCTGGTGTTTTTGACTTCAGGTGCCTGAGCGTTGCCTTGGCAGGCTTTCCGCGCAGACGAAGCCACGTCTTCTAGCCTGAGCACAACGTTCAGGAGTGCTGCTCTCTCCTGGGCTACCTCTCCTAGACAGAAGACGTTGCGTGTCCTCAGCCCACGCTCCCTCCAGCAGTCTGAGCATCTCCTGCGCCTTCTCCCACTCAAACAAGCCTTTCAGTTGGAACCGCTTTTATGCCAGATCCAAAAAAACTACTGCGGGAATGAGCAAAAGTCTCCGTCAAAGAGCCCAGGGTGTGGACGTGTCTCCTTTATTGACTGCGGCAGCTCGACATAAAATGCAGCTCCTGCAGCTACATGCTGACGGAGCGATTCAAAGCAGGGAAGCGGTGAGCAAAGGCATAACGGTTTCAAGCTGCAGGCACTACAGGGCCAGATACAAAGCAAATAAATGGCTGGAAACAGCATGCTTTGTGGGCATGATAGTAAGTGGTCAGATGGCAGCGTGGCGTTGGTCCCTGTCTATTTAGCTTTTGCCAGACTCTCTGGCTGCTGCCACTGCTGCTGGGGAGAGACTGGGGTGTCTGGGATGGTATGTTCTCCTGGGAGATGTCAAGCCCTCATGGGAACGCTAGTCAATTCTTGTGGCAGCAGGAGGAGCTGCAAATCCAGTTCTCCAGGGTTTCCCCTGCAAGACTTTCTGTCTTGGCTCTGCCCCTCATTCCTGAGATGCCTATATGCACTTTTTGCCTATGTTACTGCAAAGCCTTGAGCTGGATCGCATCCTATCAGATCTCGTAACTCATAGCAGATACAGCAAACTGCAAGCCAGGTTCATTCCCTGTGCTAACTCCCCTCAGCCCAGCTGAGTTACATGGAGATGAACTTGGCCACCTCCTTTCCCGCTTTAGGTGCTGCAGAGCAGAAGCAAGGCTGTAAACTGTCCAGGTGACACGTTATCTCCAGAAAGGTTTGCCAAGTTACTTTATAAACTTCAGCTGCATAGGAGAGAAGATAAAAGCTATAATGTTGCCCATCAGTCCCCAAGATGGATATGTTGCTCAGTCTCTGGCTGTGTTGGATGTCTCCAACCAAACCTTTCATTAAAGTCGCAGAAATAAAATACCTCTACTGTCCCCCTCCCCTTCCGTCTCTAGTTTCTGGAACCAGAAATGCCAAGATATGGAGAGGCTGTTGTCAAGATATTTCTACCAGAGGTGATGGAAATGCCCATTTCTCCGTGACTGCCAGCATCAATTTGGAGGCTGGGAGGGTTCAGATATTGCTTGGAGATCTGCAGAGCTGCGAGTGCATCTCTGAATGCAGTCAGCACTCAGAGTCATCTCCAGTCATGCTTATAGAGGCACATCCAGTAGTTTGGGCCACTTACCAAACCAACCTTAAACCAAATATATTGCTGGCGAGAGGTTTCCAAGTCCTTGTTTCATAATGTTATTTAACACTTCACAAGTTCCTTCCAACCAGAGATCAAGAAGCTATTAAATATATGAATCATTTCAGTGTTTCAGAGCAGCTTCCTGAAGTCCCCCACCGCCACCCCCAGCTCCAGCTGACCGCTGAGCCATAAGTGACTTCCCCAGTGTGGACTGGTATGACGTAACATTGCTGGAAGTTGTGGCATTGTGTCCTTATTCGCTATCGTTTACTTGGGTGCATGCAGCTCCAGGTAAGATGGGGATTATCTGACACACACCCTTAAATGGGAGCTTAGAAAAGCTAAATGTGAAAGATTGGTAGGACAGACCTAAAGTGAGAAAGTGTTTTTTCAACCGAGGTCAAACACCAGGAGTGAGTTCGAGCCAAATGAGAGCTCAGGTTTCACGTGGCCTGGCCCAGTGTTCGCTGCCCTGTGTGAGGCTGCTCTTCTGTCCACCTCAAGTCCTGGACCAGCTCTTCCAGAGCCAGAAATCCTGACCTCCAAGAAGGGACAACCATGGAGATACCAGATCTACAAGGTCTGTGGGACCTACCAGCTATGCTTGTCCCAGGGAAAGACACTGAAGTGTGGTTGCACTTTGCATGAAGCTCGGTTGAAGAGGTGAAGAGGACCTTGTGGCAGGTTGTTAGATGCCTGGCAGCTGCTCCCCCACTGTCTAGCTCTGCTCTTCCCCATGTACCTCCTCCACTTAGAGCTTTGCAAGGGTGACAGAAAAGAGCTTCACAATTTGACGTTTTACAGAACTGTGATTAGTGTCCGTTGGCCCACAGATGCCTTTCACAATGAAGAGAGGGACAAAAATTATCCCAAACAGCAGGGGAGAGAAACAAATTGAGACCATTGCTCATCTTCCAGACTTCCCAACTCTGCTAGCTTGCTGTTTACTATCCTTCTTTCATGGCTCAGTGCATCAGGTTTTCCTCTTGGTTTCTTCACTTCTCTATAGTTTATCCTGATTGCCTCCACTGACTTAGTAGGCTTTGTGTCAGACTTGAAACCCGACCATCTGGTAATGATGGTAATGATAGTTATTCTTCCTTTGGGTTGGCTCGTATTCAAATTTTCTTAACTAAAGCACAGGTTTCTGCCACAATCCAAAGAATAATTTCCATTTCAACGTGGTAGAGTACAGCTTGTCTGATCAGCTGTCCTGAACCCACAGAGATTAGTCATGTCCCTCAACCTGCTAAAGTACAGCCTCGTCAGGGGAATGGGTCACCTGTGTGCATGTACAAGGCTGCACAATGTGCTCAAGACAGATGGAGGAGACTTGCTGCCCCAAGCACTCATTTTTTTAGGAGGTCAATAGGTGGAGCTGAAGGAACAACGCAGAGCACACAAGTGAATGTACATATGAGTTTGTTTGCTTTTTTTGGTGTAGTAGGAAGGGATTGCACTTGTGAAATGACAGAAGTGTAGCTGTATAGTGAAGGGAGGGCGTGAAGGACACAAGACCGCTGCAGAGAAAGGTGGAGGAGCATTAGAAAAGGAATGGAAGGCATAGAAATTTTCATCTGGGAGAAAGTATGTTGTCTCTGTCTATAGGCCTCTCCAGAGTATAATCCGCATTTGATTCAACTTCTACACATACAGCATTAAAAAACCTTTACTTTTCTTGGTAAAGCACCTACAGAATGAATTTTAGCATACAATTTTGCATATCTAGCTTAGATTAGACAATCATTCAAGTGCTTTGTGCGTCAGAGGTGTCCACCTTGAGATGATCTAGATCTCAGTTAAGGCAGGTTGGGTACACTTAAACTGTGCCTCTGGCTAAATAAATCACTTTGTGAAAGAAGCCTTAGTATTCCACGTAAATAAGGGATCTCATGTCATGGTTTGCTTAGTCTGCTAATCAAAACATGTAGCTCTGAGCACTTCCCATTTAGTGCAGCTTATGAAAATCAAGCATCATTATTGCTGTCTGATACATTATCACCAGCAGCCATATAAAGGGCAAAATGTTCCTGGGTTGGAACGAGTGCAATTTATGATTCTAAATTATTATGTATAAAGAAGGAAAAGTGCAGCTGGATATTCATTAGACACGTTCAATTCAATGTATTGAAAACAGTAAAGAATATGTTTTAATTAATAAGCCAAGTGCACATGGCATGGAATCCGTAAAGAGAGCCCACAGAGCTCTTCAGCCCTCTCATACTTACTGGGAAGTGAAGTGGCAAAACTGCTCCTCTCTCTAGAGGGAGTTAGTCTGCGTTCGTGCACAGACCAGAGTTCACCTGCTTTGATTGTCTCTGCTTCATCACCAGCATTAGCGGATTTTTGCCCTTCAGATCCACCAGCGATACAAAAGACATTGGACGTTTTTATGCGCCTCAGTGTTTGGACTTCCAATTTACAAATCAGTTTCAGGAGGACGATAGCTAGCGTATTCCAAAAATCAGGACCTTTGATCAAATTGTTTTAAGAAAAATTAAGAATCATTAAAAAGATGTTAAAAATGTTGTGAGCATTGCCTCTGTGCTGCAGTGTTGGAAAGAATTAATAGGAAAAAGCAGGACATCTTGAACAGCTGTGAAGTTCAAGTCCCACGACAACCTTCAAAATCAAAACGGCATCATTGATATTTCCTCTAAGAGTTTGAAAATGTACTGAAGATATCTACCAAAAGATCTATTTCTTGTGAGGTATTCTTAAAAAGACCCAAAATAGAAATGCAGTAGCATGAACAATTAAAGTTACTGTTGGGACTGGAACTTCCATTTTAGCCCAGAATGCTTGTTGCAGAAATTTTTGGCACCTGGCATTAAGCATGTTTGTTAGAAGCCAGAAAGTGAATCACCTTGGAAAATCTGAGCAAAATTTCCATGGCTGCCATCATGCAAGGGCAAATGAAATGTATTTCCAAATTATAAGGATTTTTTAACATGATTTTTAACTCACAGCAACTAGCTCAAAATCAACCAATACTTGCATTTTGTAATTTAAGTTGAATCTTGAATTTTCTGATAATTGGTTCTTTGAAGGAAAGGCAGGGGGCTTGGTTACAGTATTACGCTATTTATATTCACATTAGCGCTCGGAGCACCTTCGTTAGACATGCCCTTTCCTCAAAAAATCAAAACCAAACTGGGATCTCTCACTGCTAGTGCCCACCAAGTGGGACCACATGCAGCCCCCCAGGGACTGACTGGACAGGGTGAAGCTCTTTCTCCTGCAAGGCTGTATTTTAGACCATTCACAGAGTCAGGGCTGAAGGAAATAGCCTTGATACCCGTGCCCTGCCTAACCTTTTAGAGGTTAAACCATGCCGAGAGAGGGTCCCAAGCAGAAGCTATGCTACCACAGGCAATTTCATCTGTGAGTATGTGCAACCCTGCTTACTCTACGAAGCAATTGTAGTGAGGATTTGGTGATAGCCAAACCACCACCGGTGCCCTGGGTGGCTTTTTGCTTAGAGTATAGCTCTTATACCACCCCATCTTCAGGACATGGTTTAGTGGGCATGGTTAATGGTTGGACTCGATGATCTTGAAGGTCTTTTCCAACCTAAATGATTCTATGATTCTCTGATTCTATGACCTTTGCATCTATCCTGCAATGAACTAAATAGATTGTCATTTGGAGAAGTAATCGCTCTTTACAACATCCTGAAAGCCATCCTTAGAAGCGTCTGGATGACAGGGTGGATTGAGTGGTTTACTATAGCCTGGATACGTGCACAGCACTGCAAAGACGCGGCGAGGATCTGCCACCTGGGGTGCTGCCAGGGTGTCCTCCAACGCATCTGCATGGTTGGTTGTGCTTCCCCTGCGCAACCGAGCAACTGCTTCGAAAGGCAGCTGGCAAGAAACTGTGCCTTCTCTGCAAAGTAGGTGAGTTTCCAGCCTGAATGAAAGTATCTGTCCTTGGAGAGAGGTAACCAGCGTACTCAGATGAGAGACTTTCATGGACAGAAAGGAGTGCACACACATACACTCAGGGAGCCTGAACTCATTAGGGGAATGTGGGGGGATCTCATCCTCTTGCAATTGCAGAGTAGAGCCTATTTCAGCCTGCAGTGTGCTGGGACATGGAGATGGCTCCTGGTCACGTCTTCCTAAACCAAGGAAATACAGGAGCCTGAAATCCTGGAAGGCCATAGAGGAGGAGTGATCAGTAAGTATAAGGTGACGTAGAACAGGAGTTATCAATAAGTATAAGGTGACGTATGTATACGGCAACATACCAACACCTCGTCTAGGTGTAAGAGAGCTGTGATTAGCCCCAAGGACCCATGGTGTAAATGACCCAGTCACTGGAACTACTGTGGGCACTGATGGTGTGGTGGGTCCATCCCCAGCTGGTGAACAGAAAGTAGATCCTTCCTGCTGGGCTTCTAAAAGATCATTCAGAGTCAACACAAAGCCAGACACCTTGATCCCGCTCCCCCTGCTTCTACAAGACACCCAGACCACTCTCAGAGGAGCTCTGAATTGTAGCTGACCCACACGCTCACCACTCATATTTCAACAGAATGAAACAGAGAAATGCTTGTGTAAGGAGTTTGTTTGCATAGATGGTCCCGAAGAGCCACCAGCATAAAAAAGTCTTTAAAAGGCTTGTTTTGTTATCGACAGTGTCATCAGTTGATGAGTACTGGAAACTACAGTGTTAATGGAAGAAGTGTCATCTTTGCTAGTATCTTCAACAAAAGATGTTAGTGGGAACGAGTTGTTCCATGAGCAGCAGAATTAATGAAACCATGTTTCTTGTGAATGTGTGTCTCGGGCTTGAACTTTCTGGTTAAACAACAGTGCCAACTTAAGCTTTTCCCATAGTTGTGATATGAATAATGTCTCTCCCCAACATGGATTCTCCAGTGTCTGATAAAGGGTAACTGGAGCCTGTATTATTCTGGCTGGTGCAACTAATCAAGTCCCTGTGTCCTCCCAGGCTGTAAATTTTCATGAAACCTGCACAATTCTAACAGATTTTGTTGAAACAGGTTCAAAAGTTGTCAGGGGGACACAAAGAGATGAGCTGATACACATACAACTTGGATTGGGTAAGTCCTTATTTTCTTTGGAAACCAGGATAGAAATATTCTCCACAGGCAGATTTTAATGCAGAAAATGGCTATTTATGGAAATCTTTACACTCTTTTCTATCTTATAAAGAGATGCAACTTGGCTTCTCTCCTCTGTATGATTTATGACCTATAGGGGAAGGCGCATTTAAAGGTAACCTGCCAAGGATTTTCAACAATTGTCCCTCTTCCTCCAACAAGTTTTCTAAATTCTTGTGCTTGCTTTTGATGAACAAAAGCTCACCAAAAGGCTTTTACGTTTTCACTTCTAGTATTTTGCTGCTTGTTCTTGCTGAGACTTTTAGTGTAGAATCTTTGAGCTGTTTCACAAAGACCGTGTGAATCAATTCAAGTGCCAGTATTTAAATTTTAACACAGGTTTTCTGAAGACTCAAGTTTAAGCACTGATGTTAAATAAACAGTTAACAAAAGTTCCCCTTTCAGCTACTCTGCTTTTTCTTATCTTACTCTTCTTCATTTTAGTAGACGGTCTGTTATCAGACAGTCCTTCAGCCTAGACAGAAACTATATTGCCAAAGTAAAAATAAAAAATAAGCTCTTCCAAAACCCCAGTTTTCTTTATGCTAAAGAAAGAAAGAAACACCAATGACGCAAGCTCTTTTTCCCTCTCACAGGTCCTCTTTCTTACCTGGAGAAATGGTGGGAGGCTTTGAATATATCATCCCAAGACAAAGTCTAATCAAAACCTAGTGAGATTTGTTTTTCTCTTTTTGCCTTGTCCACACTAATTGAAGATTCAGAAGTGATGGGTAACACTACTGTTGTGATTTTAAACAGGTCATTCTTCCTGGGAACAGGACCTCAAATCTCCATGTGTCCTAGGTGCGTTGCAAAACCCAACTCTACCCTTCATTATTTCTGCTCTTGATTTTCACAGAGTTTAACCAGTTCTTGTTGTGGCCAGTACCAGTGACAAGCAAAGAACTTATAGTGTTGAAATCAAAGGAGCCAGCACAAGGCAGTGCTAACAAATTACATCACTTTAACATTATTTTTAAAGGTGAGGGGGATGTAACTACAGCCTTAAAGATCACTCATCACAATAGAAACATTTACCTCTTGGAAAGCCTTTGTGTTATGGCTGTAGTTCAGGGAAACAAGCATTGGTTTTCTGCATAATTCACAATTCTTCAACACCCAGTTTAAACATACCTGGTTCAAGCAGCACATGGGTTTTCTGATGCGGACGGCAGTGCACAGTACCATTTCTCAGCCTTTTTCACCCACTAGTTCTCATGGTGTCTGTGCACATGACATGGAGAATTCTCAAGAATTGTTGACACTATCATTTGTCAACACGCACTTCTACCCTACATTGCTCCTTAAACTTCTGAGGTTTTTTTTTTGTTTATTTGATTTTCTCTCTATTCTGTAGTATGATTTGCACTTGCTATCCTATCTCTCAAAAAACTACAGCATTACAGCAACCTCTCACTGACTTATTTTTTTCACACATCCTGTGTTCTTTGGTTCAGGATCGATTTTACAAGGCAATTTGGCAGGACAGATGCGGCTGCAGGGGGAACCTGTAGGTACCCACAGCTCTGGTGCCTCTCTGTATGTCCTCAATGGTCTTCAGGCTATGAGCCTAAAATTAGAGGATCACCTCCATCAATCTCTCAACGCCTCCAA
This sequence comes from Haliaeetus leucocephalus, assembly GCF_000737465.1. Classification (NCBI taxonomy): domain Eukaryota; kingdom Metazoa; phylum Chordata; class Aves; order Accipitriformes; family Accipitridae; genus Haliaeetus; species Haliaeetus leucocephalus. The sequence goes on along the minus strand of NW_010973302.1, from coordinate 282,924 downwards.
AGACCGAAGCCGGGTGAGTGTTTGTCCCAGGCCACCGTTATCAGGAGAGGGATGAAGGCAGGGCAGGAAAGCTGGGGGTGGAAGAGCTCTGGGAAGCGTCCGAGGTGCAGGCAGGACCTGCAGCTTGGAGTTGCCACCTTCTACTGAATTTTTCCGATGTGCAAAGGCTGCAGGGCCGTAGCTATTTTTTGTCCCTGTCTTTCCTTCTCCTCCAGCCCCCTTGCAGCAATAACCTGCCCCAGGCGACTACGTCCTTTGCCTGTGCCGAGAGCTGGCCCGGGTTGCACCACCTGCCCTGGGCTGTTTCGACTCTGTTCTAGCTACCGAAATCCTGGTAACAGCTCGTGGTGGAGTGATGGGAGCCTGACAGAGGGGATGTGAATAGCTCACTGCTGATTGACAGCCCCTCCATAGCGTAGTCTGTCAGATTCATTATCCGTACTTCAGAAATCCCTGGAGATCCCATCACCGTTTCACAGGGTGCCGTAGAAACATATAACGAAGATCCAGCCTTCTTTCCCCAAGAGATGGCAATCTATTTCTAAGATAAGAGGCAGTAGGTGGAATCAGCTTGTGGATGGCAGCGAGGAAAGAAAAAGACTTTGAAGATCTGGGAAATACACAGATGCCACAAAGTCTGGCTGTTTCCCTTTTGCTAATGGCATCAGAGTTTCCTTGGCATCCTCTGAAAGCGGTGGTCTCCAGAAGCGGACCCTCAGCCTGAGTTTTGTCCCCTAACTGGGTGGGTGTACTCCATCCACAAAGGAACAGAGAGCATCATGTTGGACGAAGACCCAGAAATTTGGGTTCCAATGCTTGAACCTGCAGATGTTCCTTCTGTTGATATAACAATAAGACTAAGATTTTTTTTTTATTGTTATTATTTCCCAAGCAGCTGTCAAAGCGAATTTGAGGAAAGGGACTTTTAAGTAGTGTTTACGTGAGGAATGATTACTCATGGAAAATTCCTTCTCTGAACTTTTCCAATTTCATTAACAAAGGAATGTTTATAAAGCAAAGCCCAGCTCGACACACTGACATTTCTGAGTTTGGAGTTGCTCTTGTAGCAGTTGAAATTGAGTTCATGCGTCAGTTTGAGAGCATGTATTAGATCCGGGTGGAGCAAGGACCTGCTCGTGGCAATCATGAGAAAATATTCCTCGTGTGGCAATGGGGCAAGTACTGAGAATATGAATGAAGGCAACTGAGACGGTTTGGTGAAAGCAGTTTCTTGCTCAGAATATTGGTTAAAGTCATTATTAGTTGAGCAGAATAAATAATTTTATCCTGGGCAAATGTTTGCAATCTCTAAAAGAGAACTGAATGTCACATTGCTTGTTGTTACTAGTAACTATTCAATGTTCGCCTTGAGGCAGAGGTTTGTTACGTAGAGACAAGATTCCTGACAGACTTTCCAGCCTAAAATTGGATCTTCATTAAAGCCAGGCTAATGTAATCTTTTTTTTCTGTGGTTTGTTTTACCACTTTTTCTGTTGTTTCAGCCAATGCTGAAAACCCCTGCTGTCCCTTCGTCCTACTGAGTTACCCAAAGTCTACCTTGTTCCAAACCCCAACTAGTGATAAGGACAGTCCTATACCATTCGTGGTCTCATGCTGTCTATTTTTAAGGGATAGATTGCAGGTTTTCTGTGATAAGGCACCACATGCTACTTTTGGAATTGATCAGCGATTTGAACTTTCAAATCGTCTTTCACTGAAGGATGATGAGAACATTTTGCAAAAATAAGTACTACTATCCCCATTTCGCCGTCGGAAAACGGAGGGTTGAGGAGCTATCTGAGGCCACACGCTGATGGAGTCAAACTCAGGCACTCTTCCTGGTGCTGCCAAGGATGACAGCATCTCTTCATTTTTCAGTCTAGGATTACGAGCTATTTCTAGTATCTATTAGTGACCAGCTGCTAAAACTCATGTCTCCCACAGCATATGCAAACCTAACAAGAACTGGAGAACTATGGGCGATTTTGACTAAAATTTGGTGCAGAACACACAATACCTGTGATTTCTAGCAGAAAGGACTAACAATTAGGGAAACTTGTGACAGTTGTGAGATTAAGAACATGCAGCAATGCTTTTTGGGCATAGTGCTTGTAGAAAAAAAACAGGCATGACTCTGTTAGGAAGAAAATCAGATAAATAGGACTGCAGGGAAAGAAAATTTCTCAATGTCACCTTCCTAAGAGAAACTTCTCAGAAGACCTCAAATATAGCTTCCCTAATGCTATGCAGACAGGAAGGTTGTGCTATGTCACCGAGGTACTCAGCAGTTACGAGGTGTATATTTTAGAAGATCACATGAGGAATTAAGCATGAAGGTGCCATTTAATGATACATTTAAGCACTTCCTTTTTTTTTAAAGCAGACTCTCTGCTGAGCATTTACTCCTTTGCGTTAATGACAATAATTACATGAAAATCCATTCGGGCTTCTCAAGATGCTGAATTTGCAAACTGGCAATACAAATACTTTAATACTCATTTAAATACACTGTAATTGCACTTGATTCTAAGTAGTGGTGGTTTAAAAACCGTGCCATTCGTAAATACTAGATCTCCCCCTTCCCCCCCCATCTCCACTCTAACATGAATCCTTAGCAATGTACAGCATATCTGGTTGATGTCAGTCTTGATAAATGATTCTGCTGAAAGAGCTGACCATAAAGAATAACATTTTCCATTAAAAATTAATATATTCTCATGCCACAGGTCCTTGTGTAAGAGCAATACAATGGTCTGTATTGTCCATCTGTCAGCAGATCCGTGTCTGATTTGTGGTTTACCTAGGTCCTACAAAGTCCTGAGAAAATTACAGTTTTGATACCTGCCATTGATTAGTAATATTTATATGGTCATTCATTTGCACATTGGCAAGTGACGCTTGCAGTATGGCTAGCTGTCAGGCAGGCTCACAGCATGAAAGAAAGGAAATGACCTTTCCTTATTGAAGGAAAGGACCCAATTTTTGCTGCTTTTCCTTCAGCGCTCGGTTTTCCAAAGAGATTTCCAATGGCACTGCAGTGGTTTTGTGTAGGATGGGCATGGCTTTCTGCAGTCCTGTGGAGTCCTAGAGAAGCAGAAACCGAGTCACTAAGCCCAATTCCCCACTACTGCAGGTCCCGAGTCACATCACTCTGCTCAGAAGCTCACTGAGTATCATGTCAAAAGCAGCTTCAGTTTCTCCCCTCTCCTTCCTTTTGCCATGATGGACATCCTAAGACCTAATTTGCTTTGCGTGTACAAACGCTCTCCTCATTTCCAGACTAAATACAGCCTTGGAGACTTTAAACTCCTCCTTTATTTTGGCAATATTGCTCTTTACTTTATATTCTTTTTCTGTGTACCTGGTTCTTATGAATATGGATAACTGTTTTGTTCCATATTTTCAAGTTACAATTTTTTGCTTATGTATGCATTGTGTGTGTACATGCATTGTGCCAGACTTTAGGTTGGAATTGTTTAAAAAATGCATTTTCTTTCTCCTTTGCATTTTAGCTGTTCAGAAAAGTCTAGCAGAATGATTTCTCACCTGTGGAAATGGCTTCATCCAAGTGCTAATACTTTGCAACAGTTGCTTAATATTAGCGAGATTTTGTTTGAGAAGGGTATCAAAGCAAGGTCCAAAAAAGTCTATATTGATTTATTTGATGCTTCTCTGTTTTGTTTTTTCCCAGTTTTGTGTTGGATGATAATAATGTGAAAGACAAAAGAATGTGAAGCAGAATATTTCATTTGCTAGGAAGCAATTTTTTCATTATTTTCTGGGAAGCTGTTCACACATAGAAGGAAGACAGCCACTGAGAAATGATACATTTTGGAACTTGCCTCCTCCAGAAAGAGAAAAGTGAGAGCTACCTATGAGGTCAGGCAAAATATTTTAAGAGGTCTTTGTAATTAATTTCTTTTAAGGGTAAAGTTGATTGTCAGCCTAAGGATACACTATTTTTCATTCTATTATATTTAGAGATATGGGAGTGAAATAGCTCTTCTTTTTCTCTTTTTCTTTTTCTTTTTCTTTTTCTTTTTCTTTTTCTTTTTCTTTTTCTTTGTCTTTTTCTTTTTCTTTTTCTTTTTCTTTTTCTTTTTTCCTCTTTTTCCTTTTCCTTTTCCTTTTACCTTTCCCTTTCCCCTTTCCCTTTCCCTTCCAATATAGCTGTTGCTTCCGGGGAGCACTGACCCATTCAGTTTGATAGTGTCCTGGATTTCTACTCTGCTTGCTTATTTTATATAGGGACAAAACAGAGTTTGGAGAGAGCCTTACTCACACGCAGCTAAAGATCCGTCAAATATTTCGTTGGTAGAAAGTGCACTTTCTGAATGATAAAAACATTTTCCCCCAAATTTCTTATTTTGTGAGGCAGTTGAAACCAATCCAGCTTCAAAATTCTGTTTAAGTCCAATCTAGAGAAATCTGTTTCACAATGAAAGTAAGCAAAAATGAATATTGTGCGCAAAATTTTGGCCAACAATCTACCAAGCCTTGCACATATCTCAGTAATTTTGTTGAGGTTCATCTGCCTAACTCAGACATCTAGAAGGGAGATCTGAAAAGGTCACCCCACTCACTGAAGAGCCATTCTAAGCATAATATCCCCTAAAATAGCCATCTTAGATAGGGGAGGCATCATTCTGGTGCGCTACAAGACATATTCTTAAATCCTGATTTACATAACCTTGTGTACCTGCTGTAAATACATCAAATACAAACTATGTGTACATCATCTGTTAATAGATACTGCATTTTTGCGCAGAAACTCCTTCACACGTGGATAGTTGAGTATGTGCACCACACCCCCAGACAAATGCCCAAATATTCATATGCTGCACATTTCCCATTTTTACTTCTTACAGGGAAGGTTTCTGAAAGACTGGTTATTTTAGCAGAATGAAATGCACTAATATGACATGCTGATGCTCCATGTATTGAGAAGAATGAAAGGATTGGTTTTTCAATGAGAACTTTTTAGATAAACTCACATGCTTGAATGATTAAACCCAAGGATAAAAATATCTTTTACAATGTGTAATTTTTTCCTTTCTCGCAATAACTTTAACACAGGAAGGGGGGAAGGGAGGAAGAGAGAGAAATAAGCTTATATTCTTAACTTTCCTAACCCATATTGCATTCCAGAACTATAAGATGCGGTAAAGACAGGTAAGCAGATTAATTTAGCAGACTTCCAGACTTCTGAGGCAAAAGAGGGAGGCAAGAACATTTTATCATTTCTGACATATGGAGCATGTAGTACTGACTGCAATATGGAATGGATGATCAAAGTCATGTTTTCAATAGATTCTAGGAACATTTTTAGCTTTAAACTCATTAGTAAACTTCAATTTAGGAGCTGAACCCTAAAACCTTAATTTGGACAAAGCACTCCTACTTGGGAGCAATAGTAACTCACTCACAGGTCAAAATTTAATATAATTCTTGAACCAGGCAGCTCAATGTCTTGGAGAAAACGACTAAAAATACTTCGAAAAATACCTTCAAGGGATGAGGATGAAATTGAGAGCTAAGCACAGCAAAAATAAGAACTAGGGCTTTCAAAGAAAATTGAAGCTTTGGAGAGCCTTCAACTATTTTGATTTATATTTAAACATTTTAGAGATTGGAGCTTTGATTAGCTGAGACCCTCTCCAGTTCCCCTTCAGCTCTGATTTATGGGCAGGCTGAATCTCAGTAAAATGAAAGCTAAATGAGGTGTTCTTTAAAATTACCTTTGAACACTTAAAGAAGGTAAGGAAGAGGGCAACTTGGCTGATGCTGACATGAAGGGGAATGGGATATGAGGGTGAGTGTTTTTAGGAGCTGAAATCTTTTGAATACTGGAGAGGGGGAAGGAGCAGAAAGAACAGAATGTCAGGGGGTTTCTAATTGCTATATGTAACAGCACTAATATATACATCACTTTTGACTAGGAGAAGTATTAAGCTGGACTTGTTAGCACAAAGCAAGCTGTTTATGCATATATAAGAAGGTTTTTGGGTTTTTTTGTTTGTTTTGTTTGGGTTTTTTTGTTTTGGAAGAAAATTTTTCTCAATTTTCTTAAGAAATGGCTTTCTCATTTTGGGGTTTACAATTGATTGTCTTAGCCCACCCAAGGGTATTTTGATAGAAATCTTATCACACCTAGGAAACAGCTCTACACCTCCAGGTGAAACTGTGGAGGGGTGATTTATGATGAATGACCCCAGCGGCCCATCATCATCCTTAATATTAAAGGTGGATAAAAAAAGTCTGTACATCAGACATGTTCACTTCACCTCACCATGGTCTTCCCAGTCCTCCCCTGTTTTTATTCTTCAGATTGCCATTCTTTTTATTAGAGGTGATACACACTAAATAACTCCGGCGTTATCAGAAGCCAGCCAGCATTGGATAAAAGTGCCCCTAACAGGCTAAAACTTAAGGCAATATCCAATTCTACAAATGGTCTCAGTCCTGCTCTCCTCACAGCTGCTGGCATAAGAACCGTCTCTGCTCAAGGATTTGTCCTGCTCTTGCAAATAACTGCAGTAGAGGTACACATGGGGTCAGTGTCCCACCTCACCAGGCTACTGCAGTTGGCTCATCCTTGGAAGAAAAATCTCAGGTGCAGAGGAAATTGCATGTGACAGTTGTTTGAAAACATGTCTCTTAAATGAAGTAAGGAATCTGACATAAGTAGATGATCCCTGAGAGAGTGGTAGCTGCCAAAATCATGAGTTAGGTCATGACGTTTGTAGAAGATTTTAATATTTTGCAGCTGGAACGTGCATATAACGGCATATTCCCACCCCGCATTCTTGCTGAGTTCGAAGACATGGATACAAATGATTACTGACTGGCTCAAAAACTTCCTTGCAGATATTGTGGATTTGTTTCTTGACAGCCTTTATCATGGCAAGAGGAACTGTTGAGGTATTATGAGTGCAGAAGATTGAGACTGACTGTGGGGGATTGTTTAAGTTTTCCTAGTTAGTTAAACAGCCGTAGGGCATCTTGGATTGGATTCAACTTCATAGCTTGGACATGGATCTCGGTTATCCTCTATTCTTGGCATTGGTCTTTGCTTGCCTGACAGCTCAGTGATGAGAATCCAGCATCTTTGACTATATAAATCTGTTCCTACATAGGTGTCACCTCATTCTGCAGTTGTGTGCTCAGCATTCAAACATTTTCCTTGGGCGTTTCTCACTGACAACTGTTTCTTCCCAGTGGGGAGCAGATGAGCCATGGCAAACCTTTATCACTTCTCTGAGATGATATCAGCTTCCACATCAGTCCTGAAGCCAACTGCACTCTTCTGCACTCAACGGCTTGCATCTTTTTCTGTTTGCCAGAATATGGTCCCGGCAAGGCAGTCTCACCCTTATCAACATGTCACTGCCCCCTAGGACACGCACGTGGTTGAGTAGCGACCTACTTGTGATATCTCTTGCATTCCTTGTAGGGATTTTATTCTAGACACATGCAACAATTTTGCTGCTAGTGATGTGGCTGTTCTCAGCCAGTCTGAGAGAATCACTGTGGGCTAAGGAGCATAGTTACTATTTTTGTAACTACTGGCATCAAGTAATAACATAAGTGGTGTTGCCTCTGGAATTAGCCAGATCCCACAGTTTTTCATCTTTCTTCTTGAGACATTTGGCTTCTCTTGTTTCCCTAATCGCTTTCTCATGTGTCAAATCAGGGTTGAGCCTTTCTGACACATAGTAGTCTTTCATGCACAAACCATAATATCACGCATTGTTTCATCATGCTACCAGCTCTAGAAATGGCAGCTTTGTAGGGACTGGAATGTCAGTGCTCCTCCTCTGTACAATTCCTGGGAGGCGATGAAGGTCATAAGAAAGACCCCAGAACATCTTGTCTGCCCAAATAAGACCAGTGGCTGAACTGAAGGAGGAGATGCGGTAGAGGAGAAGGATCTGGACAGGCATGCAATATCCAGCCACAGTAGGGGAGACTGCTAACCCTGTTGGCTCTGAATGGCAGGTGCCATCGGTATTTCCTTTGGAAATACCTCAGTAGTGGGGTTGCCCTATGGCCGGTCCCGAAGGTGCTGCAGCCAAGCCCAGGGAGCGTAATGCAAATGGTGGTGGGGCTGCTTGCAAATGGCAACACACAGATGCCCCCGTCATGATCTCTCTTGTGAAGAACAGATGTTCCCTGTCTACCACCAGCTATCACACACGTAGATTAAATGGATATCTCACTTCTCTAAAATATGGATGGATTATTTCTTTGCAAAGACAGGATAGGCACTAAAAAGATTGCAAAGACAGGATAGAAACCACCAGTTTATGGCTGGAGTGTATGAGCTGAGGGTACTTTACTGTTTAAGTCATCATGCCGTAAGCACTCCTGCAGGATAAATGGGAGAAAAGTAATCTCTAGAAATGGTTCTGAAGCAGTTCAGAGGATTTGAGAAACAAAGTTGTGCACTTCTTTCTCCCTTAGGTCCACAACTGGTCCTATCTAGCTGCAGCCATTCTCACTTAGCTAACACCCATTCAACAAAGAATTTAACTGTTTAAATCCACCCCTGTTCAGCAAAGCACAGAAGCATGTGGTCTGTAGTAAATATATACTGAAATCCTTCTCCTAGGAGCCTCTTTGCCAACCTGAAGTTCTCCATCTAAATTCTAGCCAAAACTGAACTGATGATAGGGGGTTTTTGGCCCATGGATGTCGCTCAAAGTGATATCACAGTTTAAATGTGTACAACAACAACTGCAATTTAAATATAGGATCTAAATAGCCTAAACTTTGAGGCAGGTGCAAAGTCACTGTTCTTCTTGAAGTGTGGAAACCACCTTTGCTGGAGCTTTATTAGGATACCTGACTAGTTTTATGCAGGAATAAATAGAGTGATTTCTAAGGATCTCTATTGTATTCACATTGATTTAACGTAATGGAGGATGTTAACTTGGAAAAAAGAGATACCTCCTATCTAGTCCCAGATGCAATATCAGATACGTGTTGTCTGAAGCTAGAATATCTGAACGTGTGGAATGAGACTGCCATTGCAGCTTGTCTACGTGTCACTGTCTGGGTAGCAAGGGACAACATGAGTATGTGAAATGGATGTATGCAAGCACAAAATCTGAACGCTTACAGTTTTTCAAAGGTGCAAAAGTTTAATCAGTGTAAAATTCTGTGAGAATACCAAGTTAAAAAAGGTAAAAATTGATTCCCACTATTTCTGGAAATATCCTGGAAAACTCACAATTATTTTTAAACAGCTCCATGACTGCTGAAGTCCAAGGATGTCTTGCCACTGATTTCAGTATGAGCAGAAAAAGCTGAGTAATTGTGAAAGACTACCCCCTGAATTCAAGTTGTCCAAATGAAGTCAGCACAGTTCAGGTCTTTCCTTTCCCTGACAATCCCTGTCCCAAAAGAAATGACCTCCCGTCCTGTGCTGCATGAGAACAGAATAAGTCAAGGGGCAAGAAGAAGATAAAATGCTATTTTCAGAGTTCAGCCTATCAACGATTAAGCGCATGCTTAACTTCAAACATTTACACATCAGACTTTTTCTATGATGGTTACCATCATCATCAGACTACACCTATGGAGTGCGAACTGCAAATTTAAGATTTCCCAACAAGTAGTTCATAGACAGCAAACATGTGCAGAGCTATTACTTCTCTTCTGATATATACTATTACTATATTCTATATATTATATAGTATATATATATACACACACACTATATATACTGTATTACTATATTCTGACATACACTGTGCTGTCTGGGACCTACTGGACTTACAGTTCAGCCCTGAGCTGGAGCAAAGAGCAATGCAAGGCACCCATCAACTCTATGCAGCATGTCCATCTGCCTTAAAAATCCCAGTTGGAGTACTAACCACATCTCACTGGTGTGGTTTAAAATGTGTGACAAGATAAAAGTCTGATGTGATGGCCTGGGTCATGCTATCATTGTTACATGCCAATTATAATAATAAAATAGCAACAACTAGATGCCATTCAATGGGTGTACTAAGAATAGGTTGACTGAAATGTAATGACTATGTATCATCATTAGAGAGCTGCTGAGTCTCAGAGAATCTCTTCTAATGAACACTTGGATATTAACTAGCAAACGATGACTTTTGCAACTGAGTCTAAAAGATGAACTCATTGATACCATTGGATTATTAAGAGCTTACGTATTGATGTTCAATCATTTTAATAGATTTGCTTTCCTTCTTGTAGAATATGACAATAAAAGTGCTGTGAATAGTAATTTCCTAGTAATAACCCTAATAATGCTAATAATACCATAATCTTATTTAATCTAATTTAAATAGACAGCAAAAAGACCTACTTAGAACCACTTGTCTTTTGTTGGTGGAAAGATTCTCATTACGAAAATTAAATTGCTTTCGAACTCCTTTGGCACACTAAAATTAAAGCCACTCACCATTTACAAACTAGGCAGGAGCCCCAAATCTGCAAAATCTTTAGGGAAGCACTAATGCGTTGTGCTTAATAGGGATGAATTTAAGCATCTGCTTACAGACTCTGCTGAACTGGGCTTTCTCAAGCTTTTGGGCAGACACTCAGTTTTAAATGAGATTAATTTTGCATCCACATCAGGACACTCTATTATTATCTGAGTCAACTGAGTTTCCCAATGAAGTCTCTGCAAGTGACTGTAGGAATTAACAAGGCAGGAGAGACAGTAGGCGAAGTTCACGTGGCAAAGATGCAGCTGAAATCAACTGGTAAAGCCTGTCTGGCATACCAAACTCTCAGCATATAGTAAATTTTCTTGACTCCACATGTACTTTTAATATCCCATATCAGAAAGAAATCCTCTGAGAGCATGTCACCCAAGTATGGACTTGCCTCAGCAGTATTTTGAATAAACTCCATCATCAACTATTTCTAAAAGTTGGATCCACCCTGGAGTTTCAATACTTTTCTACGTGTAGAAACACTGGGAAACTTGACAGAGCTAATCCTGTAAAGGAAGAATTAGAAGTGACTCCTTTTTGCTGCTAGTCCTGTTTGATCAGTGTGTTATATACATGGTTTTGTATTTCAGTCATATCTTCTCGTGTGCAAACAAAGGCAGGTTTGCCGCATTTTGCTTGGTATCACTGCAGAGCTGACATGTCCCTGGGAATAAGGGCTGGACTCTCTCGTGGCTAAAACTTCACACTGTGAGCGTGCTTCTGGTTGCAAAAATTTTTTATTGGTGGCAACGAGCGAGACAGGAGGACCAAAGTCTGAATTCTGCACTATTTGTGGGGCTGACAGCCAGGCTAAAAATACCTTTCCTGCTCAGCAACACAGAAGAGTGGATGTCATAGGGGTCAGAGAAGCATGGGAGTCAATATGGTCATTTTCTCTGAAAAGTCCCTTTTCAGAATTGAACTGGGAGTTCAAAGCAAGCAGGATGGGCTAGATTCACAGGGGAGGCTAAAATGCTATGTTTGCTGCAAAATTCACTGGTGCTGACAGCGATGTCTTGCAGGAGACATCACAGGTGGACTCACTGGTGAAGACTCTGTGGGGATGAAGATGGGACTGGGTGATCACAGGAGGAGAAGGGAGGAACGGTGGGGGGTTCCTAAGCTAACTCCACGCGAAAAAAAGCACTTTTGTCTCCTACTTCAGCTCCTGATGGTTTAGAAAGAAGCGGGTTGAAGGGTGCTAAATCCAGAAACAGCAGCAACTGGGGGAGTGCGTGCACTGGTAGTGCTTGGGCTGGGGATGGTGGGCAGAGTGGGATCTGGCTGCGCCCCTCTGTGCTGGGGGGGGAGACGAAATGCTGAGCGGCCCCAGCGTAGCCAGCTGGAAACTTTTTACAGTGGGAAAGGAAGGAGCAAACCTACCCTTTTGCTCTAAAAAAAAAATCCTTTTTCAACAAAGTAATTTTGGAAATAGGCAGACGCATTATAAATCCCCACAACGCTACTTCTCTGGAAAACAGTACAGAACATGCAATTTTCTGTCAGAAAGTCGACGGCTTTTTTCTGCTCGCAGCCTTTCAACCCCAGCATTTGTCTGCCCACAAGCCTCAGCATCAAATGAGAAACACGCCCGCGTGCAGGAGAGGACTGCATTGCAGGTACCAAGTTAGATGACCGCGCTGGGCTAAAACCCTGCTCGGAACTGGTCCCCAAAGTCACCGTGGGCAACTCCAAACCTGCTCTGACTTGTGATGCTTGCTCACGGTGGCAGTGCCCACGGGGAAACGCGGGGTGTGAGGATGCCTCGGGCCATGCCTCAAGCGTATTGGAGCGTGGATGCGGATGGGACCTGTCACCGAAGAGTCCCTCTGTGAGCATCTCCCTCCCAGGACGATTGAAGCAGACCACGGGATGATTGTACTGCTCGGTTTATCCCTGGGTCCGCAGGGATTTAGATATTCCCCCCTGTCTTTGCTCCCGCAGGGCGTTGTGGAGAGGGGAGTGTGCTCCTTTGGGATGCCCTTGCCACGGAGCAATCGCAGGGAGACAAACAGATTGCTGGGGAGAGAGAGTGTTAAAAATAAAATTAAAGGAAGACTGCAAATTACAGTAAAGTTGAAGACAGGACTTTCAGAGAGCACAGTTTGTCAGGAAGACAGCTGCTTTTTATAGCATGCCTGGCATGGCTGATGGCAAAGACATTTGACATTTCGCTCTGATTGAGTGGCAGGTGGGGAGAAGGAAGCCAGAGATACTGTAAGCAAATCACTTCAAAAGCAGAATTAGGAAGGGACAGCATTTGGGGAACGTTGTGTAGCTTTGGCTGGACTCCTTGGCTGCTTCACAGTGCTTGAAGGGCTGGATCCGAAGTCCCTTGACATCACTCTCCCATCCTTTCATGGAGAAAGAAAAAGAGCCCCAGAGCTCCAGGAAAATGAGTTTTCTTCCACAGGGGTCTGCTTTCCTTGAGCTGTCAGCACTGCCTGTGTCCAGGTCTCCTTCCCCAATGAGCCAGAGCAGGATTTGGTCCTCAGGGATGGCCGACACAGGCACAAGGATGAAAGACCTCCAAGCTGGCAGTAGTCAAAGAGTAGGGAAAAAAAGTAGAAAAACATGGGTACCAACACAGACCCTTCTGCCACTTCTCAAGGTGCCTTTGAACATGCAAAGTGCTGAGTATTACTCTTATGATTAGGAGACACTTATTCCCTACGTGACAGCTTTTAACGCTTGTAATGAGCCCATGGCTTTTGATTGTTACCCCTGAGTTGTTCATACACTGCACTAGATCCCTGCCCAGCACCTAAAATGGGGATAATACACAATATTGTTTTTCTTAATGTGTTTGATTACTTTCACTCTGTTTCCAGCTCAGCTCTGATCCTGTGACTCATGAGAAATACTGGTCACTGTGCACTAGGGACCACCGCAAAAAACTAGAACTCTTTTATCAACTGCTGCTTATCACATGGACCTACCGATATATTTGTTCCAGACTTCCCTGAGCTCCCTGATTTAATTTACTATTTTTATGAGGTTTTCCTTATCTCCAAATACATTTTCCTCTTACTGATTGTTCAGGATACATTTGGTAGAAGGAGTTAAGTACATCGGTAATTTACAGTCATGATTAATTTCATGACTGCCAATTTATTAGTGTTTACACCTTCTGTACAAGAAGGCAAAGTATTTGATACAATAGCTAAATTTCTCCTCAAGCATTTGTCAGGCTGTATTCGTTAGTGCGAGTCTTTCTCTGTCAGTGCAAGGATAAACTATGGGACTCCCTGCCACAGGACGGGAGAGGGGAGGCAGTGTGAGCATGAGTGAGATACTTAATTAGGACTAATGGCATGAGGGATGCCCTTAGGCAAATCTTTTAACCTGCATATGGCTAAAGTTCCTAGTTTGGAAGATGAAGACAGAGAATGCAAATTGCACTGAACATTGGATTTGGAAAAGAGAGGGAGTTGAGAAAAAAAATAATGATTTGCTCAAGTATTGTATTTTAATTAGGGGAAAATTAAATTGTATTTTTTATTTTTGTTGTTTTGAACCGAAACACTTTGAATTGTGGACCAGACCCAAAACAGTTGAGGAAGGATTTTGTTTCAAACTATTTGACTAGGGTGCTATGGTATCTCATGGAAGCTGTGATTTGAATATTCATCATCTCCCGTAGGCAAAACTTCTCCCACCAGGTTTGTGGCATAGATGTTTTTTCTTTTTCTCATCTATCTCAGATTCAAAGTGTTGAAAAATTCCTACTGCAGGCCAGCTGTCTGGAGGCCTATGTGTAATTGTACTCCTGCTTCCAGCAGAGAGAAATCTGTGTAGTGCTAGGCATGATGTGTTGATGTTGAGTTTATACCTTGTCACAGGCTCAGTATGTATTTGTTGGAAAATGCATCTACTTTCCCTATGCTTTTCTTTCCATCTGAGAAGTGGGAAAACTAACTTTGGACAGAAATTTCTTGCTGCATAACTTTCCGGGGTGGGGGTGCAGAGGAAGGATTTCAGTTTTATTATGATTTTCCACCTAACATCTCATTTTAAATGAATTCAGTCCCCAAAATATTTTGAATATTGTGCCACAGGGAAGTTGCAGTTTACTGCTAAATCTTCTGTAATACATCATGGTTTCTCTTCTTATTGAAGGGAAGTTGAACATTTGGGAAATCTCAGATAGTGAAGTGTTAGGGGAGATGTAGTCTTGGTGGTGAGTCCAGCTTCCAGGTGAGAATGGGACTGTGGGCAGTAAAATTCACCCCTGAGACCTTCACAACAATTCTCCTTTAGTCGAAAATATTTGCCTTTTTGTGATGGTAGTGTTTCTAGTATAAAAGAAATTAAATTTCTGTGGAAAAGAAGCTAGTGTTAATTACAAGTTAGGCTACACTGAAGCACCAATTTTCTAATGTGAAGCTACTTCCAGAGAAAATGCATGCATGAAGCTATTGACAGTAATACTTTGCTTATCATTTTCTGTATTCTTATATTGTGAATCCTTCAAGGGAGATGCTTTTCATTCGTGCATCTGTTGACTGACTCTAGGTCTTGCTGTGGTTAAAAAAAAAAATTAAAAATAAGAAAAAAATGCTCCTTTGCCTGAGATGTACCTGAGAGCAGACTTTACCCACAGCAGGCAGACCATGAATGCAGATTTTAGTTGTTCTCCCTCCTGGGTCCCCTTGAGCTGGTGGAGAGGGCGAGGGTGCCCTGTGCATGCAATGCCCAGGGAAGCTGGCTGGGTCATTTTGAGGCAGATATTCCCAGGACAATAGGTAGCTTCAGGAACATTGCAAGAAAAGCTCACAAAGCGTTTCCTGAGCTTCTACCAGAAATTACTGGCTTGCTGCAGGAATTACCGGGTGAAACCCCCTGCTTGCTGTGATGCTAATGTAGGGACAGATGCTCCCAAGGGTTCCTTCTCAAATAAAGAATGAAAAATCCACTTAATACGGCTGTGCTTAGCCCACTGTTTACTCATAATAAAACATCATTAGAGGGACCTAGCCTTGCATTAGCGTCGGCTTTGTTCTGATGAAATCTGGCTGCGTAAAGAGTATCTCGGAGAGCCGCTCCGGCAGAAAAACCCGTCGCCCAGCGCTGCCAACGCGCACTCTGCTTTACAGGCGAGGTCCTGCCCATGCCTCGGGAGCACGGAGGTTAGCCAGCCTCGCAGGCTCAGGGGGACGAACAAATTCACAACCTGCCAGAGAAAGAGCGTATGCTTTTCCTTTTTTTTTTTTTTTTGTTCCCCACTGCGCAGAAAAGCCGGCTGGAGGTTGTAGCCGGTGTGGAAATCTGGGGGCAGTCCTTGCTCCGGGCGGTGCGTCGGCCGTGGTGTGCGCTTGTAATGTAGTTAACGTAGCATCCTCTGTGGTGACCCGTCTGGCTTGCTCCTGTTTGGGTAGCGGGATTAGTTCAAGACAGAGGAAATTCACTATTCCCACCTGAGCCGTTCTGGCTGCGCTAGCCTTGGCTTTTTCACCATCCCCCTCAAAAGCTTTGTTGCTTTAGTTTTCCTCCCTCAGGGAAAAAAAAAACCAAACCAAACAACCAGGAGACCTCTTAGCACGGTTGCAAAATCTTTGTCATTATGATCTTTAATGTTGGTAGAGGTCTGTTTATATTTGTGTTAACTACTTGTGTAGTTTGGCTTAGGTCTGTTAAAAGCAATTAATATTCTAAGTATAGAAACGCTCACGTAGGACACGATCCAGCTTCTGCTGAAATGAGTGAAACTCATTGATTTAGACAGGTCTTCCGAGAAAAAAGGGGGGAGCCTGAAGTGCCCACGTGCATTCATTAAAGATTGTTTCAACTGGAAGGAGTCAAAATAAATCTTGCAAATTGCACATCCAGTTTATTAGACTCGGACAAAATGGTGCGCCTACATGCAGGGCAGAAAGCAGAAGCTGTTCAGCAGCATCAATAGCTGAACATGGGGAGGGAGGAATGCAGAGAAACTTTACGGCAGATTTCGGCTGGCGGGATGATTTCCCGCATGCGAGACGGAGCGGAGTAACGGCTGTAAGTGGTCAGAACTGTAGCTTAATGCCTCATCCCAAAGCGTGCATGGGGAAGGATTAAAACCTGAGTATCGATTGCATAAAGGAGAAAAAGGGATTACATGTTCTAGGGAGGAGCGAAAGAGAAAGCTTTAGGTAGTTCTGTAAACTAAGATTAAGAATTAAACCAATTTTAAAGAGATTTTGGAATACATTTAAATGTGCAAGATGTGTGTCTTAATTACTGTATGTTCTGCTTTGCATACTTTATGTTTAATTTGCCCAATTTTTGGATGTGCTGAGGAGCAGCAGCATCCACTGCTTTTAGCTCAAGTTGAGAGACATCAATATTGTGAGAATAATTGAGCCCACCGTGGCTGAACTGGGGACATTTCCAGACCACGTTACTTTACAGATACCTGCAGCATGTTACGAAGTGACCATCCTCAGCTCTCCGTCATCCTAAAGCGACAAGAAACGTGGCCAGTCTGGCCACGATCACAGAGATCTAGTAATAAATACTGTGAAGTTTATTCGAGTGTACACACAGGAGATTCTCCGAGGCAATGAAAGGACTGGACCCAGCATGTCACGTCGCAGCTCCCATCACAAGGAACCCGTTGTTGCAACCTCTTAACGATAACGCTGGTATTTCTTGGGTTGCCTCCATTTTGCCCCTAGACCTTTTTCAGTAAACCTCGTAGCATGTCTTACGCCAACTGGTGTCTCCCTGGCCACGAGACTTCGTGAGATTACGTGTTAAAGATAATATCACCTAACATACTTCGCTTGGCCAATATCATCACTGTTAAATCTTTAATGGTAAATGTTAAATCTTTTATTTAATGGAGAACTTCCCTTCACCCCTGCCCAAGAATGATATTTCTCCCTCCATGAAGAATGATTGCAAACATTTCTGACAATAATTAATTTTCCATTAATTATTTTCTATTTCTGTACAGTGTGTTCTTTTCATTCTAGCTCTCTAACAAATTTGGCGTTGAGACCCCTTCACCCTTTCCATCTATTCAAGTACAAGGTTCCATTCTTCATTAGGGCTATTTTAAAATCTGCAAAGAACTGTTTTCCAGATGTGGATATGCACAGACAGTAATTGCACTTCATGATCACTTCCAGCTGCCCTAAATGCCTGCCAACAAATTCCCATAAGGAGTGCATGTTTTGTGCTGCAAATCAGGGAGAACATTGTAAAATGATAATGTGTTGCACACTGCAGTACCTACAAGAGTTATGGACTTTATAACTGAACTAATTGGAATTAGGCTTTACTTTAAAGGTCAAGAAAGTGACAAAGAAATGCAATCTTTGTAAATTAATCTGTTGTGTTGTTTTTGAGTAGTATTGAGTACCTGTTTCTTGGATAACGTTCATTTTTTGTGAATTATATATTTGAATACTCTGCGGATGCCTTGCAAGCTTACATATCATGGATATGGCAATCTCATGTTTTGAATTTGGATTCGTAATCAGATACCACATATTCTTTTACCAAGTAAAACATTTGCCTCCTGGAACTGTTCTGGTGTGACCAGAACTTATAGTTATGGATCACATGTTCTTCTGGTGTTAATGGCCTCAATTTCATTGATATCAGTAGAGATATGTACACACTGCTAGAACTGAATTTGGTCCTGTATTTTTGTTATTTTAACAATGTAATTTTTAAATAGGTGTTTATATAGTTCCAGTGCAGTTTTCTCCCTTTTTACTTACACATCCTTATGATTCTTGGCTGAGATACAGTTTTATGCAAGAAGACCAGCAGAAGACATCACTTACAGCCTCAGAGTGAATAATAACAGCCCAACCAGCATAACAAGTGCTTTAGCAGTCTTCAAAAATAATAAAAAAAATTCCTGACACAGGCAGGACAGATTTTAAAAATCTATCATGTAACACCTTGCTCCGCTACTCACAAGCCTGTGGACCCAATAAACAACCTCTACCAGCTCTCTGTACAGACTACTCTGCACTCTGTTTCAAAGCTTGACCATGGCCCATGTTCCTGGAGATTAAAAATGTAGAGTTACACTTCCAACCACGCTTACCACCTTAGTGTCGTACTCAAAAACTCTGCTTTCCTTTTAGCAGCTGAATTCAGAATTTGGCTTCCTTCCATAGCAATATAAAGTGTGGAGAACCAGAACACTGCCAGGACCCAGAGCAGAAGAGCCTCAACCTGAAAACTCTGGTCAGGTGAGTCCACATTTTTTAATAAAGAGATATGTATTTTACTTTTTTTGCTGAAAGGAGGTTTGCAGAGCTGACCTCTTTGAGGCCTCTCCTGGACAATCTGGTAGACTTGAATGGAATACCTCCTGAAGTAGATATATGCTGGTGCAGCATCAGCCTGGAAAAATGAATGCTTCCTTGCATGTCCACCAAGCTACGGCGGGTCTAACTCAGTGTTACTGTATTGCTGTACACAGTCGTATGCCTGCGTGCATGATCAGGAATCTCACCTGTAGTTCCTAAGGACACAGTGTAGGTGGTTCCCATGGCTTTTTGTGGAGTAGTTCCTTATGCTTGATGATAGCAAATAGTCATTCTTGAGTCAGTTTTGCTGAATTTGCCAGTGATGTTCAACTTTTTCCACCTTACTTTTTTTCTTAGTGAAGATGTGGGTTGCTATCTTGCAAAGTTAAGCTTTTGAGTACTGAATTTCTTTCCTTGGTTAGCTTTTCTTTTGCCTCTTCCTTACGTGTGGTTCCTATATGCCCTAGAGATCACATGTTGAAAACTACTCCATTGGCTAAGTCTACAGCGGTGCGTCCCATGAATGTATAGCTCATAAACTATTTTCTACCAATACATGAAAGTCTTACTACAGGTTTATTTAAGCTGCAGCTCAGTTCTGGACAGTAACTCACTAACAATTTTCTGCGGTCCAGGGTTTTCACCTCCCACTAACAAGGAACTGAGCAATGAGTTGGACATCATGGCCAAAACTCACCTATGCTTTTCCCAGGCATTGCGGCTCTGTGTAGATGGTACCTGTCAGCCACTGGCTGTAGAAACAAGCCGTGTGTTGTCAACAGGGAGCCTTGTGATAATGCAAGGTGCTTTCTGTATCATGTAGGTGTAATGTTTGTGTAGGCTGTCCCCATGATCACTCCTGATGAATATACAGCTGGATACTTTGCTAGCTGAATGAAATGGCTTAGTAATACAATGTAATTATATAGCTTGAGTGTCAGAACTACAATTAGGAAAAAGGTAGGTGAAAATTAGGCTCCTAAATCCTTATTTGCTTCCCTAACAAAAGCTGGTTAGCTTTGTAAACCTGATGAGCATATGGCAAGCCCTGTCCGTGTAGGAATTACTGGGTGCAAGACGCATGTGAAAATCATGTCCAAGTAGGAGCCTATATCTACAATATTCTGTTTTGAAGCCTTGACTTGTTTGTGCATTGGAAGAATGTTCTTGTACCAACAGGGAAGTGAGTTTCATTCTCTTATTAGGGTCTCACATTTGGTAAGGGAAAAGTTAGCCTCTTGTTAGCACATAATATATTGAATATAATGAAAGGATTTAGGAAAATAAGAGGATGATGGGAGATGCGTTGTCTGAGTGATGATAATGCCTCTGGATGGGTCTGTGTGTGTATGTTTGTGTAAGAAGTGCATGAATGTGTAGTGACTTGATGGGAAGGACTCTACTCCCTTTGCACTTTAGGACGTTGACTGTGACACTTGTAGCTCCGTGCCCTGTTCTCGTTCAGGGAAGCAGGCCATGTTCCAATGAACAAGTGCCGATGGAATGGTATTGCATGGTCTAATGAGAGCGGGAGAGAAGATAATTAAGATTTTTCCACAAATGCCTCTGTCTTTGCATGGGATATTTCTATGAGGTATTATTTCAGGCTGATGCAATATCACACCGCCTGTGCACTGAGCTAGCAGGACAGGAGCCATACACTTCTAAGGCTGATAAGCCTGTTCAAGCACTTTGTTGACTTTGTTATGAGAACAAGATGGTCACAGTGGATGAGGGGAGGATGTTGCTTGCAGCAGGGGAACTGAGGCAGAGAGACACTCATTGCAGACAGCTGAATAGTACATGACCCTCCTACAATCTTCTTCAGAATCACCTCCTCTCCTTTGCCTGTTGTGTTGTAAGATACCACATGAACCCCTCTGCCTGTATTTTATGGACAGACACTTCTCCCTATTTGGTCTACAGATTTTTGATTAACTTTATAGTGGGATAGTTATATAATTTTCTTAAGCTACTTTAGGTACCACACTGAGGGAACCTAAGGGAATTAGTATTGCCTAACTTGGAAGTCTAAAAGGTAGAGGTCTCCATCTGAGCTGTTCATCTTTGGTTCATCTTGATCCATAGTCAGTGGTGAAAGAGAGGTTCTGAATCATTAGATTTAAGATTAGAGGTGGTGTCCTTTGGAGTGCTTCCAGTAAGTAGGGTGACCAGCCAGGGTGACTTTTACATTTCAGACCTGTGAAGGTGAGCACCTACAGCCCAAGCTAAGTTTCATAGATAGGAAAAAGTGGAGGATTCCCCCAGAAACTTCTTCAGGACACCAAGGGTTGGTGCCTAGGGGTAGGCAGGGTGGGCACCTCCTGTTTGCTGGTGCTGATGCTAAAGCGGCTCCTCCAGCTGTTAAATCACTGACTAGTGCAGCATCTCTGACAACTTCAGCAAGCGTTGATCATGGCTGGATGCCTGATTTGGAGCCCAGTATGATGAACAGGAGGCTTTTGTTTGACTTTCTGTTGGATTTTATGGTGAGCCCTGTTACATAAATAATAGCCTGTCTGCATGTGACATTATCAGCCTGATAATGCAGCTTCAGCAGTCTTTTCTCACAGTAGGTGGAAGTCACTGGCCAGAGCAGCCCTGTAGGCAGCACTTGCCACTTTCTAGAGAAAAGAAAGTGCCTTTCTTACCATGGCATTTTTGGTAGGTGGGAAAGCACTTGTAGCTGGGCATGGGAAAAGGAATAACGATCTTTTGTTATAAAGTTTTGTTATAACCACGCCTGTATGTGCTCCCTGGTAAAAATTCATCAACAACATTAATTTATTGTGCGTTCATGAACAGTCCTTCATTCACAACCCTCCCACACGCAGACATTCACATGTGACCAAGGTTCATAGCTGAAGATACTCGTTGACGCACAGTTCATCAACGGCTTTTTTTCAGCAGTGAGCCTTTCTGACGATGGATTTTTTTTACTCTGCTCTCCAGCTGACCTCTGCTATCCCGGTGTCTAGCCCAGAATCTCTTGGTTTTCTACTCTCCCTTCTGTTTAAAGGTATTAATTTCTTAAAGTTAAGGCTTATTGAAATTTCAGGAGGAAAGAGTTTCTGCCAAAACCCACAGTTTTGTCAAACCTAATTTTTGGCAAGAGAATGTCAGCTACACATACATGCACACACAAAACGTTGCCGGTGAGAAATTCAAAAGGAAAAAATTGTTTTGAGTGATCATTTCAAAACAAGATGAAATACTGTGTTACAGTACAACCTAAACTGTCATTTTTTCTTTTCAATAAAAATCCCCCACATTTTAAAAGAAAACATCGCTTTGTTTTGAAACATCAACCTGAGATAATTTTCTTTTTGGGTTTTCTTGGAAACTGCTCAAGCAAGGGCATTTTTTTAAAGCCTACATCCAGGATTTTTCTTTTTTAAATTCAACTTTTTTTTTCTTGTGGAAAAAAAGAAAAAAAAGTTTTTTGCCTTGCTCTACTTTCAGTTTTCAGACCTGGTCTCAGGATATGCCATACTGTACTTGTATAGAGCTGCTCTTCTCTATAGGGGATTTCCCCATATCTTCTACTCAATTAATGCAACTAATGGCTATAAGGAGAGTATTTTTTTTTTTACTCTCACCTAAAAAGACAAGTTAAATGATTTAGTTCCAGTTATGCAGAAGGCTGACACAGAAAAAAAAACCCAGAAAAAATTTGTGCCCCTTAGGTGGCCTCAAGAGATGGAGATTTATTACTTGCTCAAGCGCTCTTCATTTTTGCAAAGTGCAGGGTGTCTGTCTGAGTGGAAGGACCATTTTCAAGACCTGGTCTTTCCAAAGCTGATCTTCAAAGTGTGCTGCACCATCATAGCAATTCCTCTGCTGCTTTTCCACCTCCTCAGCCTGCATTTCTGATCATACTCCCAGCACTGCTCACTGCAGCACTATTGTACTAGCCTTGCCAATCTGTAGGGCCTCTCCAGGCTCGCTGCCTCCGTCCTTTTCAACTTGCACGCTGCTGTAGAAAACGACTGTTACCCTTTGTAATCAGCCTGAAAGCCCTGAGAGGCTGTTGGTTTTAAAGGGGAGTTTAGACAATGGTGGTGTGGTCTTTTGTGATAAACCAACCTCCAGTCGTAGGTAGAAAAACAGCAAGGCTCTTGTGTTCTCTTGACCTTTCTCCCAAAATAATCAATATCTGTAGGCTGTTGAGCCTATTAAACTCTGTGCCAGTAGAGAGGCTGTTTCATATACTCCGCCCTCTTTTCCCAGCTGGAAAACCAAAAACTGGAGAGACCTAGGGATCCACTCTATAAATGCCTGCAAGATGCTGTATTGCAACAGCCTTCCACAGCGAGGTATGTGAGGCTAATGCCCAAAATAATAGCCCTCTAGCCATGATGAGATTCGTAAAGAAAGCACTTACCACTCTTAAGCCAAAATCAATAGTAAATTTTTTTCCTTAGCTCAAAAGGACAAAACTATTTGTTTCGCCATCACACCAGCAGGCCATTCCTCGAGATGAGCTGCTTTCATCAAAGGCAGCAGTGCCTGCAGAAACAGAATTAACTTAACTTCACTAGCCTCTAATCATAGAAGGATTAGGTAACTCTATCTGTTCAAAGTGGATAAACAGTTTCAATTGCCTACCATGGTAAGTGGGTCTGTTTTAAATTTAGAAACCTTTCATAGCCTTGGGTAGAGTCTTTCATGTGACCTTGACAGCAGCAAAATCCGTCTTGAGACCGTGCCCAAGTTTTGATTCTTCCTCGTGGCATGATACTGTTATTGCTGAGAAGTTGGACGTTTGTACCAAGTGCTATGTCTCTACTAACGTAAAAAACTACCTATAAAGTCAGTTGGACTGTACGTTTGCCTATTACTCCCTCTGAATCATGGCCTTCTCATGCACACAGATGCCTTCCTGTGTTATTGCCAGGTTTTTCTCTAGGACATTAATTCAGCTGTGACTGTTGCAAGTCTGGTGGTTGTGGCTGAGTCAAAATCACTGCCTGAGGCTCCAGCACAAATCTGCAGAATAGTTCTTGTGGGTGGGATAGAGGTGGAAAGAAAAGGGTGATGGAGATAAGGGACATGTTAGAAATGAGGTAGGGAGCAGCGTGGGAGATATAGCTGGAAGCTGGTTTTGATGAACTGAAGCCTTAATACGCTACCTTGTCCTAGCAAGGGCCGTGTACTTTTTTTCACGAGCACAAAGAACACTACAGAGTCTATTGCCTTCACCTGACATGGGTGCTGTTCAACCCTCCCACTGCCGTGTTTTGCAAGGGTGTCTGTACATTTGTTCATTCTGTCTCCATAATCCTCTTTCTTCCTTTCTTTCTTCCTGCACTCTGCCCTCACCTAACACTGCTTTGACTTCTTGTCTGTTCCCCAAATCCCTGTTCCCGTTTCAGCACGAATCTCCCTCTGCACAGCTCATGCCAACATAATATTTTTCACATTTCCTCAAATCCCTCTCTTTACCATGCCTTTGCAAGAAATGTTTAATTATCCTGAATATACTGCTGATATTACAGGTCCCAGTATTTTGGGTGTTGTACAAATGCATCTAAGAAATGACCTTTGCTGAGGACTTTACAATGCAGACAAATAAGATAAATAAAGGATAAGAGGAAGCAATGTTATTACATTCCTGGTTGAGATAAGGAGCTAAGATACTTCCTGATTCAGGAAACAGCTTATATCTCAGGAAGTGGGTGAATACTTGTTTAAGTTCTGTTAGAGTCTGTGGACCCTGAGCATGTATGTAAAACTTATTTAACTGCTTCCTTGACCTACAGCTAGTGAATTATCTCAGGTAACACAAGGGGGACGTGGCTGAGTCGGGAACTCAGTCCACATTTCCAGTGACCTTGTCGAGTTTCTCCAAGATCACTTTTGGTTTATCTTTTCTCTTCCCCTTGCTTGTATTTTAACAAACTCGGTAAACTATTGCCTCTAGGTGTAAAGACACCCTTGACGTTTCTGTGTTATTCTTGCTATTTTCATTTTTTAAAAAATACAGTATTTTAGATTAAAAGGAAGGAAAAAGTGAAGTTAAGAATAACATCTGCAATCATAAAACCTGCACGGATTTCCATAGTCAAAAAATTTATGACTCAGACAATGGGTTTCAGTTTAAAAATATAAATTATAATCCCACTAGGGATCAATTTCACAGTGCAAAACTACTCTGACACTGCTGTGGGTTTTTATTAAGGAGTTTATAAAAGAAAATCTTAAATAAATACAGCTGGTGCAAGCTACAAGTAGGACTGGCTTGTAGATGACAAAAGTACTCAAATAAATAGATAGTCTCAAACGTCCCTTCTAGACAGAGTTTGTAATCATGATAGTAGGGGTACTGCACATGGGAATATCAAAAAGAAACTGTGACTAAGGCCAAGGAAAAAGCTGTGGGACAGTCTAAAGTTTTCAAGGGTCAGTAAAACATGCAGACGACACCATCCAGGGGGATCTGGACGAGCTCGAGAAGTGGGCCCATGTGAACCTTGTGAGGTTCAACAAAGCCAAGTGCAAGGTCCTGCACATGTTTTGGGGCAACCCCCGGCATCAATACAGGCTGGGGGATTGAGAACAGCTCTGCTGAGAAGGACTTGGGGGTACTGGTGGATGAAAAGCTGGACACGAGCCAGTGATGTGTTCTTGCAGCTCAGAGACCCAACCGTGTCCTGGGCTGCATCCAAAGAAGCGTGGCCAGCAGGTCGAGGGAGGGGATTCTGCCCCTCTACTCTGCTCTGGTGAGACCCCACCTGCAGTACTGCATCCAATTCTGGGGTCCTCAGCATAAGAAGAACACGGACCTGTTGGAGTGAGTCCAGAGAAGGGCCATGAAGATGATCGGGGGCTGGAGCACCTCTCCTAGGAGGACAGGCTGAGAGAGTTGGGGTTGTTCTGCCTGGAGAAAAGAAGGCTCCTGTAGTGATAGGACAAGGGGTTATGATTTTAAACTAATAGAGGGCAGATTTAGACTAGATATAAGGGTAAAGTTTTTTTACAATGAGGGTAGTAGAACAGGTTGCCCAAAGAGGTGGTAGATGTCCCATCCCTGGAAATGTTTCAGGTCAGGTTGGACGGGACTCTGAGCAACCTGATCTAGTGGAAGATGTCCCTGCTCACTGCAGGGGAGTTGGACTAGATGACATTTAAAGGTTCCTTCCAACCCAAACTATTCTATGATTCTATCTATATCACGTGGCAGAATTTACTACAATCTGGTGTTAATGCATGTATAGTGTTATGTATTGTGTGTTGCAAATAGGGTTCAAATATGTACTTGAGGGCTACACAGCACATTTTTAACCTTTTTTTTTTCTGTCAGTGATTATTGGTGTTTTGATGCTTGCTTTCTGCAGAAAAAAATGGTCTTTTCCTTCCAAACCATACGCAGAACCCCAGAAACATTGAGACTAGAATGTGCTTTCATGAAGGTATTTCTGTTTCCTTATACTCTTATTTTCCTCTATCACCTACTATTTCACACTGCATCTTGGCCAGAGACTGCCCCAATACAGGTTTCACCATGAAGGGAGCAAAAAGGAATGGGGAAGACATAAGTGAAACAGATATCATGGCCTTTCCAAGAGAATGGGAGCAGGAAAAACCAAAACTCTCTGTTATAGCTTGCTTTTTTTGGCTGCAATATTTTTGGGTTTGTCATTTTCCTGAAAAGTCCATATTTTCTACAAAAGCAGTACAAGAAAGAGACTGCATCTCCTTGGACTTCCTTGTCTGAATTAGCCCTGTGCCTCAAATTTTTGGCTGCTCTGAGACTAATTTGTGTTAAAACCAATTCTTTTGCAGTCACCTGTTCAGCCCTACTAGCTAAATTATTATTCCCTCTTGCAAGTGGAACATTCATGAGTGTCTTTTTGTCTTTTTTCATTGTTGTTTTAATAGGAGCCCTTTTTATATAATAAGCAAATGTACCAACAATTCTAGAAAATAATAGAAAATATTACAAACAGCGAAATAAAATGCTGGATTCATTAGTCAGGTTCTCACACCTTATTTTCAAACTCATGCTCACTGGTGAACAGAAACAATAGCTTGGGAAAAGCTGGGTGTCAAGATAAAAATGTCCATTTAAAGTTTGCATTCCAGACACTAAATTGTTAAAATGAGATTCCCAGGAACCACATAAAGACTTCCACATGCAGAAATTACTTAGGTAACAAATGAGAGAACAGTGAGAGTCAGAATATAAACTGTTTATCATCTCCCCTAAAAGCATAAAAAAAGCAAAATTCACATAAATATTTTCAAAAGTGTACTTTCTCAGTGTTGCTCTTCTCATGTCAAAACCTTGTCGTTCTCTAGGGCCCGTAATGGAAAGATCTGAAAGCACTTTCCTGACAGTAATCCCAGACCACCTGTCTGCAGAGATAAAATCATGCCTGAGACACAGCTCACGTACCTCTATCCTGAGCTAGGTCAGGCTTTTTTTCCCATCCTGTCCCTATAGATCAGCTGAGTTTAGTGGTGGTGTGGATACTCCAGCACTGAAGACCACCCATGGTGTGAAATCCTCCCCAGAATTCAGCGATTTGAAGAATAAGCCTACATTTTTTTTTTTTTTTTCCCAAGCCCCTTTGCCAGAGGGATGCAAGTTGGGAATAGAGCCGGGGAGCCAGTTCTCCATTACCTTGTGTGACCCCATACCGCATGCATGCTTCCTCATCCAACATACCGTCGACATCAGCACATTTGAAATAAGAGGTCCCTGTAATACGCTTGACTGAGATATAGGTATGAGTGGAGTCCATGTGCTACAGAAATAATCACCCATTAAACATCCACATCAACCCACAGCGCAGTGAGTCCTCCCACCTCAGTGAAACAACGGGAAGTCCTTGCCCAAAAGTTCAACGTTCATACTCTACAGATAAATTATTTATGACCATGCCCCTATCCCCCACCCCGTGCCGTTGTATTGTATTTCATACCATGCTCGCCACAAGCCGTAAGAGGGTTTCGGAGTGTGTGTATGTGTGTGTGTGTGTCAAGGCTTAGAGAGGAGCGCTGAATTTTCTAATACTAAAGGGCCCATTTCATGTTATTTATGACCTCACTAGTGTCGAAACAGAGACCTATAAATCGTAAACATAGGCGCACTAATTCTAGCAACAGCAAGTTTTAGTCACATGTAATTAAAACATCCCAAAGTCTTTCAGCTGTAATGTATTTCAAATGATACCACTGGGACGGGGGGAAATGGGAAATGGAGGAATCAGCAGTATTTCAAAGCCATGGCCATTGTTAGTTTTTGGGGCTCTGTACAGCACTGGCAGTGCTGCCAAGTCTGCAGGTTTCTTGATGCTGTTTTCTATTACATATTTTAATGGCAGTGTCATTGATTTCCAGAAACAGCAGGGGCATTTGCTTTGCTAGGATGCCATCATAAACTTCAGGAGATGAATCTGATGTCCACATTGAAAATAATACAAGCAAATTCTGTGATGGCATCTCTGCCGTGGATTAGATACACTAGAGAGGAGAAAATATAACTTTTCCCTCACTTTTATGCCCAAAAGTGGGCTAAAACTGGGGTCTGAGTCTTCTGTGAGGTTTGAGAACGTTTGGGGTCTTTTGCTTTTATTGTGATTTCTTGTAGGAACTTAGGATTAGCTGTTTTCTTGTAGTCAGGGGAACAGGGGAAAGGTGATGCATTGTGAAGACAGCACATTTTCAAATGCATGTAAGGGATTTGTTGTACCTAACACAGGATTAACCTGTGAAATTCAAGCTATCGTTCTTGCCAATAGATTGGAAAGACCCACCAAAGCATACAACAGGGCTCACCAATGTGTAGCTCGTGGCCATCAGGAATCAGAAAAATAAACCGAAGCCAAGAGTGACAGCAATGTGTCATTGTGTGCAATGCGTTATTTGCTCTACCCAGCAGGCGTCTGAGGTTTACATGTGTGGTGGGAACGTTTGCAACTGGATTGAAGGGGGTGCTCTCAATTCGGACACAAACCCTGTGGATTCAAAGGAATTGTGGAGCCCAGGCCAGCCTGGGTGAGGATCTGGGACATTTTCTCTCTTAGAGAGGATGTTAAGCTTCCACATTGCAGGGCACAAGCCAGCCCACCACTACCTGGGATTGGAAAACCTCCCCTGTGGGCAGACAACTCTGTGGCAGCCTGTTGCAGTTCCTCTGAAGCACCTATTAACAACTGCTTTCAGAAACCAAGGGTTGGCTTGATGGACCATTAGATTGATCCCGTGTGACAACTCCTACGCTCTTTTCCAGCCTGGATCCTCAGGCGAGCGATGGTGCTGGCTGTAGATCACAGGAGCGAGCGCTGAGCCAAGCCACGCTGCTCCCAGCAAAACCTCGGAGCAAGCCCTGGACTGGGAGCAGCGCTGGCTTGTTTGAGGCTGGGAACTCGTGCTGGGAGCGGCAGTGGGTGCAGGCAAACGGGACCATGGATCCAGCCCTGTGCAGACCCTGCTCTTGCCAATCTACCTGTCAGGTTGTTTTCTGAGGGATGAATTGCTCGGTTTGCATCAAACTTTCTGCTATTGTCTAATTTTAGTGAGCATAGCGGAGGGAAAAAGTTAAGGAAACAAAATATTAGTAGTGACAGGGAGGATGAAGGGAAAATATTAGTTTTGTGGCCAAAGTCCCAGGCATGCAGATTTCCATGCTGACTTGTTTCCTACTCTCCTTCTTTTTCATTATGGTGTCCTTTTCCTCAACCATTCCCAGCCTTTCTTATCAGCAGGTAATGAGCAGTGGCTGACACATGCTGTAGGAAGTTATCTCTTTAAGGAGGTTAAAGTAAATGCAGAGCTAACCACTGTGTAGTTAGACTGACTTTGTTTGCCAAATTCAACTTTGATGGTGGAAAGGCAAAGCATTCCTGTGGCAGGTGCTATATTGCTCTATAAAGACTACCCTAACGCACAGTCCCACTGGATCAGATCAATGGTTCATCCAGGGCTTTGGAGGCCAGGCAGGATCTTCTGTGGCAGGAGATGCTGCTGGGAAAAATGGAACCAAGTTGCTCTGTTGAAGGGAGCATGCCATAGCATGAGCTGAGGGACAGGGAGTGTACAAACGGGATGGTGTATTGGGTCAGGTTAGAGGGACATAGTGCAGGGTCAGGACCCCAGTGGCACCGGACAAGGGAAGAAAAGAGATAGTGCAGAAAGCACCTTGGACATTCTTGTGTTTTTCAGACAAATTTGGGAATTTTGGTCAAAATTCAGATATTTGAGGAGAAAGGAGGCTTTATTATCATTATTTACAGTAATGAGAAGAGGCATCATTTGAATTGGGCTAAAGAGCCTGGCCAGGGTTAGCAGAGGTAGAAAGGGGCTTCTATATTGTAATGCTTTTATATCCTTGTGATTAATGATGCTATGTGGGCTTCTCTGCCTCTAAATCCTCTTGGAAAATTTTGCAGGGATTGTTTTTTGTGTGTGAGGTGACACTAAGGTGTCTTTGGGTGAAATTGCACAGGACAAGGTAAGATGAAGGAGATGTTCTAAGTTCTTGAACTCGGTGGCGGTGGCTGGGACGGAGGCAAATCTTAAGTGAAGCCTTACGGGGATAATGTATTTTCTTAAATTTCTACAGAACTGAAATTTTCCTGAAGTGTGCCTGGTATTGCAGTGCTATCCCCTTTGACTGGGCAGAATGATTACATCAGTGCATTTCAGCTATATTGCTTTTCCATTGGATGCAATGTCCTCAGCTCCAATTTCTACCTACAGTTCAGGAATGATGCCTTTTTCTGTGTATGAGGTCTCTGAGTTTGTTATCTATTACAAATATATCTGGAAATTTTGGGGTCATCCTGTCTTAGATCATTAATGTCGGGAGATAAACACAGCTCCTTTTAGCCTTCAATTTCCTTTGCTTCTCCATGTATTCAAGTATCTGTTTACAGAAATGCTGCCAAGGTCTTCTTCGTAGTCAGCATTTTGTGCTTTGGTGTTGATACTGGTGAAGCATCACAGTTACATTTCTCACTTTGAAACCCATCGAAATACAGTGCCAGCTTACAAAAACTGCTAAGAGCAATTTGAGATCCAAAGAGTAGGATTTCTGTGGCCTCAGTTTAGTCATACAAAATGTAGATGTTTTAATGTTGTCTAAGTTATAGGTAACAGAGAAGCATCTTCTGGTTAATGGTATTATTCATCTTGGACAACTGTCCCACATGCTCTGTGTGGTTCTCTGGACGGTCTTTCTCTACACCTACTACAAGAAGAGCTCATATAGTTTAGATTAAGCCCCAGCTTTTACATGGTTAAAGTTAGGGTGGCATTAAAAATTTGTGGATGCAGGAATTATTTCTATTCTGTGTGCAAAGTACAATGGACAATCAGATCAGACAGAG
The DNA here is from genome assembly GCF_000737465.1 of Haliaeetus leucocephalus. Lineage (NCBI taxonomy): Eukaryota > Metazoa > Chordata > Aves > Accipitriformes > Accipitridae > Haliaeetus > Haliaeetus leucocephalus. Next base: position 251,865 of record NW_010973302.1, on the reverse strand, counting down.
GCAAACACAATTTTTGTTGCTTTTGTATGCTGGAATATATTTGGCAGCAGCTGAAGTTTAAAGATTCTTTAAATGTAGTTTTCATTGCTAAGTTATTGAATTTTCTCAGTGAGGGAAATGAGAAACTTACTTGTTTCTTGACTACCAACTTCACCAGAAGGTAAGAATTTTGTTTCATAAGAAATACTGAGTTTCAGAAATTTTTGGCAATCCTACATCAGAATGAATTGGACAGATTTCCAAATTTGTCATAACAGTAATGGGTGTAAAAAAGAACTCAGAGTACCTAGCAGATCCTTAGCCCTGAGGTTTGGGAAGCTTGTGTTCATGTCCACGTGCTAATTCAAGTAGAATTTTTCTCAATGAGAAATATTGATGCTGAAGCTTTCATTCAGCAGATCCATTTTACACACACACACAAGCACCAAAAAAACCCCAAACCAACCAACCAAATAAATAAATGCAAGACCTCCCCCCCCCCAAACCCAGTAGTGAAAAAAATAATCACTAACTTAATTTTGTGACTTCAGCTGGTTTTCAGGGTAACTTTTGAAGATCTGGAACCTGATTTTTCTTGTTCTGCAGAGGTGAATTGAGAACTTGGTTCCCAGATTTGTTTGCCCAGAAATTTTGCCACAAAACAAGAGACAGAGCGGGAGGGAGAACGCACAGAGGCAGAATTCAGTTTCTGAGGCTGAACCTATCTTTATTTAAGATCTGCAGTCTTGCATCTAGCTGCCTGTCATTTAGATGCAGAATTAATGTCGGTGCTAAGAAAATCTTTATTCACACACCTACAGTCATTCGCTGATTATAAGATTTTGCTTGTTTTTCTTTGTTGAAAAAATGCACGTCCCACTGCAGGATGCATTGCTCCTGGAGATGTGCTGATGGGAATGCCTCAGTGCTCCATCTCTCAGTGTCCTTGCTGTAAGGCCTGGAACTCAGGGTGGCAGATGTCTGCTGCTGAGTGCTTGGCTTTTTATTTTTTTTCCCCTCCTTGTGCTTCATCACTCGATATTTTTAGTTGCTAAATGTTGCAGAGACAGCTTTTTCAATTAGAAAAGTGACAAACTCTGCAAAATGAATTCCAGCACTTGAAGAACATCAGCATCAATCTCCAGTACTTACTGACTTTGCAGGATGGGCTTGTTTTTCCTAAACTGAATGCTTTGACCTATTTGTCTCCAAAAGAAATAAACAAAACAAAACACCAACCAAGAACATTCCCATCTAATGATGTTTAGGAAAAGGCATGTGTCCAAATAAGTTCCTGTGTCCTAAGCAGACCGACATCAGTGGACTTGAATCTCAGTTGGGGTGTGGTAGAAAGAGAGTTAAGAAACTTTGCTATGGATACAGAGGTTTTTTTGAAGGCTGCCAATGCATTTATAATCTGGTGTGTGGCTACGGAGTCAAACATGTCCAGGTATGATGCATGTCTATGACTTTCTACAAAGCTCTGTGTACCTTATGCATGCTTATTTAATGTCTAGGAATCTGACAGACCATCAGTTTGGTCATTCTTTAACATCGAACATAATGGCCAGTATTTGCCTTAATTTAAGGAATCAGAACTAGCAATGCCTACAGGATAGACCTGATAAATGAAATCTGAGATGCAAATAAATGGCCTCATTTCCAGGTACTGCTTTAAATGCTAATGAAAAAGGCTTTGAGAATTTAAGTTATTTAGGTTTCTGCTTAATATGGACTTATCTTCTATTTTGGTTTTCTCTTTAGAATGTACATGAACTTATAGAGTCTCAGGCAAATCAAAGCAGTGGCAAATCCGAATTATAATAGTTGGGCTATTATTTATTATTTGTACTGTAGTGGGTTTAAGAACATCCAGCCATTTACCTAGGAAAAGGTTAAGAGATGCCTGTAGTGGAGGAGTCACCTGGTAGTTTAATAGTCAACCTTTTTCACTCTTAAAGTCACCTGATCAGAAGCTGAAATTATACAAGTTTAGGTTAGGAAGAAAAATGGTCGAATTTGTAACCATGAAAGCAGGAACACTTTATGTGAGGCTACAGTGGCTTCTCCATCCCTAAAAATATTTGGATTTAGACGGAGATGTTATAACTTAAGTGGGACTTGCAATGGAAGTTACAAAGGTAGTCAGACTAGATGATCGTAATGCTCCTCTCTAAGACCAGGCTCTATATCTATTACTTTTTACTGATAATGGGCATGATATTGTCTAGCTGCAGCATTGGAAAGAGCTGTGAGAATGTACTCCCAGAGGAAGCACGGGCTGAGAACCAAGCTCCACAGAGGTATTATTACTTAGGAGGCTGACACAGTTAACACAGTCAAAAACCCAAGCTGATTATTCCGAAAGTATATATCAGTTTTGGGCATCTTCTAGCAAGCTGGAGACAAGAGAACCTTTTGGGAGTCCTGGTCAAGACGAGGATGGTTTGCTGCCTTTGCCCAAAGTCCACTAAATCCACTCTGTTTCACTTTGTTATGGGTTTGCTTGCAGCAATGTGTTGGCTTTAAGACACACATTTTGAGAGACTACAAGGAGGTGGACTCAGGGACCATGGGCACTGCCCTGATGGCCTGTTTGTTGACTCTTGCTGAGTTGTCTCTGAAAGGTAGCAACTTCCATGCTGCAGAAAGTCCTGGATTTCAGACTGGGGCATCATAGCCAGATGCTCCAAGAGAAACGGTTGGGTTTCAGTGCCAGGCAAGGAGGAAAACAAAACAACACAGCTCAGCTCAGCTCAACTCAACTCAACTCAACTCAACTCAACTCAGTTCAACAACTTCACTCAACACTCCTATGAAACAAAAATGCTGAGCTCCATACTTCCCTACATGGGAGGCTCTGATACAGGTAATGGATGCTGATGTGGTGGTTGTAGCTGGAAGCCAGTACATTTTGAAGTCTGCCTACACCAAATTGTTTTAAGAAAGTGAACAGGTGACCTGGGCGACAGCTCACACTCCTGATGACTTATCAGGATCTGGGAAGCAATCCAAAACTACCTTCCTCAGGCCAATTCCCATCACTGCCAGATTTTCAAAATAATTCCTGATGCTACAAGAAATCAGTGATAAGAGGAGAAAGGTCTGTCAGCAGGGAACATGCAAACACGGACAGGCTCCCCTCTTGATGGACTTTCTTGGAAAGGAAAACTTTGCTGTTGTTATTGTTATTTAGCAATAAATCCATGATGCTAGCATGGTCCTTGTAGCTATTTGTTAGGCAAGATGTTCTGGGTGGGCAAACTTTGCGGGTTTTAACTTCTGCTCTCAAAAATGAATGCTTTGGTCCATTGTGTCTCCAGCATGCCCTCACCAATGTTCCTGTGACAGGATCATCTGACCTAACTGCAGGAGCCCCAGGAAACTGCTCTCCCTCTGCAATCCAAAGTAGGGTCGGAGTGCCCATAGGACAGAGAATAGAACAGAATGAGTTTTGATGAGTATTAAGAGGACTTATTATTGAGATAAATGCACCTTGACAGATCCTATGAGTCTCTCCCTTTCTTTCCCAGTAAAAGAAAAACAGGCTGAGCTGCCAAAGTCTTGCCTTTAACTAAACAGTCAAGAGAGCGATCAGACCACAGTGGTCTTATTGCACAGCAGCATTGCTCAGCTACTGATGTCCTTCTTGCTTTCCGTGGAGCAGTTCTGGTTTGAAATACTGCTGGAACAGATGCATGTAATTATTGGGTAAAAGTTAGCTGGTCAGACAATTCCTGTATATTAACCTATATACACGTGATGAATGTACATCTGCTGACTCCTGCCTTGGATGGGAGTCTTTCACAGGAGCAGTGTGGAACTCTGCTCTGTCACCGTCACAGGTCCTGCTCAGCCAACACAGCCTGGGTCTGTGATGAGGGGGAGCCAGCCAGACACTTAAGAGCCCCAAATCAATAGATGGACAATGAACTGATTAAGGAAAAACTCTACTGTCTACGCCTTAGGGTAGCACCTAATGCAGCTCTATGAGATTCTGGGATTTTAGTTGAATAAACACGTTCTTGTTTCTCAGGAGAAAAGCTACCCAACTGTCTCTCATTCCAGCTGAAATAATGGCAATGCCTGGACTAGGTTAAGGGAAACTGTGTAGCAATAGGTGATGATACTGATGATTATAATAAATCTCAGTTTTGAAATTACTTTTGTTCAGTGAGGGGACTCCATCTTTTCATTGCCTCACTCCACAGAGAAGGCTGGCTGTTCCTCAGGGCTGTGCAATTCAAATGTCTTTGCCTGGTTGGAAGATCTCCCCTCTCACAACCTGACATAACCTTACAGGAGCCCGGCTACAAAACACAATTATTTCTTCAGGGGTCATAAATTGGGCTAAAGTTTGAGTAAGTCCACAAAATATGCCAAGTAATACTAATACAGGGACACTTCTATGACACCTTTCATCAGAGCAGCCTGATTTTAAGCAGAAAGGACATGAATATCTTCTGAAAATCAGGTGCCATTTAAGTGTTTCAGGTTGAGCAGACAAGAGAGAAAACCATCAACCATCATTAAAAGGCTTGGACTCTAATAGTGTGGCTTATGCAACTGCAAGGAAGTAGAAAGAGCTATCCCTTTCTTTCTCTGAATACAGCCCTTAATTAAAGGATCAGATTTTTTTACATTCTGGAAACACAAGTGTTATGGTGTCACCAAGAGAAATAATCTCAATGGTTAGATAAGTATCAATACAAGGTAATCCTTAATGAACTCAAATAAAGTTTATTCTACAAAATAGTTCCTAGATTTAGTTCTTACGGCCTGATGAATGTAGATGAAAACCCTTTGAGATATAAGGATCCCTAAGTTACACCTGAATGAACTCAGTTTTTTCTCTGACACCGTGGGACAACCTTTGACAACAATACCAAGAGAAGAACTTGACTTATAAAGCTGGGAATAAAGATGGACATGTGGTCTGTTTGACATTTGGAACAAAGCACTTTTCCGCAGTCAGAAGGAGACCCTTCTCTGTCTCTGAAGTTGAAAAAGTAGTTAGGAGAGGATACATCTCTCCCAGTATGAAAATCAGATGCCTGCGGTGGGATTCAGCTTGCACAGTAAAACTCTGAAATTAAAGAATTCACCCGTGTACATCTCAGCTCCCATTGCAGTCAGTGACCACCCAGGTAACGCACTGACGGGATGACAGAAACCAGTTCTGCTCTTCCAGAACACCTACACTTGGTCAGCTAAATCCCTCTCTAGGTTTCATTGACTAAACTCAGAAAGCCTCTGTTGACAGGGAATGTAGACATCCAACTCACACGTGGACACCTATGTACGCACTCTTAATCGTCAGCATCTTTGCCTTGTACCCAAGGGACTTCTCCAACTTTCCTACGTGGAGAGAGAAAAGTTCTTCCCTTGGAGGATGGCTCAAAGCTGCCTGCAAGACATCCAGAGCTTTGTATCTCCCTCTCATGTGTTTTTAAAAGAAGGCCATATGCTGAGGTAGATTAGACATCTAATTTCTAGAAGTGTAAAGATAGGTGAGTATGCCAAAATAAATCACTGCAGCTCTGACCTGCACCGTCTGCCTCCATTTATGTATGATTCAACTGTGGCTGGAAAACTGCATTTGATTAATAGCTCTGTATTGCCAGCAAGTTGTTGAGAAGCAGAATCACTTCATTTTAGTTGCTCTCCTCTGATCAGAAGGCTGGAGGCATGGGTTTATAGGCAGAATTAAAAGAAACATATCTATATGCATACAGTGGAAGAGGCAATTAAGAGGAGTTACGAAAAGCCAAACTTCAAGAGATTGTTAACAAAGAAAGAGAACAGCAATTATTTGGCGTGATACCCAGGGTAAAGCTAGCAGCAAGAGGATTCAATTAAGACAGAGAAAATGTGAAATTTGGGCAGACCTTACAGGAAAATTTTCTGAGAAAGAGACCTATGGGGGTATGGAATAATTTGAAATCCCTGAAAAGAAAGGTTTTAAGCCAGGCGAAACAGAACATCAGCAAATATTCTGGCAATAACTCTCACAAGAGCAAGAGAATTGCTTGGATGGTCTAACCGGTTTCTCCTCTACCTAAATTCTGTCATTTTGAATTCTGCTTCCTGATGTGTGATGGCTTCTACAGTATAAATCCCTTTAATAATGACTAGGATATTGCGGTTCATTTATCTTTGGTGGGTCAGTTATTACTTTTCTGCAGTAAATGGCCATGCACTATGACAAACACACAAAAATCAACTCTACCCACAAACACACCTGCCTTGGCTGTCGCTGCGCAGTCGCAATAATAGCCCATCTAGACTCAGCATTACCTCCAGGCCAGACCTAGCCCTAGCTGAGGCTCAGGGTATAAAGGTATCCGAAATTCATACAGATGGGACACTGCAGGAGATACTCTCTTTGCTTGTTTAATTTTTTTTCTAGCGTCTGATCATGAGGGAGCAAAAGTTGTTGATGTGTTGTCTACTTGCTGAGTGTTTGGCCCCTAAAAAGCCATTTATGCCTCTATTGTGCTAGTAGGCATTGGGATGCTTGAAAGTGGCTGTGTCAGCAGAGAGCCTCTGTTGGAAAATTGGTAAAGATATTCTCAGGGAATGAGAAAATCGAGCCAGAGAGATGCAAGTGAAATTTAATTCCTAACAATGAGATTTGCTGTGCAGCAGTTGCAATATAAATGGGGGACTTTCTGGTATCCCCCAATTAGCATTACTTGGAAGTAAAGATGTGGAGTTGTGGGGGAGCTTGTTTATGAATCTGGGTCCATTTCAGCAAATTCTTTTATCCAAAAGAAGCACAATTTTTGAAAGTGTTTCACACTGAAATGCTTTTCCACGTGAAATATTTCATTTCAGGAAATGCCAAAGCAATTCAAGTCAGTATTTTTTTAAGGAATATTTTGACTTTTGTTTCAAAACATTTTTTTTTAATTTAAAAATTGACTACAGTGAAAAGGAGAAAAAAAAAGGTTGAATAAAAAAAAATCCCTAAATACTCTCAGCACGTAAGAAGATATTTATTTTTGGAGTGAACAAATTCCTTCAAGTTGCCCCCAAATGAAGTTGGTTATTATGCTTTTTTTTGCCTAGTTGCAAATCCTGAACATATTTTCTAGTAGACCTGCCCAGGATTTTCTCCTGGGTTTCTTTTAGGCCACTGAAAAAAAAAAAAAAAAAAAAAAAAAAAATCCATCTCTGCTGTGGAATGTATTGCAGGGAGCAGTCGTGCCCTGGTTGGAGATGACACTGCATTTCTCTCTTATCTCTGTGACTAACTTTCAGACATCGAAATTACCTTTTAACATATGGAAGGTGTATGGACAGGATTTTTTGTACAAGCCAAACTGCAGCAGATGGGTGACAAATACAGCACTCTGTCTTTGATTTAGCAAAAATAATCTACTTCACATTCATGGAGACTGCATGGTTTTTCCATGAACTTTCTATGCAGGCTTACTTCTCTAAGGGCTCTGGTTATATTTCAAATAATTTCTAACTTGATTATGCTATTTTTTGTTTGAGTCAGAGAGAATCTCATATATTTGATGCCCATTTCCTCTCCCTTGACCAGCCCTGTGACATTTCATTCATTTGCAGCACTGGAGTCATTCCAAATCCTAATTTCATGGCATGGTTTGTTTTCTCTTTACTGAGGCTGTTCTCACACCCAAGTGGCCAAACAAAATGCTTTTCAAGATAGGCGGAAAAAAGGAAAAAAAAAAAAAAGAGGAAAAATAAAAGAACATGACACTCAGATTTATCCACCGGTGCTGGAAGTGGACATCATGCAAGGGTCCAACGCTGAAGGGATGCTTTTTCCATGTCTCAAATGAGGACACGTGGGACACAAGAGGAAGAGCAAGGCTGATCCCATCTCCACTGACTCTTGTCCTGCTCTGTCCCTAGGCCAGCCAGTGCTGGTAGCACTGCAGAGCCAACCCATTTTGCAAAATGAGCTTTTTCTGCTGTGGTGGCCTGTGTGCTTTATAGGTCTACTCCCTCCCACACCAGTAAATGCTCTTACTCTTAAGGCTCCGTGGTGGTGCAGCCCCCTTGGGCGACGTTGCGACGTCAGGACCAGCCAACATTGTGTTCTTGTTTTGGCTACAAGCGCAGGGAGTTGGGACAATCTGGTACTTTTTTGTCCTGGTTACGGTACAGTGAGTTAGGACAATTAGGCACTGCCTAACCATACCTGGAACTCCTGCTGCCTCTATGGTGGCCTGTCCTGGAAGGTGCCAGAATTACCTGGCAAGAATTGTGGCCAAAATGGAAATATACTGACCAAAGTCAATCATCTCACGATGCTATAAATAGCGATCCTAAGTGAGACCCTTTGAGCTCTCAGGGATCGCAGCAGGCTGTGACCCAGTATCTCCCCCTGAGTTGGGACACCTCTCAGGGTAGATTTTGCAAGGATTTTGAAGAGTAGATTTCACAAGGATTTCCAAGATCATCCACTGATAGATGCTAACGAAGAAGAAGGGGTCAAAGATCATCTGCTGGCAAATGCTGATGAAGGAGAATAGTCAATAATTCACTACAATTAGGTTTCGCGAAGTTTTAAAGAACGTTTGGTACCAATCATTTACTATGGTTGGCAAAGAGAGAAAAATCTTGATCATAGCTTAAGCTCTCTTTATATGTGTGTGTGCACGATTCAATTTAGGAAACTCCATAGTGTTGATTATAGCAAATTTTTTTAAATCACTCTGATAATTGGCTGATTATTAAGTATCGTTAAAAATCATATGACCTAATCTTGTGATTTACCATCATAGTTCTAATAAATCTTGAATTACTGCTACCTCAAAGTTGTGTAGGATCCATAATCACTCATTCCCCGACAAATTGGTGTAGTAACTCAACGAGAGGTTTATCCTTACCCTTTGTATCCCTTCCACTAGGCATAAACCATTGACCAAGTCTGGGACTAAGATTGGATCTAGCTGCACCTAAGCTCCATCAGGAGTTTAGAAAGGAAGGGGGTCCACTCTGAACCTCATGTCTCAATGGGAAGGTCTCCTTTACCCATTTGCATCTCTGGTCTCTGTGTAGATCATTCTAAATCCATTCGAACTCAATTTCCCTTTGTATGTTTCTTCCATGTAGTAAGTAATAGAGTGAACCTTGCCATCGAACTTTGCTAAGTCGCACTTTTACAAATTCACATTACAATCACTTCTGCTAATACCTTTGATGGTGATTCTCTAAGTGATCTAAATCACTCATTTGTGACAGGCTCATCGGTGTAACCACACACATTCCTTTGCAGAGCAAGGACAGCTAGCCTCAGCTCTGCCTTTGAGGAGTCAAACTAGGCTCTTACTAAACACAGTGAGTTTTTTTTTTCTTTTTTTTTGGTTTAATTATCTTCGATAGGCTAAGCTGAAGGAGCAGGCAGAGTGGACTGCAGCTCTGCTCTGTACACCAGGTGGCCTCAGTGGTATGTGCTTCAGTCCTGATGATCTCAAGGTGCAACTGTCACTCCTGCTGATACCATTTTTGTTTGCCGTGATATGAGCATGCTTACAGTACAGTGAAACAGAGCCAAGAATCATGCAACAGGAAAAAAAAAAATAGAAGATAAAACACATGCATGGATGGGATTGATATCACAAGGCATCTGTTAAACACACATAATCAATTGCCTCTTTATATGAAACAGCTCTGCAGACAATGAATACTGCTGCGTTGTAGCTACCTGGAGGAACAGAGAGTTGTTATCCTCTCGTCTTAGAATAAAGTCCTTTAAAAATAAAAGCCTCAGCTGCATTCAAGCATTTTGCATGTTGCCATGTAACAATTTATTCATTAAAGAGGAGATGCAGGAACCGACAGATGACTGATAAAACTGGCTGCATGGGAAATTGCATCGAGTCTCAGTGAGAGGTTGATTGTTCACATGGAGGGAAGCTGCTGGTGGATTTTCTCATCTCACTGAACTGATTTAATATGTACACAGAGGAGGAGTAGACTGATGAAATCTGCTGGTGACATGAAGTTAGAGGACACTATCAATGCAATAGAAAATTGTAAGTCATAGAAATCTGGCAAGGTTCAGTAGTACAAAATGTAGGTTGTCCACCTATGGTGGCAGTCTAAATGTAAATTTCTATGGAGGACTTACTCACCATGAGTTCTCTTTACTGTTAGTAGTGACAAAAGCACTTTAAACATACTATCCATGTCTTCCTAAAATAGATACCTAGGATACAGCTAAAGGACTTTACACTAAGCATAGCTATCACTCACTCTTGAAGGTGAGGACTCCATAAGGTGTCTGGGTCAGGCACAGATGCATGAACTGTACTCATCTACATATTGCAAAATGAATCACATCTGGCTTTAGAGGAAAATAATACAATTTCTGCAAGTTGGTGCCATCCATTGGAAGGGATGAAGGAAGGGCGGCTTGTGCTTTTCAGGCATGAAGACCTCTGATCTGTCACTACATGGGGAAAAGCCAAAAAATGCGAAGGTACACTATGATCCTGGGATTGTTCAGTTGATGTGTTTCCTGTATTGAGAGTCTTGATATGACACAGAAATGCATGGTGCCTGGATTTCCAACAGGAGCAAGTGCTAAGAGTGGCTATGAACATCAGGTAGTGACCATCACTTCAAACAAGACCGAGGTAGTTTGGCCAGTTGGCACACGGAGGTCTTGTTGGCTCGAGACCCAGCTCCAAATGAACTGGTGGATGTAATAAAAACAAAGTGTGTTTGGAAAGCCTGAGTGGGATGCATCAGCCTGGACAACCTTGGTGGAGAGAACTGTCTCTCAGCAGGCATTCACCGCTGGACCACAAGAGCCTGAAAGAGTGGGAAAAGGAAAGCAAGGCAAGGCAAGGCTGTGGGGCTTTCCAGCTGCAGTCCAAGGTCTTTTTAAGAAGATTAACCTTCAGGCTGTGAACGACCCTTCACATTGTCTCTTGCTTTCCTCAGCATTATCAAAGCTGGTGCCATGTTTTCACTCTTTTTTTTTGAGCTGTCTTCCCAGATAGCATGCTAGCTGCATCTCTCCTTAGCATTGGTTCTTCCCCTGCCATGCCTACAGTGACCCTGTCAAGCAATGTCCTACACCCTAAGCTTTTCCCAGTCCCTGTAGGCTTTGCCAAGGATTACTAAAAAAGCTTCCAACCCCCTGCTCTGACTACGTGGGGATTAACTGGGACCAGCTCTGAGCAATCAGATGAGCCATCAAGACTGCAACTGCTTACCAAGATGGAGTGATACATGACTGGAGAGACAGAAAAATCACAGAAAGATCTGAGAGAGGGGGGGAATGAGGAATTAAAAAGATTAACACCTAGAATTAAACCACCAGTCAACAGAGATTAATTGCAAGGGGAAGCAAGTCAGGGCTATGCAATACCTGTCATATGCTGTTACAGCAGGAGGAAAACTCTACTTTTAGGAACTTGTTAGTGGTCAAATAAGTTGGTTAAAACATGTGAAACAATTTGAAACTCTGTGTGCCTAGCTCCACTCTTCTTTGCACACTGCCCAAAGGGTGACGTGATAAAGGACAGACGGACAGACCACCTTAGGACATCCCTCACTCACCCCTCATTTGTGACCGGGAGCTGTGTAAGCTACCAAAGAGCAAGTAGATGGCTTCTAATGGGATAAGGTTCAAGAAGGGTTTGGCAAGAGATGAATTAATTTAATGTGTCTTATAAGAAAGCAGTGGACTGTAGGAAAGGAAAGGCATGGTTTGGAGATGACAAAGTTACGCAGGGATGGCGGTGAGGTACGTTGGTGAGTTTAAGTACAGCCATGGAGTTGAAGCGTTAGACGACAGACCGTGGCAAAGGCCTGATAAGGACACAGTGAGTCAGATACTGGTCTATAGGGAGAAACATTTTTCATTATTGTAAACAAAGACTTTTTTCTCCTACAGTGCTTAATTGATCTCTGGAACTGACTACTATAAAGTATTACTGGGCATGCAATTTAGCAGGAGGAAGATATAGTTGGGAATACTCTGAGTTATCTCACAGAGGATAGATGTGTAATGGAAATACAATGTAATGTAAACTCATACTTTAGGGTATACAATCATTAACTGCTGACAGGCTTATATGGCAAAATTAGTCCATAGTTGCTCAAAGGGGATTCTTGTGTCTTCCTCTGAGGAACGCTTGGAGGAAGGATACTGGATTAAAAGCATTGCTAATTGGATCCAGCTCCGGTCTTCCTATATCTTAGCAAATCTTTTCCATTTCTGACTCATATGGTATGGAAAAAAATCATATCTCCTGCAGGTTATATGCATTTCAATAAGAACAGAAGTTTAATTTCTATGAATGGCATTCTTGGGAAAAGGAAAAAGATCCAAACAAAAGCAGGAAGCTGTAGTGTACTGGCTGTTTTGCAGGCTAGCCTACCTGCAAGCAGTTAATGGAAGTGCAGTGGTTGATAGTCAATAAACATCTCCCACAAAAACACTGCCTTAATTATAGGCCCCCTGAGACTTCATCCACTGAGGCCTATTTGGCTATGTAGCGTATGGCCAGATTTACAGAAGACAGAATTGCTTTTTCCTCCCTTTTTTTTTTAATTTATTTGAAAATCTGTAATTAAAGACTATAAACCCCAGCATACAAGGTAATATTAAGGGAACTGAGTTAGAGACCAACACATCTCAAGGTCTGTAGGGCGTCCGACTTCTCTGAGGGTGTTAGGTGCCCATTAGGTGCTTTTCAGTGGCTCTTTGGTACCTAGGTCCCTCAGATGGTACACATTCACAGCAAAGATGAAGAGAACCCCATTTGATTAACCTTTGGGATTCCTATGGTTTAAGGAAAGAAAGGAGGCTCTTGAGACCTCAGCTGGTACCTTTGACGAGAGCTCCTGAATTCTGTGGCTGTGCCAATAAATAGTGGTAGTAAAATGTCTGAAGAGGAGAAGAATAATTATTCTTCAGGATGGTAGGAACATATGATGGAATTCCCCATCCTCTGATAAACATATCTACAAACAAGTGATCAAATTGAAATACTTTTGGTTCATAAGCAGCTAATCTGCAAAGAAATCTCTCCCTTGTTCCTTCCATTGCCTTCACAACATTATTTTCATTTCTATCTAGATTTGTTTGCTTGTTAGTCTGTGGCCTCCCCTTGAGGATATAACTGCAGATGGATGAATTATTTTATTTTATTAAATATTATTCTTGGCTTTTTGGAGATGTTTTTTGTTTTGCTTTAATGATTATTCCTCCTGGTGTTATTTCAGTTTTCAATTACAACTTGTGTGTGTATGTGTCTGGTAGACTACCATTTTGTAAATGGGTGTATGCACTTATTGTTAATTGATTCCCCAAATAAACCCAAATGCTTGCATTGAAATCATGTATTATATTTCTTGCATGCCACTGAGCTGGAAGCCTTCCAGTTTGGCATCTATTGCTGCTCTGGAGGTGGGCATCTTTCTCTCCCTCCTGTTACCCCTGGAGTGAACAGAGATGCTCATGTTAATTTTCTTTGCCAACCTCGTAGCACTGGCTGATGTCTCTGAATAAAGGTGGCCAAAGCTGCACTGCTAAGTGTGTATTTAGCCATCCAGATAAATGATTGCTTTTTTAAAAAAAAACAGGTGCTGAACTGTCAGCAGCCCCAACAGGCTTCAGTGAGGGTTTTCTTCCCTAAAGTCAGGCCATTGTGAAGGATATTTTTTCAAAAGCAGCCCTTGTTGGCCTATATCTGCTCCCACCAAAACCACCGTCTGCTTGAGAGTTAGCTCAGAAATGAGAATTAATCCACAATTGGTCCTTTAGCCAGTTTTTGCAGTCCCATATTTTTTCAGGCTTTAGCTAGAAAACACAGCTGAAGTCCCTCATGGTGGGACTGTGTACTTCAGCAGGTTTCAGCAGGTCATCTAGTTCCCCTTTATGCCAAAGAAGAAAGATAATCCCCTTTCAACTGTGATTCATCCCACATATTACAGACATCTATCTTAGGAGAAGATGAATCATTTCCTGGAGGTGCTTCTCTCTCTGTCTCTCTCTCCATTTAGGAAACCTAGAAAAAAGCTTCAGCAAGACTATGAATTGTAGACAGCTAAAATGGGGGAGATGAATCCCACTGTGCACCGAGAATCAATGACTGCCGATTCATTGAATTCTAACTTTCAAATGCTGTCAGCATTTCTGTTTTCACAGCAAAAGTCTTTTTGTTTGGGATTTTCTACTGGTAACTAATTACTGTCATTTTTAACACAGACCTGAAAAAACCATTAAACTGGCCCACTGTGCTGGTAGCCTTATGGCCATCTGTGATGGGGTTCAGTTGCTCAACCACAAGCACCTTAGTGTTGTTTTAGACACTGAGGGGTTTCATGTCTGGTCTCCAGATGCCAAAATCAGTCAAGTCTCCCATAAGGCTGGCTTCGTGTCTGCCGGCCCCAGGAGGATAACTCAAATACAAGCCTATAGTTGCATCAAGCCCCTGGTAAAATGCCTTCAAATAAAACGAAGCAGAAGCTGGAAAGGTGGCATGTCCTGCCCCGGGCTGGATACCCATTAGCCGTTGGGTGCCAACGGGTGCTTCGTGTTGTTGCCTTCCACCCTGGTCATGTTACTCTTCAGGGATTTGCCTTCTGATGGCCATTTGGGAAAATCAGGTTATGCTTCCTGCGTAGATTCAAAAGTAAAGTTCATCTCGCTAGAAAGACTCCTCCACACTAATATTTAGCCAGTGGGAAGAGTGGAAACCATCCAAGGCGTAAGTGTTTGGGGCTCACCTGCACTGAAGAAACCTGAGCGAGCTCCCACTATGGGGTACGTCTTGACCACACGGCTCCTGCCCTCGTGCAAAGGCAGCAGCTGAGGTCCTGGAAGTAGAGTCGTGCAGTGGCCTGGGCTGAGTAGCCTGCTAATTAGCCTGGCCTTTCAGCGGGATTAATTATCACTGAGCTGATACAGCACAAATGCTTTTGGCTACAGTACTAGCTTGGTTGGGACCTCTGCGTGGTGTTGTGTTATATATTGCAGTCAAGGCCAGAGTCAGCAAGGAAAATGTTTTGATGGTGATTGCATAATTGTGTGTGTTGATGACGGTGGCTAAACAACTGGAAGTGAGTATGACAAGCACATGTAGCAGCTTGCTGGAAATAAACTACTCATCTCTGTGAAACTGGTTTAGGAAGTGTGATTTTACTCCATGGAGTATAATAATGTCCCCTAAGCACCTGAGAACCCCTAGAATGATTTAAAAGCTGGTAGTTCTTCATACCAAAGTACAGCACAGCATCCAAAGATTACTGAGCCTTAATACAAAGTCAAAGAGCATCTTTAAGACACCTCAGTATCACTTGGTTATCTGCTGCCAAAGTTGAAGCCATCATCTTGTTACCATCAGGCTGAGCGTGGGAATGTTATAGACTTGGAGTTACATAAATGCTAAAAACCCCAGGATCCTACAAGAAGTTGAGAAAGGAGGTAATTTATCTTACTCTAGTACTGATCATTCCTCAGCCACAAAACGCAATACAGAAATGTTAAACATTCCGGTGTTGCTCACTGTGCCCAAGTTCTCTGACGTGATTATCTGGAGTGGAGCTGGTGCCCTTCTGAATGATACTTTCTCTGCAGGTGAGACAGCAGTTAAGGATGGCTGCATCATTAAAGCCCGACTATCTATTTACTCTCCAATCCTGCCTCTAAAAGAAAGTTAGAAGAAATCATTTTTAAAAGTTGCAGCTAGGAGTTTAACACCTCCCAACATGAGAGATCTCTTCATAGTCCCCACGCCTGTATGATAGAGACACTAATTATATCATACGGGGAGATGAACCTAATTTGAGTTCTGTTTTTCCCTAGAAATCCTCCTTATTTAGTGGCTCACGTGCATTGAAACATAAGTTCAATCAAAAACCAACTACAAAACCCTCCCTGGGCCTATTTTTACAGTGAGGGTACTTATGTGCTTAGGTGATTTGAGTTCACCATTGCAGTCCTGCAGGTGGGTGAGTCCAGTATTTTGCAGTGACTTTGGGGTTTTCTGGCCATATCCATACAGTCAGGTTCAAGAAGTCATCCTGCTACGCTGTCCCTGCTCCGGACTGTCATGAACCAGGTCCAACATACCAAAATAGCCCCTGCTGTAAAGCCAGCTCACGTCCCGCCAGTGTTGGTGGGATGATGCATAACTGTCTGCAGAGACTGGCAGCTAATCTTCAGGGCAGACCTTAAGCAGTCCCCCAGGATTTATTCTAGTGTCCACATCCGACCCCAAAATAAGAAACCTGGTGTAAAACCACAGTCATGTTGAGCTCTATCTGGTTTTGTAGTTGGCAGACATAAGCGTTTGCTACATGCCAGTTTCAGGAGCATTTTTGTAGTCAGACTTTGTGCACCCTTTTCCTTTTGAATACTAGTAAAGGTCACATTGGTCTTGGCTACTCATTTATTTCCTTTCTCTCATTGAATTTTTAACAATAACAGGCATTAGTCCAAAGCTCTGGGCTCCTCTACATTGCATTAAAATTCACCATGTCATTTGCTTTCAGTAAATATATTCAAATGGCCTGCCTTCAAAACCATAAATGACTCACCATACAATCAATCATAATTGCAGGACCCTGAATTTCTTCTCTACATGTTGCCCTCTAATGCCCAGAAGGAACACATGATGTAACTCTTACCAAAAACTGGTCGGGGAAAAGAAATTATGTGTGTTCATTTCTGTTCTCTAAGGGAAACTTGCTAAGTTAAATACAGGACCAGTTTGGGCTGGAAAGTGAGACAGATACATGTAAATTTTGTTACCACTCAGAGCTCTGAGAGTTACTGTAGCTAGGAAAACTTATCTCTCTAATCAATAATTAAGTTTCAAAATGGAACATGTGCTTCTCTCTTACTAATTTCCCATAAACCTTCCCCACAATATTAAACATACATATTCACATGCTAAAAGTCTGCTCGTTAAAACACTACATGGTCAAAGCTTCCAATCAGATAGAAATGATCAAGGCATCCTCTTGTAGGATATAAAGGGTTATGCTGAGGAAACAAAGTAAAAGGAATGGCTAACTAGGAGTTATCCAAAAGATTTTTTAATTGTAATCTCATTTTCCTCACAATGCTGTGCAGTTAAAAAAAAAAAAAAAAAGAAGAAAAGATTAGAAATCTGATTAGTCCTGATAGATAACAGTGAAACTACTGCCTTCCCCCTGTGTTCTTGGTAAGGTCAGGCATAGGTTTATCACTAAATCACTGATATGAGAGGTACAAGAGATCTATTAGGAAATCCTGGCTTCTCTTTATAAGTGTAGAATTGTTCCCTCCAACATACTTTCTGAGGCCCTCTCCGGTCAAGCATTTAATGTCTCAAAACAGCGAGGCTCCAGCCACTTCCCTTGAGAGACAATTTTATTACCTAATAGATCTCAGCGTGAGGGTCTGAGTTCCAAACTAAATTTTATTTTTTGTGTTTCTAGAGAATTACTCTGTTTTGGGAACGACTGCCTTAAACCCCTTGCCACTTATCCTGTGTTAAATCCACGCTGTGTTCATACATCTTTGAACCGAACGTTCGGCTCCCGGTTTACTGACTTTGCTACTTGAATCCATGCGCTCGTCCTCAAGGCTGATTTAAGTTACTATCAACTTTATTTAAGTTACTGGAGCTTGATGGGTATGTTCAAGGGAATGGTTAAATTCCCAGTGGTCAACACTGTTCTACAGAAAAGCTTACAAGAAATCAGCAACAAATATTGTTAGAGATGAAGAAATATGTGGAGATTGTATCTGTAGATCCCAGCTGTAGATATTCCTGAGGATAAAATAAACAAGTGCAATACATATCAACTTTCCCCTCTGCCTTTTTCATACATTATTTGTCTTCTTTGGGTCTCATCCAAAGACCTCTGAACTAAATGGAAAACTTTCACTGACTTCAATAAGCTTTGGGTCAACCCCTGAAGGGCAGCAATTGTGTCTTCCCAAAGTGTGTGGTCATGATTCGGTGAGATACTTAAGCACACAACTGCCTTCGGTATTAGAATTATCATCTCAGGGCCTTTGGTGAGATTTTTCATACACTAAATAAGAATGTGCTTAACCACCCTGCTGATTCTTCATATTTAATACAGAGTGGGCCCTATGGAATGCCAAATGTCATATTTTTAATACTATGGATTTTATCTATATCAGATGTGTTGAAGCTAAATTTTATATGACAATAATTCAAAACACAAAGCCAATTACTCTGCCGGTATGGTCTTGTGTATTTACACTGCTCAAAAATCTGTCCCTTGACTTTATAACAGCTTGCTAATACAAGTTTCTTTCAGTAACCTGTCTCAGAACATCATACAAAAGCAAAATCAAATAGAAATATAAACTTCATAACATATGATGTATGTGGAGTAAATCCAGTGAAAACATTTTTGATAGAACAATTTTATGTTTAAAATGAAGGCTCATTGAAACTCGAATATTTTGTAGGAATGTGACTATTTCAATGACATTTTCTATGGGAAAATGTCTCAGCGAATTGCTTTGATTTTCTTATTTGTGCCACTAATGTAGAAATGATTAGTTTTGACGAAACAAAAAATGCATTTTTGAGTTTACCATGTTGTTTTGTTTTGACTTATAGCATCTACTGATTTCATCATGTAGTTTAATATAGTGTATTATATTCAATATTTCATTACAGTGTTTTTCAACATTATAACAATGAGGCATTTCTACTTTTCCAAAATAGCACAGCAATACTTCTCCATGTGGATTTTCAGAATTCCTGTGCTCTGATAGTTTCTCTTTAAAAGTTTCTATTTTTTTTCTCCAGTTCAATGGGCAAACATGGTCTCAGCTTGTTCACAGCACTCACAGAAGTTTGAATTTCTGGACACTTGTAGTACCAACTCAATTATATGTATTTGCTGGTTGAAACAGCCACAGATAAAGCCAACTACATTTAAATTTGTGTGCATTAGGTCCAGATCCTCAGCTATGTCCAGCTACAATCTGATCCAATGCCTTCCTTTGCCATGCATACCCTCATGACTGACTCTGAATCTGCAATTTCAATCATGAGTTAAAATTCTGTGAAAACTACAAGAATTGTAGAAAAAATATGCTAAGTCAGCAAGATTACATTTTACGCATAGATATGAATAATCATAGTAAACTACAGGCAAAGGAAAATCCAGCTACCTGAAGCTCCTGGCTGGAGACTGGGTGCTCCTCATCCTGCACCAATTGTTCACCCCAAAACCTGGTGGTTGAAGCACCAGAGTCATTAGAAATCCTGCTCCGGGATTCCACATTGTAGTGCACGGTAGTGAGCCACACATGGCCACGTTTTGTTTATGACAGATGGCTCTTCCCAAAAATATGATGTGCGAGATTGTGCTGACTTGGACAGTTCTGCATAAACTGTGGAGGATTGACAGGGTGTAATATACTTTTTCTGTTTACTTAAAGTCTAGAAGAGAATGGGCCAAACCCAGCGAAGAACAGCCTGTTTCAAAGATATTACGGCTGGAAAATGTTGTTTCTCACAGAGATCATCTCTCTATAATAAGCTTCATGGTGATCCTGTATGGTGGGGGAAAAACTATGCAGATGGGGAAAAGAGTCAATCACATGATTTTCATTTGTGTGTTATCACGGAAATGTCTGTGAGAGGAAAAGGGAACTTCTGCTCGTCTCCACGGCTCAGCACAAAGCCAGCATAGCTGGAAACAAGCTACTTCATGGCCTAGAAACTACTCATGGGAGCCATGTGAAATTCAAACGTAAGAAGAAGAATTCGTCAGTGATGAACAGGCACCCTCGGAGAGGCTGAGTTGATGGACAATTTGCAAAAGTCATCTGGGAATTGGACCAAACAAAACACACATGCAACCTTGCTTGAATGACAGCTTGGAAGAGCCATGCTGAATTTCCCAGCAAGCTGGGAAGCTGTAGCTCACACATGGGATTTGCTCTACCTTTATTTTTTTTCCTAAACTTTGTTGAATGTTTGCAAAATGGAGAATGCATGCATAATATGGGGTTAACCAAAACTCTTTTCCTAAAGCCCGAGGATTATAATTCATCAGGAGATATTGGGGATATTCTTATGGCCCTCAGTCAGTATAGATTAGTATAGGTCTGGTGAGGTTAATGTGGCTGAACTGATTTGTGCCAGCCAAAGATCAAGTTCTGTTTTAAATGTTTTACTGAAAAAGGAGAAATGAATTGTTTTGCCCCAGATTTTTCCAGATGTTCTGGACTGGAACCTCCTACTGAAATGGGATCTCTCCTCCCCTTTGGCTTTTCAGATTACACAGCAGACAGACAGACAGACAGAGCAGAGGACATTTTGGTTGCGACTTCTATTTTTGTCACTTCCTCTGAACTGTGTAAACCTCCCATGACTAAAATGTCTTTCTTTGGCACGGGGGAATCACATCTATTGGGATGATATAACCAGAGTTGCGTGGGAAGCATTTTTTTCCTCGACTAAGAAACTGATATTAAAAAAAATACTATTACATTCCAAATTGAGGTCTTTGGAAAAGTTCATGGGAAATAGGAGACACCTATCCTCAAAACAGCCAGTTACCTCACTCTTAGATTATAACGTGGGACTTCACAGAATTTCAAAGCCCATGTTTTTAGGTGCTTGGGAGGAGCCTCCTATTCTGTAGCTGTCACATTGATTGGAAATGCCTCTTGAGAAAAAAAATCTAAACCATATGCGTTCCTCTGAACAATTTTGTTTCTATCAAACTAACATTTGTTGATGACAAAGCATTTTGTTCCAAAAATTCCTCTGGTGATAAGAATTTACTAAGTAAAGTTTGCCTAACCTTTTTGGAGCCCTTGACTGAAAAACCATGGCTTGAAAGCAACTGAAATCTGCCTGCTTAAAGAGGACGATGCTTTTCCCTCTGCAATTAGTATGGCTGACTTCTGCATGGAAAAACACTTCCAAATTTCCTCACCGGTCTCACCAGGTTTTTCTCTCAGACTGTGTAATCCCATGATTACATGGTGATGTTGATGTAACGTGACATGGTATGTCAGTAGAATTTCTAACAACTTATTTTGTAGCAGTGAAGGAAGAACCCAGCAGCTTGCATGCTTAAACCGAAGTAGAATTAAGTAAAAGAAGGAAATCTGCTAATCACTACTGAAGTCTGCTTGCAGGTAACTGGCAGCCTTTTCTGGAAGTTTCAGCTAGTGCTTTTGTGCACAAAATACTTGACAATCCACTGATCTATTCAATAGATATCTCTGCCAGTCCATTCAGTAGATATCTGTATTTAGCAATATTTCAGGAGGATGCTTGACTGGTTGACAAAAGGTCCTCCAGTGTCAACCTTGTGTATGAGCACACAGATCAAATCCTTAAGCTGGTTTTGACAAACCCTCGGATATTTCCTCACCTGGGGCTCAGAGTCCTGTTGGTTTTTCCGTGCACCTCTCAGAAGTGATTGCCTTTTGATTACAAATGGTAGGGGTTGGTATGGTGGTCTTGCAGACAATATTTACATCTCTGTTGTTACAGTCTCTCCTCAAAAAGGGGAATGTGTTCCCCTGCCTTGAAATTTCAAAACTTTGCTAAAGATTTTACCCTTCAGTCAAGAAAATACATATTTCTCTCTTTCTTTGCATGGGAATGCAATTTAGCTGGAATATTAGAACAACAAAAAAGCACTCCAAATTGCATAAGAATAAGCCCCTCCCTACCCTTTCTAAGAGAAAGGTTAAGTCAGTAAAAGGCTCAACAAAAGCTCAGGGAAGATTTTGAATGTTGTACAACACTGTCGAGCCACATATGAACATCTCCGAACACTACCTGATCACAGAGGGAGTGCTGAATCCAGAGTAGGAAGAACAGCTTTTGTGAAATGTCAGCTGGTAATAACACACTGTGGTATATCAGGGAGCACTGAAAAAGAGGTAAACACCTACCGAGCTGGGGTAGCAGAGATTCAGTTGTGCAAAATTAATCTATAATAAGTACCTAAAAACCTTAAATAGGCTTGATTTTAAACTCCTTTGCAAATAGTATAAGGCAGAGCTACTCAAACTGCACAGTTTTGATCGAGATCATGTAGGGTTTTTGGGGAGTAGACTCCTTGCTCTTCTCTCAAGAAGCAGAGGTGATGTGGTAACTCAGCTCTGCACCATGAAGGCGTATGGAAGAATTTGCATGAGCTGGCATGCTCTTACACCTCCCAGAGGTGAAATGCTTCTTGCTGAGTAGATAGTTTGGTAATTGAAGCCCTCTCACTGGAAAAGCCATTTGAGCATCTCCAACTATGAAACCACGATGGTTATTTTTCACTTAAGTCCTAAAATGCTCCACCGCAAACAGACATAGGAAGACAATACTTAGGAGTCAGTGTTTAGCCCTTATAGGTGTGAATTATCTTAAGTGTGGTCACCCAAGCTTATTTTTCTAAGGTCATTTACATAGGTGGCAATAAAATCTCATCTGCAAATTTATCTAAACTTCTTAAAAAAAATTCAGAAAGAATTAATCTGCAAGGAAACGACATCCTGATTTAGAACTCTCGAAATGTAGCAGTCTGAGCTGTGATTTTTAGAAGTGTTAAATGTGTATGATTTTCAGATGAAATCAAGAGGAACAGGAGGGTGTTGTTTAGCCACAGTTTCACACCTTCATCTCTAGTGAATGCTCACTTTGCTGGTCTAGTCTACACTGGTCTTGAAAGACAGCTGCTGCTCTCTGACGACTCTTTGGAGTAGAAGTGATGCATGTTTTAGTCTTCACCCTGCACTGGCCAGAGGAACCAAACTCACCTTCAAGTTGTAATGGCCTGAGAGCAAGTGAGCTGTGTTGCCATAAATGCCTGTGTGAATACCCTTTTCCTGAGACTTAAAACGTCTCTTCATATACGGCATGGTCTCAGCGCGTACATCTCAGTGAGTTACCCCATCTCAGGTGAGACAAAAGCGATCATCAGCTTTTACAATATACCCCTGTACCAAAGGCATGGGTAGCTCTGTAGCTCCCAACTCCTTTTATAGCTAGTACATATAGACACTTGTAAGGCAGAATTCAACTGACCTGCTTTAGATGCCTACTGCAGAAAAGATGAATCATGTCCCAGAAGTGTTATTTCTTTCCAACACCTTTTTGGGGAGTCTAGAGAACTAGCTCAGATGTAAGCATCTATTTTGTTGATGTCTAAAGTTAGGCAGGATTAGTTCATTCCAATGGAATTTAAGATATGATACTGTGAGTCTGAGCCCACACTGCCCTTGGCCGCATGATTGTTAGATAAAAATAACAATATACAAGCGCAGTGGTCAAAGGCGATGCAGACAAACAGACTCAGTCTCGACTCAGCTATTAACACAGCTATACAACCTGTGGGACCAGCTGACTCCTTCCAGACAGCTCAAAACGCAGCCAGGAACCCTGAAGGCTTCATTATCAAATTAGCAAAAGCTCTGACGTGCTCCTGAGAAAGGCTGTCTTTGTTGGCCACCAGACTGCTAATCCACAAAATCTGGTGAATAACTGTCTTGACATACCATTAGTATGTTTTATTAATTCGTCACAGATCATTATTAGTTTAACAATAAAAATTAGAGATGGATAAACATGCTGTAGTCAAATTCGGAATTTGTCCTACAGCTTCTGCAATGTCCATGTCTTAAGCACAGTCTTAAGAAGACTGTAAAAAGCAGTCTCCCTATTTTTGTAAAAGAAGTGTGGTTTTTCTTTTCCCAGAAAGTTAGCGATATTCACCGTGGATTAACCCAGAGAGAAGCAGGACACATTAATGCCTACATGAATAGTGACCACTTGCTTATTGTGGATGCTGTCGCATACAGAAATCCAGTAAGAAAGATAAAGGAAGACAGAGAAAGCATCCAGTTATCAAGAAGGCATTCCTAAGGATGAAGGACCACAGCCGTAGATGAGCTCTAGGTCTGTTATAAGTTTGCTTTTCCCTTTATTTTCCCTGAGCTGGTGCGTGATGTAGATTCATCTTTATCTTCATTTCCCTACAAACATCTTTTTGTCTCTGCGTATGAATTGTTGTTTTCTATTGCAGTCAGATGTCACCACCTCCAAATGTATCGCTGAAGAAAATTTTTTGTTCATATTAAAAGACAGTGATAGAAGGAGAAAGTGAGGAGATTTTGAAAAAGATACAAAGAAGTTAATGATTGTAGAGTCTTGAGCCTAAAAGGGGAATACAACATCCACCGAGTAATGTGATGTGTCTTTCTTGCTGAAATGCCTTTTCACCAGTGTAAAAATTTCAGCTGGTTTCAGTCAAGGACTGAGGAAGTGCATGCTCTAGTTACCCCCGAAGGTGTTTTTCTGGGGACATTTAATTAGGACTGCAACACATTTAACCTCAGTCTTGCCCTACCTGAACGCTCGTCCTCCTGCGTGCTGCAGAGTTGGTGGTGAGGAGCCTGTCCTTAAAGGGTGAAAGCTTTTCACTCCTCTCTCTCCTGTCACTGAGACAGAATGGATCTGAAATAAGATGTCTCCAGGTAAATGCCTGCAGATCCCTGGGCAAAGAAGATCACCACACTCAGCCCGCTCCCGAGCGGGCTGCTGGGAGATAGGGGACCAGGAACAGATGTTGATGCTGTTTTGTGAGTTTGGCTCTTTGTTCTCTGAGCTTCTGGTAGAACCATCTGAAAACAGTCTGGCTGAAACAGCATCTTTGGGGGATATCTCTGTTTTGTTGAGAAAAAGTGAGCAGCTTTATTTTGTTTATAGCTCTGTTACTTTTAGTCTGTGTTTTCTGCTTTTCCAGCCAAACTGAAGAATTAATTCCTTGTCCGGCCCAAGTGATATCCACAGAATGGAGGAAAGGAAGATAAATGAAAAGGAGAATAAAAGAGAGAGAAAGAATTGTACTCCTACGGGAGGAATTTCCATGGAGAGTCTCGTGACATGTTTATGCTGATGGATACAGACAGACTGAATGTCCCTTTCATGAGCAGCCCCAGACCTAAAATGTAATTTGGTTCAGAGAAGTGCAGGTTTTCAGGGCAGGAGCTTGCTTGGGTCTGGGGGCCATCCAGTCACGGTAGGCCATAGCTAAGCTTGAGCCATCAAACCTATTTTAAATGCATCTGAAATGCCAGTTAAATGGGGAGACTGCATTAGGGCCTCACTTGGGGTCTCGACTCTCGTGGCTCAGGTAGTCGTAGGACCCCTTTTCTGGGTATGCTCAAAGGCAAAATATCCCTTTAGGTCTTTCTTTCTGTTCTGCTTGCAGAGGGGGACCATTCATCTGAAATCATGGTGAAGTCACAGATATTCCTATCAGCTGCAGTTTTCTCTAAAATCTGTGGAGATAAATTTTGAGGAAAAATGAAGCGAGCCATTTAAATCTCACTCTTTTCCTGCATCATGAGCATCAACTTCACAGAAAAACAGATACCAGGTAAATTTTAACCAAACCACACTCTTGAGTGATGTCTTTTTGAATACAACTCATAAATATGACAGTCGAAATCGGAGACTTGACACTTGAGGCACTGTCTTCATTTGACACTGCCTTCGTTCGATGAATGTTTGGCCTATTGGAGAGAACAGAGCTAACGGTCTTGTTAGGAGCTTGATTAACAACCAGCTTTAATGCATGGCCAAGCTGCCATGTAGCATGGCAATCATTCCATGCCTCTGTACTTACTACATGACCCTAGCAATAAAAACACTGCTAACTGCCAAGAGCAGCTAAAAAAGAAATAACCTTGAAATGGGGAAGCTGAGACAGTGGCATGGGATTTTAGCACCATTCTGCTAATGAATCTCCCCCAAACTTGTTGCCATCATCCATTCAGCAGGTTTGAAACCTGCTGACTCAGAATCCGAACTGTGGCAAGTACTTAAAACCCATGGTGGAGCTGGAAAATCAGTCTGAATACCACTTCCTAAAGGTTTAGGTTGCTTTGATTCTCCTTTTCTTTTTTTTTTCTTTTTTTTTCAGGACCCTTGACTGCCTGCAGTGAAAATAAGTTACTCTGCTCCCAGAAGACTGGTTTGAAGCAAACCAAGAATAAATGTGGTGGAGAGCTGAGATTGGTGCGTGCTATGGGCTGCACTTTACAATCCGATGGATAGTGTGTGTCACAGAGCCAGGACTCACTCCTGGTGAGGGTAAGAAAGCTTGGAAAAAACACCTAAAATCTTTTTTCTCCTTCATGCTATGCACCCTTTGTGTACCATCAGAACTGAGTTTCTTGTCCTGGCTTCAGCGCTTTGCCTCATGCTGGGAACCATCATAAACCCATTACCTCTCAATGCAGTTCAAACAAACCATGTACCGACCCAGGCTTTACTTTGCACAGACACCTATAAATTCCTCTGATGATGCAAAAAGTGCCCAGGTAACCTCTAATGACTGACAAAGTAGTCTTGGCTTTCTGCTCTTCTGAGAGATGGCCTCTCCAGTGGCATCCATGTGGGCACTGGTTCAATACTGAGTCAGGTGGAAGAGATCCAGCAACTGAATCACCAGTGCCAGCATCTGCCATCTACCTACTCATAAAGTTTATCCAGGCTTAGCTGGGGAGGTCTGCTGGGTACCTTCCCCAGCATGACAGACCTGTCAGAGCACTCCTAGAGCTATTTCCCCAGGAAAATAACTTTCAGGACTAAAATACTGGAATAATGGTTGAAACCTTTGATCTGCTCCAGAAACAATAGTTTCCTTTTCAGTTCTCATACACTGTTGAGAATTAAGCTCTTTAAGCTTTCGTTTGTTTGTTAAACACAGGATGGACTATTACATTCTTCTCTGGAGATGCTTTTACTTAGAGTTACAGATTGTGGAGAGATACTCTACTACAAACCAACCATGAAAGGTTATTGTCCCTATCTCCCAGCAATAAATGAATTCCATAAATTGCAATTAATGATGCAATTGGGGAGTCTAGTTAAATGAGTGGCAGTCCTCCAAACACTTTGGCTTTTACTTTAAGAAAGGGCAGAGGTGTTCTCTATTTTGGCAGTGCTTGTATGCCTCCTTGTGCCAAGAAAGGCCCACTGAAGCTGGCGAGACATTGCCTGCAACAAAGCTGTAATGGCTTAGCATAGCAAACTATCATATATTTTGTAAGAAGAGCTCTGCTCAATATCCATTAAATCAGGCCCAAGAGACAGGGGTAGTGTTAGTCACCAACAGCTAATACAGACCTAAATTGTACCTGTACTGAGTGTAAATTTAGATTTGAAATTGTGCTGCTAACTTGCTATAAGCTGCTTATCTTTGCAGGGTTCAAAGTTGGGCTGGTGTAAGAAATAAGGGCAATTCTCTGTTCCATAGTTCAAAACAAGTTTCTTGTGGCGAAGGGAGTCTAAGGACAGGCTGCCTTTCACTCCTCATTTAACATTGCCTGATGCAGCTCGTGTTGTCCTGATTATCTGGCAGCAAAAGCCTCACATGACTCCCCAAATCCTTATTAAATTGGCAGTGTCTCAGTCCTGTAGCTCTCCTGGTCCAGAAAAAAAAATTATTTTTAAAGCATCAGAGAGATGTCATCAGTTCAACCAAGTCTACCTGAGTTTGCTGAGAGTTTGAAACAGTAGGTCTGTGCTGCACTTTTGGGCATTCATTTCAATAAATGACATCAGATTTGCACTGTAAAATCAAAAGAAGATCAGACAGATACTAGAATATCTGCAAACTATGCAGAGTTTCCTTGTTTTTAATGGTGATGTCAGGACATGGCAGTTTGAGAGTCCAGGCAGAAAAATTTGGCTATAAAAGTCAAGGAAATCTCATGTAAAGAATTCTGGTTTCATATGAAAAGCTGCATCTATTTTCCCAGCTAAGCTATTTCCGAAGGATACAAGAAGAGACAGATGGTGTAAGGAAAGAGGAGCTTGTTTAAAAAAATAAGTGAAATCCGCTAATGCACATGTGTGTGTGTTATTAGTGCTGAAAAAACTTTTACCCCCAAGAGTCTAAATTCATTTATGAAAAAATGAAGATATCCAAGCAGATCTGTATGTATCCAACCCAGATAACATTTTTCCTCTCAGAAAATGATAATTAACCATATTTTTCTGGATATGTAAAGCTCTGGAGCTGCCCTGCCCTCCTTCCAATTTTACCTCACTTCACCAAACTCAAAAACCACCTTATTGCTGTGCCCAGCATGAGCAAAGACAGGGACCTACTTGTTACACACAAGGTCTATCCATCCAAGCTGTGCAACCAAACTCTTCCCTCTACCAGAATGCTTTTTCAGGTCAGGGTTTTTCTTTTTTTTTTTTTTTCTTTTTTTAAGCTGTTTTGACTGGTGCTCAACTAGGCAGAAATATCAGCTGGGATTTGGAAAATACCTCACCTGCTCAAGTTTATAATCCTTTGTATATCATGTACCAGTTTTGTAACTGAATTGGCTCCTGGGGGATGTGGGCCATATTGCTCCAGTGGGGCTGTGCGCGCTTGCTGCAGGTGAGGACCTGACTCCTTCCAACAGCTGCTGCCATTATGTACTCAAATAACACGGCAGCCTTTACATTGCTTTGTTTGCACATTTTTGGTATTAAACTATAAAGAACCCCCACCCAGCTGTGTTTGTCTTTCTTTTTTTAATGTTTCCTTTCCTCCAGTTTTCTCCTTGAAGTATTTGCCACCTCTTCTTTTTTTCCCCAATGCATGTATCCTTCTGATTCATTTATGCGTATAGGGCAGTTCTGCTTTCTCTTGACCTTTTTTTTCCCCTTTTTTCCTCTCCGGCTACTATGTCTACCCTTTCCTCCTCTCCCACCCTATTTCTGCTCACCACCCTGTGAGCATCACAAGGCCTATCAACACCATTGATGCAAAAGAAAAAGGCATAGAGGACTAGAGGAGCAGCAACAGGTCTTGGGGAACGTAGCTTGCTGGCCAATATCCAACTGCCAGGTGAACCACGAACTGGCTGTAAAAAATACTTCCCACCTACAGGCTTCTGCTACTCCTTATAGGAAGATACTCACTGTTGGTTGGCTTGTAACGTTGGTGTATGGTGTTTGCTGAACGGGACAAAACTCCCCAGAAAGCTCATGAGTGGTCACGTGGACAGGTACACGTGGCCAGCCCAAAGTTTGCTTTATCAGTTTTAAGATGCTACGGGGACAATTAGGTGCTGACCATGCCTGGAGGTGCACTGCAGAGGTCCACAGAGAGGTTTTTGATTTGGTGGGGGGGAAAGCATCGGGGGAGCTGAGCCTCCAGCACAGAATTTCTGTTGCTTCCTTTTGCATTATGCCTGGCTGTGGTTATATGAGAAGCGCAGGAAAAGCACGCTTCAGACACGGCCCGTGCAAGGGCTGAGCTTGGGAGCTGGGCTTTCTTTTTTTTTTTTTTTTTTTTTTTGTGTTTGTGTGTGTGTGTGTGTGCAGAGCCAGAATCATTGCCACAGGCTGGGTGGAGCCAGCTCATGGAGAATATCCAGCTCAGGGTGAGACTGTAGTTTATGTCTTCCTTTCGTAGTCCACTTTCCTTGATTGTTCCTGAATTGAAGCGTTTTCCAAGTGAAAGCTGGTTTACGGGCCCCCCAGCTGCCTGCGAAACTTTGCAGCTGGGCTGGGGAGGAAGGTGGGGGGGACAAAGCAGTTGCTTTTGATGTTTTCCTTGCAGTGCTTCTTCGGTGGCTAAATTTCAACAAATCATCTCCTCGGTCCGCTGACCACTGTTCCCAGTAGATGTATGAAAGTGGGCAGGGTCTTTTTGGGCTACATAGTGCCCACTCTTCCCATGGTGCAGGATTTATGGAATATCACAGAGCATTCAGAAGAGACAAAAATGTTTTCTTATAGAAAGCACAAAGATGGGACTGGGGTGCCTATTGCCTGATATAAAAGATATAGGAATTGTGCTTTCTGAATCTGCTTTCAGGATCCTGGACAGGCTGAAAGTCTAAAGAAGGTGGTACTTTTGAGACCTGTAGGTTTCCATTTGTGTGTTTTGGTTATCTTTTCTAAGTCACAAATGACTTGCTTAGACTAGGAAAACATCAACTACAGGTAGGAGACCTTTCTGAAGGATCAGCAAAGGTCTTCTCTAGCTGACGGTAGCAAAATGACTGCTTCCTCAAAGTTAAAGGGTATGCTTTCAACCGTACAGTTATTGTTAAAAAATAAATAGGGAGCCCTCACAGGTTCAAAAGATATGTCCGCACTATGGTCAAAGGTGGGATGGTACCTTGTGTGGGAATAATGGGATTGGCTTGACGTTGAAAACATTGCTACCACTGCGATTTAGTTGAATCCACACGAATCAATTGCTTAGGGGTTCACCCAGCATTTTGGGCAAAAGGTGAGCTCGCTGTCTGCTCTGCTCCTGCTACTCAAACGAGCTAATTTGAAGCGGTGGGTGCATTTACATGAGCTGCAATTACAGCTCATTTGCAGTGCAGTCATGCAAAGAGTTACCTGCATTGTTCAAGGCTGCATCTTCTGAGATGTGCTAGTTACCGTGATGTGAAGCAGACATAAACTCACTCGGGCATAGCAACTTTGGGCATCACCAAAA
The DNA here is from genome assembly GCF_000737465.1 of Haliaeetus leucocephalus. Lineage (NCBI taxonomy): Eukaryota > Metazoa > Chordata > Aves > Accipitriformes > Accipitridae > Haliaeetus > Haliaeetus leucocephalus. The sequence goes on along the minus strand of NW_010973302.1, from coordinate 221,427 downwards.
TAGCACAACACTGAGTCTGAACTGACAGGTTTGAAACATTCCTCTTGTCCAACGTCAAGTGCCTCTTCTGAGCAGTGAGAACAAGGATTCTTTAAGGACAAAATTTCAACGTAGAGACAGAAGAATATTTTAGGAGAGAACTGGGGTATTTACACTGTAGAAAGAGCAGAGCGCGTGACTGAGAGCACCTTGAAAAATTAACTCTCTCAAAAGGTGGCTCATATTTTAAGGTACCCTAATATTTCCAAAATTTCAGTATAAGAAATTTGAAGCAGAGTGAAGTTGGCACAAAGGAAACAATACTGATACTATTTTAGAGCCTGACTTTGTGCACGCAATAGCCTCCAGCATGACACAAAGGACACAAAAATGTAAAAATAAAATAAAGACTAGATGAGAAATTTATGGCTCGGATTATTAATGAGGGGCGGCAAACCCTTCTTTCTTTTTAAAGACATATCAAATTGACAGCAACCAAAGCTTATGATCTGAGATAACTAGGACAGTGGGTAGTGCTCGGAGAGAGCTTTCTCCACAGTAGTGTACCTGCTGAGTAGAGATTTTCAGTAGCCAACACTATCACCCTGAAACCTCTGCCATGCAATAAATATACCGCAGATTCATAGCCCTGCTTTGTTGAGCTAGATGCAAGAATCACCGGGTGAAATGTATGGTCTGCGCTGGGCAGCAGGTCAGACTTCGGTGATCCTGTTGGTCTCTTCTGACCTTAAACCCCATGAATCATAGCAGAGCGATGAACACTTCCTGCATAAAAAACCAGTCCAGAACCAGAAGACAGCCAGCTATGGAGCAGAATGAGATCTGGAAGGCTGTATGGGAACTCAAGTGGTCTCTTTTCAAAAAGGAAGGTTGTGTGCAGCAAGCCCAGGAGCAGGAGGGAGGATTTACAGCCCAGGAGCTCCCGTGTGCTGCCTTGGTGCAGCTGGTTGGTGCACACCAAATGGGCTGTAGCTACCTCTGCTGTCATAAAGCAGGAAGGCCAGAGCGTGGGAAAAGTTGGAGGTGCTTCAAGTATGATTTTTTAAGTACCTAAATCCAAAATAACGATGCTGATTCAGCTGTTATTTAGCCCCACATTTCAGCGGTACCTCAGGTTTTTATGCTTAATTTTTCCAGATGCCTGAAGTTTTTTCTCACTCCCAATAAATTTCCAGAAATCAACAATGACTTTGGTTTTCCCCCCTGAGAAGCATGAGTCAATGGGTTTTCTCAGATTACCTCCAAGGCCAGGGTTTTTGACTTTTGCCATTTTTTAAAACACCAGAAGGGAGACCCTTCAGTCATACAACAGCACTCATGCACAAAGGGGATATCCACACCCAACCCTTTCCCTCCATGAGGGTGTCAAATCCCTCTTTTTGGCCTCTCAGGAAACTGCTGTAACCATAGTGTGTAAAGTGGTGTAGGAAAGAATTCAAGATTCATGGTCAGAAGGAGCGAGGTTGGTTCAGCTCACTTCCAGCAGCGTACGAGAGGAGCTGGATCTGCTGTCAAGGCTAGAAGAAATTGGAGTTTTACAAGAAAACCACTGAGAATGGCCAAGCAGAAGTGGAAGATTTAGGCAGAGATTGTGTTACTCTTCATACAAACAGTACAGTTGCTCTTGGAAGGCAATAGGTTAGTGTTGGATCTCATCTGTATTCAAAGCACAGTAAGTGGCCTTTTGTCTTCTAAAACAGATTTTCTTTTTTTAAAACCATAGAAAAATACAGAAAGACACCAAATCAAAGGCCCCATTTAAAATAAGGATCATTAAAATGCAATATTTGCTATTCAGGTTTGGCTGTGACAGTAAGCTGGAATCTATCTTATCTGCCTCAAATATAGAATTTTGTTTCCTGTTGAAGTCCAAAGATGGCCCTCTTTTTCAAATAACCATCCATTTGTACAATAAACCAAATCACAATGTCAGCACTGAGCATCTCTCAAAATTCTTCTTTTATGAATGGTTGCTGTTTTCATAAATCTTTCCCCAGCCCTGATCAGATCCCAGAAATTCCCCCCCAGAAGTCAATAGGAATTTTTCCTTTAATATTCACAGATCTTGAATGAAATGCCTCAGGAAAAAGGAGTTGCTGGATGAACTGAAGAACTAAGAAAGTGCAGTTTCTTCTGGATTTGTGTCCTCTTTTCCTTCCACCCCACTGGGATAACCTCAGCTTTCTGAGCTGTTTCTGTCCACCAGGTGCTGCCAAGGGGATGCAATCTCCATGTACATCCCCAATTCCTGTCCTCGTAGACACGATCTGATCCTTCCTCTGAGTCTCAATTAGCAAAAAGCAGCACTTGTGGCTCTCAGAAATGCATATGCTGATTAGTGACCAGTAGTCTCAAGCATAAAGGCCAGCTGGCAGCTAAAACTGAACAGAAAAGCTACTGATTTTCATGGAAAACACTGGAATTTAATATCATTGAGACCTCTAGCCTTCTGTCAAAGTTGATCAGTGGGTTTACAGGTTATTGAAAGAGACTGGCAGATGGCTGGACAGGCACAAAGCATGATCACACAAGCCCTGTTTTCTCAAGCTAAAGACCATGATTAACTTTTGAAAAATGAAATTCAACGTACCTGGATTAATCTTATCTCTAACAGTGATTTATAAGCAACTTACAGAATAATGTGCAGCATGAATTATGTACTGGTGATGCACATCTAGAAACTTTTCCAGCATTGCGAACTTCTAAACTTCTGTTTTTGATAGCATCCTCCTCCACACAGCAGCAAATTCAAGTCAGCTAAAGAGATAAGCAGCTTATCTATTTTTAAGTTGCTTTTCTTTCCTCTTTCCTGCAGCTACTTCATCAGTTAGAAAGCTCGTGGAAAAAGGGCATTCCTAGGAGACATTCGCTAACTGAGAGAAGGAAAGAGCAAAATGCAAACACAGCTGATCCTCAGTGAATTGAAACTTCCCCCAAATACTGTCGCAAATAGATACATGTACTTCGAGCTTTGCTTCTTGGGATTCTTCTTTCTTATGCATCATATGCTCATTATCTTACCAGTCAGCCTGCAACATTTGATTTGGCATTATTCCTGCTTCTGGCTTGTAAATTTACATCAGAGAAGAGATAGGGCAAAATTATTAATGAAAATGTATCCACAGGTGTCTTTCCAAAGGAAGAGAGCAGAACTAGCGTATGAAACAGATCCCCCTTTCAGGTTTCCTTTTAACACATTTATATTAAGCTCTGAACCCCACTAATTTGCATAGGCAAGAGGATAAAAGCAGTAACAAACAGCTCGGCTGGTTCTGAATTTCCCCCCCAGACAGAATTATATGTCTGTTGTTCCTTTCTGTGTGTGCTTGTCTCAGGAAGCAGGCAGCACGGTGTTCGCTCGCTGCTCTTGATTCTTTTTAGTGGCACCCCAAGTTACGCCCAGCAAAAAAGTGGATTCCCCAGTGCGCTGAGACATGGTGGGTAGGATTTCTCTGAGCAAAAGTGTCTAGAGCTGAGCTACTGCAGAGAAAGAGGGACTTCATCAGAAGTAAAGGCCTGAAATGAGATGAATTGTGTCCTAACAAGAGCTATTTAGCCCAGCGGACGTTTGCTCTGATGAAGCCCCCATCACAACCACCGGGCGCTGGAGCAATGAGGAGGAACTGAGGAGGAGATATCAGCAATGTCACAAGCTGTTGAGAGGGAACGGAGGAGGAAGGATGAGCTTTTTTTCCCTCTTGATGTGTATGTACGTGCCTGTCTTATCCTGCAGCTAGAGTAAATTAGTCTTAGTTGCTCAATAAATGGGAGGCATCACACAGCAGTAAATCTGGAAGATGGATGTGAACAGGGGAGGATGCGCAAGAAGAGCAGCTCAAAGCGGATGCGTTGCTTGAGGAAAAAGCGCGTTGTTTTTCACAGTCAGTTCAGAGGTCCCTTTTCACCAGACAGTGACAACACGCAGGACAAGAACTAGGCTGATTTGCACGTCTAACTTCAGTAAATATAGCAAAAAGGGCGGGTAGCTGTTAGATGTTCACTGCTCTTCAGGTGATGAAATGAGGGCTCACCAGTCTGTCTGCAGTGCCCTGCTTCTGAAAGCTCAATGTATGCATGTGTGTAGCAGGAATGAGTCAATTATTTTTTGGTCTGTCACAGAGTTAGCCCACAATATACAGAGAAATATTCATTGTCCAGTGCTCTGTTAGGCACATTTTCTCCAATTTCCTGTTTGGATGGTTATTCTTTACTTTCCGACCAAAAGATTTACTTCGGTTTTTATCTGCTACAATTTGCTGCTTATGACTAAGCAAAACTTTTCATCAAAAACATATTTTTTTTCTTAAAGAGGCAAATTCGCTGAACTGCTGCCCTGAACAAAGAATCAAGCAAATGAACAGAAAAACACCTTTGACTGAGAAACTGAAAATGTCAACTGCAAATTCAACCGCTTTTATTTTTTTTGCCATTCTTAGCTGAGCATTTCCACTTTTGAGCATCTTTTTTCTCATTTTCAGCTTAGAACAATGAGGAATCCTTGGCTTTTAGTTTTTCCTACTAAAAATATTCTGACCAACTCTTGCAACCAACCTATGACTTCAAAACAACCCAATTCTAATGTAATTTACATGAGTCCAATATCACCCAGATGCTCCTGTCAATTCAATGAACTTTGTCCTGCATTTCACCAGAATACTTATGAACCATATTGGGTACAGCAGAGCTGTTAATGAAACTGGAACAGTATAATTACAACACACTCATCCTTGAAGATGCAGGCAGATGTGGGGAAGTGTACTCCATTTGTCTCATTGAAACACCATTGCAAATTACCTCAGCGCTAACTACATTTAAATAGGAAATAAAGGGAAGAAAAAAAAAATCTTCCTTGATAATGACAAGACAAGAATATCCATAAAAAGGAAATAGAGATGACATACTTCTTCGCCCGTGACATACATTTTTTACATGGCTTAGGGGCTTTGCTTCCTGAGAGTTTATGTCGTCAACTGTCAGGGCCCTTCCATGCATGATTTATGTACGCATAATAAAGACATTGTGGTTGAGGAACTGATCTGTGGTTTCCAACAGCTTTGAAACTAACAGTAATAAAATATACAGCATATGAATAATATAAGGTTTAGTTAAAAAACATCAAGATTTGAAAAATGGGAGGCATATTTATTTTCCATTGCTTCATCTGCTCTTCTTTTTTAAGGCAAATTGAATGACAGCTGTTAAGGGAGACAGGCCAAAGATTTCCAATCCAGGGGCCAGGCTGTGCACAGTGCATTGCCTGTGTCCCCTCGCTCCCATTGCGGATCCCAGGCACTCTCTGAGAGAGCAATTGGTAGTACAAACCCAGCGCAAGTCATCTCAGATCAGATTAGGAGAGGACAGACCGTGAAGCTCTTGGAGCACGCACTGAAATAAATTCTGCCTAAAATTTCACGAGACTGCCTATACCTTTTGCTGCAATGCTCATGTACTAGTAACACTGACTACTAGTATTATTTTGCAAGAGTGTCGAGAGGCCATCAGCAGAGATCACTGCGGGCATACTCACACCATGCAATTATGAGCAGTGCCATTGATGGCTCTCAATCCAGGGAGTCTTGCTGAAATACGTCTCGTCCAGCTCATTAGCCTGCATGTATTCCTGCCTTGCACAGACAACAGGGCTAGGTTTTAGAGGTGGTTTTCTTGGTGCTGCTATCGGCTGCTTGCAGCACGGGACAAATGCACTGGAAGAAGCCATATGCCTTCTGAAAATCTCACTAATTCAGAGGCTAGATGAAAGAAGCCTTTTTATTTTATGTGATAAAAATCAAGATACAGAAACTCAGTGATTTGGATAGAATCACACAGGAAATCTGTGCTAACCAGTCCTTAATTCCTGTGTTCTTGTCCATCCCTGTGAAATTATCCATTTTATACTAATAGAGCTTTCTTGGGTGTCTAGGGGAATTTTACTGGTGCTGTGCTGCAGTCACATTTCAAAATTTGCCCCTGTTCAGGTTAATGAAATGAAATGGAGGATTAGATCACACTTAATGACAACAAGAACATGGCAAAGGTGCAAAACCCTTCAGGAGTTATCTCCAAATCTACATTAAAGTTCTCATTTGGCTCCATAAGTAGGGAAAGCGGACAGAGGTCCTTCATAGCCTCAGAACCTATTTTAATTACCCCCTCCCTGGATAATTATTAACGGGGGAGGAGAGAACTGCCTCCAAGTGTAAATGCTAATGGGTTCCCCTGAGAGAACGAGCCCAGAACATCAAGGAACATATGATGGGCTAACAGCCTCTCCAACACATTGCTGCTGGCTCGGAGGGGGGATGCCGCAGCTGAGATGCCGATGATATTCCTCAATGACTTGAAGACTAAACTGCACGTCTTTATAACAGCAAAGCTGTTCCTCCACTGAAATATTCAAGGGGAAAGGAAATTGTGTAGCTAAAACTTGGGCTTTTGACACAGTCAAATGCTGTCAGAGCGAATAAGGAAGGGAAGGTAGAAAGGGGATTTGAAGGAGGTGGGAGCCATGTCCTCACCACTGGTAGGGTGCTGCTTTTTAGTAACAGCTCTCCAAGCAATTTCTAAAGTGGAAGGAGGCCTCACGACAAACCAAAGAGGGGAAACCAGTTCATGCTTGCACCATGTCAAGGGGATGATGAGGCTTGTTAGTAAAAATAATAGCCCAGACACTTGTGGGACTCAACATGCATCTGTACCTCAAAAAATTCAGGTCCTGAGATGTTATCTCAGGTCTAGCGCATCAGGGCTTTGTTAGACCATTAACTACAGATATTATTTGAAATTACCCACCTCCCTCTTAGGTGTTCCAGGTGCCAGATGAAAAGCACATTTGAAGAGGCTGTGATGAGCAGGCACTGATTGTCTTAAAAATGATGTTTTTCTCCAGAGCCTTGAAAACAATTCTGCTGTGCTTAGAGGGAATTTAGCACATAAGTGCCAATGCAGAAGATGGAGTCAGAGAAAGTGATTCTTGCACTTTCTCAGGTGTTTTCCCCTGAGGTCCTCCCTCCAGCAGAAAACAGTCTGTGGAAAAGCGTTTGCATGGAGGTGACATCGGAATATAAGAACACTGTTTCTTTGGTAGCCAGTTTGCTCTGAAAGTAACTTAAAATGGAATTTCACAGTTGTTGTTCCTCCCAAATTTTATGCATTGAGTTCACAAGACTCTTTTTTTCAACCTCTCCCAACTTATCCCTAAATCTGAGAGCTGGCTGGAGTTCAGCCCAGCTCAAACCCAGCCTAGCGAGGTTGATCCCACCCTCACCGTTCAGCCCCTTTCCCACCGTAGGACCTCCTGGAGGGTCCCACGAAGTCGGGGCCAAAGCTCAAGGCAGTATCTGGGAGCAGATTGTCCCCTGGCCACCGCACACAAACGTTGGGTTGTTCGAAGGCACATGAGAACAGAGCGGTCGATGTGGTGACAGACGGGCACACGAAATCTTAGGAGAATTACGCCAGATTGGTTTGCAGGCATATTTATCACCATTTGGGTCACATCGTCTTCTCTGCATTTTATATGGGGAGGATGGTTTGGGTTCTCCCCCATGACCAAGCCTGCAGGGGTGTCTATAAAAGACCATTATTTCTACATTAAGACTACAAAGAAGGCTTCTATGGGCTGTCTGGAGGAGGACTAATAAGGCTGAATGCCCTTAGAGGCTTTATGAACAGGACAAAAACTGGTGCACTGTTTTCTAGGACCTGTCTACATATGGACCCTTTGGAGATTGGTAGAGAGAATAACCAAGCTAGCTCCAGAACCAGCAGCTGCATCTCGGCTAATTAGTGCCCTGGGGTTAATTAGTCTACTCATATCACCATATTGCCCTGACTGTCATGCTTTCAGGGTCCAAAGCTGGTGTCTTGGCATGGTGGAGACAGGACCCTGGCTGTCCTGGCCCTGAAATGGTAAAAAACTGCTGGTAGGCAGCAGGTAAGAGGAGAGGGAGGGGTGCCAGTGCTGAGGACTCATGGTCAGAATTGGACCACGCCATCGTGACCCCCATCCCCAAATCACACAAGACTAATTTAGGCAATGTTGCATCTCCTGTGCTGCTGTTCTCCATAACAAAGACATAATGCTACAGCTTTCTCCCCCTCTGTCTTCTGCAGCTGTCACCACCTCATGCCAATAGTCCAACATTAGGAGTGTTTTGAGCTAAAAAGCTCTGCTCGGATGATCATGCTTATCTCAGCTGAAAGGCTTTCAAAGCCCAGCTTAGCCAAAATATGTGTGATACACACCATGAGTCCAATCATCCCCCTTATAGCCATCTATGAAGAGTTGTTTTTTAAAACCAAGCTTCTCCATTATTGTTTTCTTCCATTCTTGTTTCAGCTCACTAAACATTAACCACCATGACCTACTGCATAAACCCAAACCATATTAAACAGATTAGGTTTATAGCCAAATCCTAACACCCTATTTGGGGAATGGCTACAATGCCTGGCTGTTTCTACAGTTCTGTGGGTTGGGGTTTTTTTGGACAAAGTAAATCTTTTTACTTGACTGAAACATTTTGGATGTGTTTAACGCCACACTGCTAAAGCAAAACGCATAGACGGAACCAATCCATTTATTTAAGAACAGTACTAAAAAATAAAACAAACATAAGCCCCAAACCTATCTGCAATGTATATCCAAAACTTGTAAAAAACCGACAAGTTTTTATGAACTAGCTTATATATACTCCTGTATTTACATTTTATTCTCATGGATTGTATTTATGTCAGAACATAGGAAATGGCCTCTACCTTTCAATTTACATTGTGGCTCAACATAGTCACATGCTTTCCCATGGATAAGAACCCACTACTCCTAACAGAGCTGCCAGCAAGCTGATATAGAAAAGAACATTGCTGAATATCACAGTTTTAGTTTTCAAAGGAAAAGGCAAGGGAAGGCAAGGGGAAAAAAAAGCCACATAGAATGATATCAGCTGACAAAAGGATAAATGACAGGTCTGAAAATTCAGATAAATCATCATCAACTAGGGGCATTCTGAGCAGTGTCTCCACAGAATCAGTCCCATGCTTCGGGCTACCAGATGTATTCATCAGTAATCTAGAATTAGATATAAAGTCACCACTGACAGAATTTGCAGCTGATGAAGATTGGTAGAAGTATAAATAACTGCAGGGACAGTGTAAGCAAGATCACTGGTGAAGCTTGGCTTATTCAAGCAAAACATGTTTTAATGCAGCCAAATGCAATGCAGTCCACGCGGAAACACAGAATGCATACTTTGTTCCGATCACATAGTTACCAAATTTCATACATTGGAAAGGGACAACCTTCCTGCAGGCAAGGAATGTGAGGGATGTTTATACGGGAGAGGTCATGATGGGTGAGTAACTCAACCTGAGCTTCACGTTGTGCTGAGACACTCAGCATTCCTGGTTGTTCCAGGACACGGAGCGATGCCTGACTGGAGAGGGACGACTGCTGCGAACGGCAGGAGGGATGTCCCAGCAGAGGGGGCTGACCTTGGTCCGAGGGGTAGCTTTCAGCCTCCCATCATCAGGAGTAGTGCTGTGTTGTTCTCCAGGCAAGAGCTGGGAAATGAGAACTAAGGAGCTCAAGCCAAAGAAGCTGTGCCTTCACAGCAATACCTCTGAAAGTATTTTAATTTTGACTAAATGATATAGTCAGCAAACGAGGAACGTGATATAAATATGACATGATGAATTCCTAAATGGGTGAGTATGAATGATATTGCTTAGAAGATACAGATGACACAATTTACAAAGAATTGAAGTCTCTGCAATAGGTAATACTAAGAAGCCCAGCCTGCATGGAACGGAGTTTTACTTAAGTGCCTGTGATCCAGAGACCAAATTTTCAGCAAAGATCTTGGAGCAGACAGAAACCTCTGACCATGAGTTCAGGGCAGGAGGTCTCCACTAATAGCTGAACACTAATTTCAATCTAGATAAGGCAAGCAAATCTACCTAACTTGTTATTAGAGGCCATGCTTATTACACTCTCCTGCCTATGCAAGACCCTGATTCATTTCTTGTTTCTGACACATCCCACTTCTGACTTCTTTCCACCTGTGTTTCCCTTACTGGCATTTGTCACCTGAAGGCACAACTCACACTACTACAGAATAGTTACTTCTATTACTGTCTGCAGAGTCAAGATGCATCTAAATCTATAGGTATTTATCTGTATGTATATATGCTATATGTATTGCATTAAATACTCCGTATGCTGTACTTCAGGGTCTTTAGTGTTAAAAGTCACAGTTCGTTCTTATATATGTATTCCCACTTCAGTAGAATCTGATTGCAGCCCTGCACCTGCATACAAAATCAGGGTGAGTGAGATGGTAATACTGCATGCATCCCCGTTTGCTTGCTTTCAAGAATGAAAAGAGAAAAAAAAAAAAAAAAGGAGAAATCTCAGAAAAGAGCCAGACAAGGGCAGGAGAAAATTCCTGAGAACAAGAGACTTTTCAAACTCATCCTGCTTACTTGGACAAGGAGAAGATGGAGAGGTAATTTGACTACTGGAGAAATATTTGTGTGGAGAGAAGAACCCATGTGGAAAAAGGCTCTTTAATCAGACAGAGGAAAGCACGAGAGGGACCAGTGTGATTTAGAATGAGATTAACTTTTTGCTGAGGAGGATTACAAGCCAGAACAAACTGCTAAGGAAAGTGGAGGGTTCTCCATTTCACCCTTCCTGCAAATCAAAGCTGGCTGTCTCTCTGGAAGAGAATTTTCACTGAACATCAATTACTGGGATCAATCTTGGGGGCAGCTGGGTGAAACATAATAACCTGTGACATAGGTGATCTAAGCAAGATGATCCTTTGGCCTTAAAATCCCTGCATCTTAGTGATGGTGAAGAACAGAGCCCTATATAGCAATGGAAACATAACCAGGGTGTAAATACTGGAGGGACAGAGCAATTAGGTCCAAGCAGCTAGGACAAGGAGTGCCATATCACTTGTTTTTACACCTAAATGTCAGCTGGATGTTAAGTGGACGTTTTGGGACCACGAGGGTGGCATAAAGACTTTGTACACAGAGTAGATGCACATAAGCCTTACTGCATTACTGGGCTCCTTTTATGATCTCTCCTTTTCATACTTCGAGCTCTGGGGAAGGAATGTGCTCTGCCCAAGGAGAAATTCCATTAAGCAAGGACATGGTGCTGTGCAGGTACCTTGCAGCACTGGTAATTCCCTTTTAGCTCAGTTTGTGTCTTGCTGTGTTTTTGTCATGAGGATGTGGTATTTCATGAGTGGAAGAAGCTATTTTACCATGCCTTCTCTCAGCTCATGGTTTATTGCAAATATTGATGTTTTACGACACGGATATTTTATTGTTGAATTTTCTGCTGGGCTGTTACTCGATTTCAGTAATGAATTCCAGCCTGCTTACTTATTTATTTACTTATTTTAAAGAGAGCTAACAAGTTTCACAAGAATTATGTGTCATAGGGAGGTATCTTAGCTAATTCAAAGAAGTAAATTGCAAGAGCAGGAAACCTCAGCATGTGAATTGAATTTTCTAAGACACACACAAAGTGCAATATGTTCTCATCGTGGTAGAGGTCTCTACTGACATAAAGAACTGCTGCACCAGGCAATGCGCGGAGGCAATGCAGTGCAACACAGTTCCCATCCCATGGAGACTGCAGCAGGTCAACTGGCTGGGCTGACAGCTGGAGCTGCAAGATATTAATAAATAGCTTTCATTGGTAAACAAAAAAGTGGTTTATAAGGAAGGTAAACAATCCTGTTTTAGGAAACTGAGGCACAGAGCAAGGTGTGTTGCTATTTCTGAGGTCTTTTAGTAGACTAGTGGCTTTCACAACAAAACAGGGCAGGCTTCTATGAGAAAAAATGAAGTCCCACACAATCCCTAGCAGAAAAAGTCTCTTTTGTCCCAAAGCAGGGAAATCCCTCCTTGCCTGCAGCTGGCTGCATGGACCACACACCCCTGAAATGTATGGTGCAATGACTAAACACAAGATTCACATTTCCCTCCTATTTAAAATACATCCAGAAGGCTTTTTTGATCCCAGATCTTGATCTGGAAACTAAGTTTTGAGATGTGACCTATCAAAGTTGTCAGCAGGAGAGGGAGATCCCTTGCCAGCCTACTAGAAAAAGTTTTAGAGAAACATAACTTTCATTGTCTTGAATATTGATGAATTTCACTCTTTCTGAGTTGGATTTCTTATCTGAATGCCAGTCCTTCATTATTATTCATGCTTATTTCTCACTGGGACAACTTTCCTACCTCCCTGGCTATGTGAGGGTTAATGTGTAAATGACTGCTGCATGTACTGCATAAGCAAATTCTTATCCTAATGCTAAATTATCTTCCTCACTTGAAACCTCTCTGAACTTCGTAACTAAAAAGGGAGGAAAAGAAAACAGAAAAGAAGAGGCCACAGAAATCCCAAACTCTAGGGTTTTTTAATTCTTTGTTGCAAAGTACCAAAAGTATTCCTGAACTAGAGGAACTTTTAGTGAGAGAAAACACTGCTGATATGTTTTGGAGAATAATTGACCTTTCTTCTTGCAAGATGAAGGTCAAACGATGTGCTGGGCAACCCTTCCTTCTCCACCCATCACCAGAGGTTGAGCTCCCAGGAACATCTCTGCTTCTAGAACTTCTCAGAGCTCAAACGTGGAAACCAAATCCTGCTACAACTCCAACACTCCAGCTCTTTCTGGACATGGAGCTTCATGTAACCCCAAACTTACATCCCTGCAGCATGATTTCCCTGTCAGAGCTTTCTCACATACTGAAAAAGCCTTGAACGACTAGCTATGACAGCACCACCTCCTAAAATATGTCATATTATCGTCTTTCTTGACTCCACACTGTATGTTCCCCACTTGTACAAGTGAGCATTCGTACTGGGTTGCCAAAGCAGCGGCAGCAGCCTCCAGTATTGTACTTCTGACATTGGCCAATGCTAGATATCCTCCAGATGGTAAAAAATAATCTTCACAGACCTTGGAGGCACTGATGTGGTACCGTACCAGCTGACACCAGCTGTTGATTACCTAAACCTTGTAATTTTTATTTTCGTTAATGTACATCAGCTGCACAGCTTACTGTCACGACATATACAATTGTCTAATCTCTGCATTCTCCTCCAAATCAGGAAATTTTCTCAATACCATTCTATGATGCTACAAATTAATTATATCAGACATTAGGATATTTGTTTTGTCCTTTAAAATGCATTCACAGAAGCACTCAGAAGATTACATAAGGTATAGATGAACAATTTCATTTAGAAGTATCATTCCTGTATGTATATTTGTGAGAGGTCTTTTATTTATTCAGTTAAATCAAGAAAAATAATCATCTATCTTAATTTTTATCTTCAGAAGCAGTTTAATATATGCCAAATCAAACATGTAACTCATCCATCTTTAATAGCTTTCTTTGTGCCATATAACTGCACAGCAGCTGCTTTGTCAAATGACCAAGAAATTAGAGTTTGGCAAAACAGTGGTTTTCATCAGCATATGACCTTAAGATAACATTTACATTTCAGGAGATGCTGTTCCAGTCCGAACAGAACTGTAGGGCAAACTCACATCTCTGGATACTCATGGAGGCATCCGACAGAAAAGCTAATAAACGCACTAGATTAGTACAGTTTTATTTTCCATAAATCTGGGGCACGTTCAGCAATGTCAAACTTGTTCCCGTGCGTTTAAATGAATAAATAAACCCAAGCTTACTCTGAAGCTCAGAAGTGAGGTGGAATTCATTTAGCTCATTACCATTTAAATGATAGATGGACAGGGTAAAGTCTTTTCTTTTGAGGCAGGGGACGGACAATGTGGAGATGAGAGCAGTGGTATTACATAGACGTGGGCTCCCAGGCTTCGATGATTGGATTCAGATGTTTCCAAGGAAATTATTTGCTCTAAAAGAGCTCTTTGGTTACTAACAGGTATAGCAATCATATTTAAAATGTTTTTACTCACAGTCAGGCTCCTATAGCTTCAGTCACACAGGATTTACTGGAGGGTTTATCCTTGGGCTGCTCTGTTGAGTGCAGAGAATTCAGGTGGGTGTTTTCAGAAGGTTAGGCTGCCAAGACATACAAAGTAAAAAACAACATGTTTAGAGGAGAAATATTTTGCTTTTAGCATTTTGGCTATAATTTATTTCCCGCTTTTGCAGTAGGTCATTATTTGCCTCTCCTAAATTGCAGAGAAATTCAAAGGGGAGAGAGGTAACAGGTAGGTTTTTTGTTTGTTCATTTATTGCGTGAGAAAAGGAGGTACCTGGTAGCTGAGAACTAGAAGGTAAGAGCTTCACACCTAGCCCAGGATGAGTGAGAAAGAAACATTTCACTATTTTGTAAATTAATTCAGTTCTCATCAGCCAAGTTCCCTTGAAAAGAAGGAATAAAATGATAACTTATTTGTGTCTGTCTTATTTAAAAGAGAAAAAAAAGGCACCCCAAAACAGAGGCGAGAATAGGATATTTCCCGTGTGACACTTATGCTGCGAAGTCACAAACGACTTGCTTGATTTCTGGTTTTCTTGTAACCTTGAAGCTCAATGTAAACCCACCAAAAGTTTCCTGGGCACCAATAGGTCTCTTCTCAAGAGTTTCCAGGGAGTTAACAGCGACTGAGTGACTCGAGTCGGAGCTATGGATAACTTGTGTGTGTACGGGGCTGTGACGATATTTTGATCCCAACATCAGACACAAGTGGTGGCATGAGGAAAAGGATGTAGATAGTTGTGGGAATAGGTCACACATCTTATAACTCTTCTTCATAATAATTTTTCTTCCTAACAACAGAGCTCTTTAACAAATTGTCACGCATGGGTGGTATTTTCCTCAATCCAGTCACCCTTAGTGGCCTCCTGAGTGGTGACAAATTCTGCGTCAGCCCTGCCAGACCCTAGGACAAGCCTTTTCCTGTTCTTCACATCTGAAGCCTGGTGTTCTGCCTAGACCTGTTTTTTTCTGCAGACCTCCTTCTTGCTGGGTGTTTTGCATCCCTCCCTTGCACTACAGATCTCACAGATGAACATGCTCTGAGCTCCTTAGGGAGACCACAGCCTCTCCTGCCTCCCAGATTTCTATTTCTGCAGCAACTGGGAAAAATGTGAATAAGCAGCTTGCTTTTTTTGCTTCCCAGGAACAACTCTTCATGACCGTAACTTACAATAAGAAAATATGCCAGATGCAATCCATCATAGCACCCTGTATTCCTGCACGTCCATGCAGCTCTATCTCAAAACATGCAGGATCCAAACCCATAAATGATGCTCCGCTCACACATACAGCTCAGCACCAGATTTGAGCTTAAAATTGAAACAACCGTTTGCCCAAAGAGGGAAACTGTATGCTGGAAAGGGAAGGTATATGGGTATCATTGCTACTGGTGTAGCTCTTGCAAAGTAACTGGTGATGTCGGGTGCCCCAGCTCTGGGACTACCAACATGCCAGGTCTGCAAGGCACTCTGCAGAATACGGAGTACTCGATGTTTTGAGTAGTTGGGCTGTACAAAGGTGCTCAAGAAGAAGCACCTGAAAATCAATGGAGTGGAAGTCAGTACTACTGTAGATTTCTTTTTTTGTGTTGGTTTTGGGAGTGTCTTTTCTACTGTGTGGGAGAAATCCAAAGCTTTCTCATTTTAGACCCAACAATATAAGAAATTTTAAGAAAAGATGGAGAGGCCGAAGGGAGGTTTAGGACAGTGGAAACAATAGGATGATCTTTCATTTCCTTCCTTTGGTGAAACAAATAATGACAGAGTGAGCAGTAAGCAGGAATTTGGATGAAAAAGGGTGAGTGACTTGTCATCCTGCATGCCGGAGGAGTTATGAGAGCACATGATAGCACTGGAGGATCTGCACAAGTGACTATGGGGAATTCGATGCAAAAACAGCACTAAAGCAGAATCACTGGGGGTGATTCAGTATCTCAGGTAGGTTGGGTGTGTCAGCAGAAACCAGCTTGGGAGAATGTCCTATCTGGAAGAGGACCAGAGCAGGAGGGGCTGTAGGGTAGGTTGATGGTGCTTGTCTGGATGGTCTTGCAGAGAGGAACCTGCCAGAGAATTGTGGGGAGAAGACACACACACACACACACATACACTTTTTCTCCTAAATAATTTTAAAAAGAAAACAGTCCCAGGTGACTTTTCACTGTCTCAGGGGTCTACTCTATGCCAGACTTGCCTGCTGCAGCAGAGTGTAACTCAAGTGCCTCTAGACTGGGTCCCCCTTTCTTGACATTAAGGGAGCTCCAAGAGGGGCACTTTCTCTGAAGGGCTGTAAGGTTTTTTTTTTTTCCTCTTTCTTGGCCTGGGACAACCTAAATTTGTTAACATAAGCAGAATGCAGTGCAAACTGCATTGCTTTTGGAAAGGATTTAAGTGGGTGAGCCTCGGATTTCCACCGAGGAGGGAAGTTTTCTGAGAGTAGTTTATTTATGAGCAAGTTTGTAAGCGGCTTGCCTGTATGTGGACTGATGTGTTGGCATTTCCTCTCTTTCTTCTCCCCCCAGTTTAGGAGTCTACAGCAGGTCCCTTTAATACGCACAAATAAAATGAGATGAAAAAAAGTATTAAAAATGTAGCTGAAGATTGGAGGAGGCAGAAAGAGAAGGGAGGGGAGAGACTTTTGCTTCTACAACACCAAAGAATGAAAACATCTGTGTCCAGCTGACTCACTTTCATAAAGATGCACTAGTCCTTAATCAAACCCATCCAGGGGATCTTGCCTGAGCTGCGGGGTTTATATCATTATATAGCAGGCTCATGGGCAGCTATTCACTGGCCAGGTAGCTAAAAGAACTGAGGGATTTGCCTGTGTGTGACATTTTTTGTTTTATTTTAAGGAGCTAGGCTGCATTTGAAAAACACAAATTCCATTTCTCCACTGTCGACAATTGCAATCGTTCTCATGGATGCTTTGTTGCTCCAGGTTTGAATCTCAGCCATGGTGTCATTGCCCTGCGCCCACCTTTCCATTGCTGTCGATCCACCATCCGTCCCCCCGATTCCCTGGCAGAGCAGCCTGGAGTTAAGCAGGCATGCTGCACCTCACCTGCTTGCAAGCGTTTTTGTTTTTGTTGGCTTGGGAAAAGCTGTTGGTCTCAGTTTCTTTTAAAATATTTTGTGCTAAAAAGAGGAAACGAAGCTGAGCTGCAGAGCCTGGGGGCTCCATTCACTGCTAAGCTTAACTTCTTCAGGTCAGCTGCCAACAGCTACCAACACTGTGTCTTCCAGCATCTGGTGTTGGAGGGTGACTTGGTAAAGCCCATGAGTCGTCCTCCTGATTTCAGTGAGACTATTCAAATAATTTACATGCCTCCGTTGTAAATGGAGGTGACAAATGGAAACAAAATGAAATATAGAGGTGTTTTCCTTTTTACATGTTGCCCACAGGAGTGAATGACTTTGTTGATGGTGACAGGACCTCCGGCCACAATATATAATTTCTTAACGTATATTTATTAAAAAACCCCACTTGTTTAATTTCCAAGGAATAAACAAATGGGTTTCCAGACATCTTAAATTTAAAGTTTGTTCTCGTATATTTACCAGGGACCACACTCAGACTAGGATTACTCTAAGCAGCACGTGGAAAGTGTAATTGAATAGCATATTACAAGCTGAGGTCTGGCAAAGCTTTTCAAGTTAACTTGAGCAGAGAGCACCAGTTTTTGTGGCCAGCAGACCAGCATCTCATCACCTTCTCTTGCACCCAGCACGTATCCACAGGAGGATCAAATGGAGGCTACCTCCAGAAAAAATTCAAACTTGCATCCTGGGCACAAAATAAAATGCCTAAACTGCTTTTCTGCCTTGTCTAGGATGTCCTCTGTGTAAACCCATACTTAACCTCTGAACATGCTGTTGAATCTTAATAGTTGGAAGGATCTTCATACAGAAGTGCAGTTTTAAGGGCAGCCATCAATTCCCAAACATTGCAGATGGTGCGCTGGTGGTTGGACATTATTCGAACAGCCCTAAATTACCCTCTGGCTCTCAGAACCATCCTTATTGCTTAGAGTGGCAGACAGCTTCAACAGCTTTGGGGGCTTATCAGTAAAAATGTGGCAGGACAAGGGCAAACCGACAAGTGACCCCAGGGTAGTCCAGTTATCCTCTGGAGAGCACCACACACATGCTCTTACTCATGCTAGTCCAGGAGCAGGTTATCTCACATTTTCCTCAGGACTGGTTACGTATAAGAAGAGATACCACAGAATGGGTGACATGCCATAAATGCACTGTTGCTTAGTTCATGGTGATGTGTTCATCTGCCCTCGTCTACAGTAACTTTGGGGCTATGACAGATAGTAGCTGCTGCAATGCTAACCTTACAGGGAATTTGCATTCTTTTCTGTAAAAAAAAAAATTCCCCGTAATGTATGGCTTTGGAAACTCCTCTGACATGCACATCTTCTTTCATATGAATGATACGGATTTTGTATCCCAGTTTGTGTGGCTTTTCTGCTGGTAATCTGGGGAAGCACCCCTTGGCTTTCTCATTCTGGTAAGAGTTTGTGAGCAGCGGAGGAAGGGGAGAAAGATCTTGTGAAAGAATCAAATCTGATCTGGAAATGATTGAGACCTGTTAGGCACAGAGGCTTGCGAAGCCATTTTTAGACCTCTGCTTTATAAATATAGTCCTCACCACCCACACCTGCTCTACCAATAAAGTATCATCTGAGAGATGTCACTCACTGACATTGAGTGTCACATACAGAAGCAGGCCAAGCATTTGCCAAGCTGAGTGTGTTCTCTAGAGGGAGGAATATAGCTACAGATTATATGACCTGGATAACATTTGACAGGATTATGCCTCCATACATGTTTGCTCAGCACCTTATGCATTGAAGCTCTCCCAGTCTGGAGCCACAGGACATTACTGTAACCCAAGTATTATTTATGTTGGCAACTGAGAGATAGATCATGCGTGAAAAAAGAGAAAAAGAAGCATTGCTAGTGAATGAATTTGGGTGTTATGTCCTTTATAGCATCAAATATCTTAATATTAATAGAGGCTGTACTGACCTAAACACACAGCAGAGAGATTCTGCCCCAGAAGCTTTATTTTCCAGAGAGATCTTGATTTTCACAGCTCGCACATACTTTTATACATTTTTGTGGCTCAGACATGCTCTTTTCTGCATGACAACTCCACTTCAGTGAGCGATGGAAGGATTTTCCTCCAGGAGAGGCGAGGTGGCAGAATTGCAGTGCCCCTACCTAGGAGGACACACAACTGCAGTGAAGGGACAACTGTTCACCTTTTTAACCCATTCCCCTCTTTCCATTCCCAAGTGGAGTTAGAACTGGGCTTGGACCTCACGGTTTGGGATTGCTTAAGGCAGGCTTGATACTTCAGCCGGACTTTAGCCATTGCTTGACCCAGCTCTACCGAGATCTTCTCAGGTGGGGAACCCAGCACCCGCCTGGAAATTCCCACGCAGAGCTCGTGGGCTCCTGCGCTGTGGTCACTGCTGGTATTCGCTAGCAGCACCAAAGCTGACCCCCACGGGTAGTTCTGAGGTGGGTGAGCATGCGGAGGAAGCGATGCATCTGAAGTCTTGGTTGCTGAAATCACTGCCTGGTCGTGTCACCACCACCTACCCCCCTCAGCCACTTGCTGGACCTGGATATATTAAGGGCACTGCTTTCCACTCCCAGTTTTCATACGGTGCAGTTGTGGCTCTCCCTGTTTTTCAAAGCATCTCAGCTTAGCTACCGAACGGTGGCCACGCAGCGTCTTTGTCCTTCCTTTTGCTGTCCCCCCTCTCCTTTCCAAGCACCTGCAGTGGCTTTCAGCATGCATTCATTCTCTCTCTTTTGCTTGCTGCATATATGTTCAAATTGTTATTTCCCATCAGATGTATGGCACGAAGGTATTGAATTCCCACCCTTCCCTCAGAGCACTGACTCTGCTCTCACAGGAGCACCGGTTTTATTATAACAGAGCTCAGCATTTAAGCTTCATTCTTAGATTCGTCTGCCTTAGAACAGAAGATGTTAAAAATATTGGCGATGGTGAAGCAGCGAGTGTAACCTCCAAATCTCCCCTGTTCAGATCAGATGTAGCCTTCCTGCTGTAATCATTCCTCTCTCCCCCTCCTCCCCTCCCTTCTCTCTCTTTTTGGATATGTGTTTCTCTCTGACTGTGATTCTGCAGTGGCAGAAAGGGGTCAATCTATCTGTAAAAGATGGACTCAGCCAAGCTTTTCTAGCTCTTTCCTGCTGATGGCAATTATCCGGAGGTTGGCAGCGGTCCCAGAAACCTGCAGTTCCTGCAGTCCTGCTGCTGTGGGCTTGCTCCACAAAGCCAGCATCCTAAGAGGATCACTTGGTGTGATGCCCAGGAAATGACAAACAGAAAAGGTCACACGTACTCCAAAAAGATATACTGCTCGGCAAATTTAATTGACATTGTGCAGCTTTTCAAAACGTCCCTGCAGACATTCCAGCATTTAACAGATGCAAGCAAAGAACAGCAAAATAACAGGGCTTTAGAGAAAGGGCAGAAAAAATAAATTCTGTCCCCCCGAAAGAATTTTTTCATACCCTGGTAATATCCTTTCACATGCTCTATTGGATCAGGATAATTTTTTGTTACCCCTGGTCTGGCAAGTGAAATCTGCCATCCCATCCCCCAGCCTCCCTTCCTTCCCTCACGCACACACTGCTGCTTTTTAAATCATTGAGCTTTCATTACACAGGATAACTGTCCTTTTTTTTTTTTTTTCCTTGCATGTTTCTCTGTTAAAATATTGTATGAGGAACCAGCTCCCCGTCAAGCCAGTGCTCTCTGGAGGTTCACCATTGCGTCCTGTGTAATCTAGCCAGAGGGAAAAATGCTGTCTGCATCAATGGGTGCTTTCTTTAAAGAAAAGAAACAGGAGATCTGTGGAAATTTAAGAAGGTGTCTGATATCTAACGCTATTAGCAAGAGGTGGTGGGAAAGCAGGAGTGGCCAGAGTGAATCTAGGATGAAGGCAGGTGGTCCTGGTTTAGCAGGGACTGTGCTCAGCAAGGGCTCAGATCTTCAGTTTTTTTATTTCAGCCTCCTTTTGCTAAGAACAAATTTAAAATCAATTTGATTTTGTGGTTTTGTTTTTAATGTCCCACAATTAAATGGAAAAGAGTGGCAAAAAAAAAAAAAGTACAGTATGAATACTGAAGATGAAGCAGACGTGACACAACAGATCTGAATGCTTGGTTCATTTACATCCATGCAATTTGGGATGAAAGGCACCATCTTCCCTGTGTAGCTGGGACCATGCAATCACCATGATTTAGATGGCCGTGATAGTAAAGAAGCAAGGTTTGAGTCCATTGGGAGCCTTGAATCTTCACATCGTGAGTCCCAGTAAGTATGTCAGCTGGACTGCTGTAGAGAGAAGTGATTGATATTTCCAAAGCTTTCACAAGCTGCTATCTATACAGAGGGCCAAAACTGTCCACTTGCATAGATGGTGTAATGTACCCAGTGCATTAGACAAAACACTTCAGGACTGTATAAAGCAAACACAAAAATCCAGGTGGGGTTTTCTCTGGTTACTATATTTAAGAAGTATTAACTACCATATCTAGAATGTGAGCGTATACATGGATAGCGTCTGTGAAACCCGGTCGCTTATTTGCCAGAATATGGCTAGACTTTAGTCAAGTGATCTTACAACTGTAGTTTCAACATACAGTCAGTGGGACAAATCTTTTTTATTTAGCCAGAGAGCAGTATAACCAGAGATTTTACACGGCATAACAGCAGTACAACAGCAGCCAGCAGAAAACAGGGAAGATGGACAACTGAAAGCCATTTTGCTTTGAAATACTGCTTTTGGATAATTAAACATATGGCTGGAAGTGTCAAAGCACCCTCTGAACAACACCTAGCTCTAGCAGCCATAAAAGGTGGGCAAACATGATTCGGCTTTTTTTTGTAGCAGGAAAAACATCATTGTGGTAACTGTTGGGACCAGAACCCAAGACTCGTACTCAAATAGAGGGGACTGGATAGTGACAGATCCGTTTCAAGGCAACTTTCTCAATTTCAGTATTTTTCTGCTTTAAAGGAAGGTCCCATTGGGAAGAAAACATGAGATTTGACTTCTTCAGCATGGAGTTGGCAACTTTCTGAAGGAAAACTGAACCTTATAGTTTAAGGAGACATGGTGGTCTGTAGCTAAAACACAGATATGGGACAAATTTTCAGGACTTTATTCTTTCTGGTTCTGAACAGGATTTGTCCATTCTTCATCCACCTCTGTGCCAGGGCAAAAATTCAAAGCCCACAGTTCTAAACCTCATGTCGGTGCCTACAGCAAACCATGCAGAGTGGGAGAAGCATTAGCCCTTCCTTTCTAATGTCCTTTGAAACTAGTGCAGCCCCATAATGTGTGAACAAATATGAGCTTTAACTTACATTGTGTTATAAAAGGATTTTGACTTCCTCTTGGACAAGACAATTCTAGTCTAAGAACTTGCTATCAGAAATAGTTAACTTTTTCCAACAGAAAGTGTTTCCAAGAAAGGGTTTTTGCTCTTGACAAAATCAGTGTGTATTAAGTGACTCATAACTGTGTAATATTAATGGCTGGTTTCATAACACACTCTCCTGTTACACTGGACTTCACAGAAGCAACACAATAAAATTCAGAAGTTGATCTCTGTACTGTAGACTTCTGTTGACACACTTATATTGGCCAGGAGAGGCAAGAGGTGAGATCTCTGGCCAAAGAGCAGCATCAAGAAAAGCCTGATCGTAAAAAAAAAAGGTGCAGAAGCCAAAACTGAACTTTTACCATATCACTGCTTTCACTTCAGGATGGATGGGGCAGAGGAGGAAAGCTACACTTTCCCCCCAAATAGCCTAAGCTTTTGGTTTTGTCTTCTGGGGTGGGGGGAAGAGCTCTAAAGCATCTTGAGATTTTAAACACAAAATGTTTTCTGAATTAAAGCTTGATTTAGCTCTTCTGTCTCAAAAAGCAAAAGCTCCAATCCTTTAGACCACAGGAAACTTGCCAGCTGTGGAAATATTAAGGCTTTTACTGTATGCAAGTGAGCTGTTCTGACTCCATCTGCTAAAATGGTAAATTTTCACATATGCTTGTTTTGACTGATACCCAATCCTAAGTACTTTGTAAGGCAGTTACACATGCAGGCCTGGTAAAAAATGTTCAGCTCTTGCCAACTCAGGAAGACGATCGGTTCGTTAGAGAAAAGTGACAGGATAGGTCTTCATGACTTAACTGGAGAGAGACAATGTTTGTAAACCACTGCCTTGTTTTGTCAGCAAAAATGTAATTAAAAACAAGAAGATACTGTAGCATTTCTGGTCATCGTGGAAAAATAGGGGAAATGGCTAAAGGAAAGCATATGCATTCTGATGAAGTTCTCTTGGTTTATGGACTACTAATTTTCTGCAAGTCAATGTTGGGTTGATTTTATAAATCTTGCCATTAGGCTTTCCTGTTTTCATCTCATATAGCTAATAAGTGACTGGAAATCTCAGTAGATTAAAACTTCAGGAAACATAGAAAAGCTCACTTTGAAGCCGCTCCTTTCTTCTCATGGAGCATTTAGAACTAGAATAAAAAAAATTCTAAGAATAAATCCCTGTGGTGTATCAGTGTGAAATATTGTCAGTGGAAACTCAAAGAATGTGTAGTCTCAGGAGAAAGGAGAGAACACAATTTAATTAAAGCTTCTTATTTTAATTGCAAAATTGTATCATTCTTTAGTTCAATCTTTGCTAGGAAAAAAAAGCATAAACTGAATTATGGCCAAGTATGATGGATGCTTCTTGCTATTACACAACTGTTTAGGAGGGAATCGTGGAATCTTGCAGTAATTTTGTGGAAGGGACCTCTGGAGGTCACCTAATCCCACCCTCCCCTCAGAGCAGGAAGCACTGCATAATCCTATTTCCAATCAAAACTGTGGGGAAATCAGGGCAGGAAGGAGGTCATGATCTGACTTCTAGACAGCCTGCCTGCCTATGAATTTTATTCTCCCAGTTTTCAGCACAGAATGTGAACAGCTTCCACGGAGAACCAGCGACATCAGCAAAGTCCCTAACAGATTTCACAGGGTCTCCAGATTTTCCATCTTCTTGACATAAAAGTTCTGGAAGGGGTGGGGTTTTTTTTTTCCCTTTTTTTTTTTTTTTTTTTTTTAAAGATATATATTTTTGAACGATCTGATCAGCATCCTCTTATCTTGTTGCTGGGAGCAGAGAAATAAGTTCAGGTGCCAGCTTTATACACCTAATGATGAGAGTCACTTTTTAGATGAAAGCTTTATATTGCATCCTTAGGGGAGGGAAAACCTCGATCTACCCACTCTTTTTAATGTGTATCTTGCTGCCCTCGATCAAGAAATGCTTTGCCCTCAGTCCTCACATGCTCAGCTCAGTTATTTAAAATATGGTTGTAAGCTCATTAAAGACAAGAAGGGTCAGGATTTTGGTTTTATGTTTTGCTTGAAAGACTTGGACATTCCAGCCTGCACAGATCTTTCTAAAATAATTCTGGGACTTCTGTCAGTTTTGATTTATAACAACATATGTCAGATTTAATTACACCATCACTCTATCCATTCATCACCAATGTTGTTCTCTGCGATGCTCTTCACCAAGTCTCCAAGGGACACAGTGACCTGAACTTCTTTCACCAGTGAAGAACAGGATTAGATGTCCCTATGCCAGCAGACCTGCACTGTGGATATATTCTTTATATGTAAATCTAACACAGCCTTAGCACCTTTGAGCTGCATTGTGGGAGTGCACCAATTTCACTGAATACTGGCTCTAAGATCTTTGAACCATGCTACATTATCTGGTACTAGACAATTTATGGGCTTCTAACTTGGTTTTATGCAAAAAAAAAAAAAAAAAAAATACCCTGAACCTTTTCTCTCCCTTAATTATCAGGAAGGAGGCTTTAATCAGTGCCAAAGCACTGTTTTCTGATGAAAAGTAGAGGAGATATAGGTATAATTTTAGAACTACTCTGTTGCTTCAGATCAGCACTTGCTGCAGTAACCAAACTCATCAAATCTGAGCTCGCTCTTCTGATGCTTTAAATTTATAGTCAAAATACAATGTTGATGTTTATTTTTTGTTTTAGTTAGTTTGGTTTGATCTCTCCTCAGCTTTAAATTTCCTTACAATCATAAATCCAAATAACTGTCAGGCTATCATGACAGCAGGTTCATCACTGAGCAGAGACTGAAGATCAAATACAGAATTTAATTAGCATTGGACAACATTTGTGGGAGGGCAAAATCTTCCTAAAATAATTCATTTTTTTCTTCTGAAACATTAAATTCTCTTGAGAGAGAGGCCAGAATTGAGGCTCTAAAGAATTGAATCCTAAACAGCATTTTGGACCCTGGACAAATTTCAGGTAGCTTAATCCCAGGTAGGCATCATACAGTATCACAAATTTATAGAATAGTTCAGGTCGGAAGGGGACCTCTGAAGGTCATCTGGTCCAACCTCCTGCTCAAAGCAAGTTACGCTTCAAAGTTAGATCTAGTTCTGAAAATCTCTGAGGAAGGAGATCTCCACAACCTGCTTCCAGGTATAACCACTCTCCAAGTGAAAAAGGTTTCCTTATACCTATTTCTTTTATTATTATTTCTTTTGCTGTATCTGGTGATCCCCTCTGAGAAGAGCCTGGGTCTGTCATACCTGTGAGTACTCTTTAATAGTCAAAGACTGTAATTAGATCCCACCTTAGTCTCTCCCTTTCTAAGCACTTCTGTTTGCATCTTTTCATGCAAACTACAAAGTCCCCAGAAACAGGAGGAGAAAGTTGGGCGCCTTAGGTATGGCTTTTCATTTTTTTTTGTTTGGTTTTGGTTTTGGTTTTTTTCCCCCCTAGTATTAAAATGCCTTTGGGCAATACATTGAAATAACTGACCTAAATTTCCTCTTCTGAACCATCTGAATTCTTCATTCTTTTATGCAAAGCAAAACAGGAAGGTCAGGGGTCACTGTATATAGTAACTGTGTCCACCCTTAGAGATATGACAAAGTCCAGATAAGTGACACAGGAAAAGGTAAAATTCTTGTTTCTTGTACAAAGAAAGAGTTGAACTCATACTTTCACATCCTGGTTGTCAGAAATAGATGAAGTTTGCAGTGACAATCATCAACTGCACAGGCAGATGTGTAACTGTATGACCTTATGACTTTGTAGATGGGTAGAGGCATTTAGTCCATCCCGTGAAACCTTTCAATATAAAAGAGCTTCAGCATCTAGTTCTGGGGCACATGCAAAGATGAAACCCAAGAATAAACCATGAACTATGTACAATTATGCAAAACAACTAGAAACACAAAAACTTGCATAAATGGAAAGGCAAGAAATTCAAACCCAAGGAAAGGCTGAAATTCTGGCACCAGGCTATGGAACTCCTCACCACAAGATGTCATTGGGGCCAAGAAATTAGTAAGATCTGCACAAATAACAGGAGTATCCAGAATGATCATAGATAATGTTAACAAAACCTTTGTGAAAGGGATGTAAGACTTCATGTTTCAGGGTTTAGACCAATCTGTAACTGTTATGATTTAGGATGAAACATTCACTGAGAACAGATTACCCAACATCTGCCTTCTGCAGGCTTAGTACACATTCCTTGGAGGCATCTGGCCTGGATTGCTGCTGGAGACTGGATACACACTAGCTAGTCCATGTGTCTGATCCAGTCTGGCACTTCTTACTTCATTCTGGCTCTTTTTTTTTTCTTTTTTTTTTCCCTTTTACCAGAGTAAAACATTACCAGAGAAAAGAAAGTTGCTTTTCCTGCAGTGCTCCCCTTGTCCCTGAACACCTGATTTTACATACAGAATGGTGGAGACAAACAGAAAATAAAGCTGTCCTGCACAGTGATGTCTCTGGAGCTAGAATCCTCCAGGACAACTGGCCATTGCCATTTTCCTCCTCTGTATCATCCGTTCTGCTCACTATGTAGCCATGCATGCTGAAATAATGCATCTACCCCTTTTCCCTGTGCACCCCATGCAGTCTATCCCCACTGGCTTGCCTAGCTGCCTTGATTTCCATACCTGCGACGAAAAGTTCAGCTCCTGGGTTTCAAACCTCCAGGGTACTCGCTTGGAGAGAAAGATGTGAGCACCCATAACGTCATTCCTTTTCATACTGCATGACCCAGCACTCCCTTACTTGTCTTTGTTTCTTGTAGGCTGCACAAAGCTCTGGGATAGATCACAGCTTCATTGTGCGTGCACATTATTCTCACTCAACCTTCAGTACTATGTTAATTTTAGTACTCCCTGCTGTGGATTTAAATCACTGGGACAATTTCACTTGCCATGTAACTTGAACTAAGTCTGTTAGAGAGCAGAATAGATTAATTGAGTATACTATTTTTATATCTTAAAGATCATTGTTCTTTTAAATATCACATGAGTTCTAAATATGTAACCGAAGATGATTGATATGTCTATTTTCCATACAGTATAACACAACTTAATGGAGTCGTAAGATTTCTGCCAACACATTATAGGATTTGGAATCTAAGTAACTCTTAGATTACTGGCATCCATGCCTCCTACCACAAGTGATCACATACTGTGGTGGCAGCTGTGATATAAATCACAAGAGTATCTCTCTCTATCTGTCATTGCTATAACTAGGTTCCAGGAAAAGGAAAAAGGAATCTCTCTGCAAGCAGGTGAAATCCGCAGCACTTATACCCAGACATTTCAGGCCCAACAGTTTAATTGCAATGGCGATATTATACCACACAATAATTTGTTCAGAACTGAGAAAAAACTTATGTTTTCTTTTGAAGACATTCTGCAGTACTAGCTCTGTCCACATCCCTCTCTGGCTGGTAGAGGCTAACTCCATGCCGGAGCTATACAACTGTGTTGACTCTTCACCATCAGTTCTACTAGACACTGATTACATTCAGGAGGATGGTACATCTAAAGTTTGAGACTTTTAGGTAACCTGAAGTGTTAGGCAACCTTATTCCTTCAGATACTCTTGGTGCTACAGTAGGATGGTTCTTCCACCAGTAGGTGGGTGTAGTACAAGTCAAAGGATTTCTCAAAAGAGAGGTGACCAGTCTCTACTGATTCAGACCAGGTTTATTCAGGTTTCAGCAGCAGCATTGCAGATGGCTGATGCTCATGGTTACTACTAAATTTCTTTTTTCTTGAACTGATCACTATTCACCTTCAATGAGGGAACTGGTCTTATGTGGAAAAAATACATGGTGAAAATTTTAAGGGAATAGGAAATTCCCTTAAAGAGCAAAGGCATCACCTTTTGGTTCTACCACTCTACAAATGTTGACACATAATCAAAAGCTCGACATTTACAAATTTCAGTCCAAGTTAAGGGCTCAAATCTAGCAGCACTGGTGAAATAGCTGTAGTCTCCATCCCCTTCAAGGTTGACAGCATGAGACTCTCCGGTTCTTGGAGAAGTAGAGATCAAACCTCCAAAGAAGAACTATCAGCACTGCTTGCTTTTACTCCCACCACCGTGACATGTCTTCTGCTCCCCTCTCTGCTCTGTGAAGAGTGTTCCTGAGGACAGACCACATCCCTGCCCACAACCCAGTGAGTAAGAGCACTACAGGGGGGCCCTTACCCAAAGTGCTTTAAACTCTGGCCGAATTGCCAGCAAACCCTGTGGGAGGAGAGGAGTCACTCCAGAGAACATGAAGGTTATTTGAAAAGGATTCGGATGTTGATTTTGACAGAAGGAAAAGCACTTGTCTCTGACTCATCTTAAATTGCAGACAGCAATTATAAGAATGGTTTAGCTACATTGTGCACTATATTCCGCTGGGAAAGAAGCACTCTTCTTATTGTGATCTTGATACCATCTGAGTCATTAGAAATGGTTGCCATGGATGAACCCATTTCAGGCCTCAAAATACAAATATCTCTGGATGAAGTGGCTGTGAGCATTTCTCCAGTTATTTCATATTTGGATTCCATAGCTGAAATTAATTATGAAACCCTCTACACATATTAAGACAGAACTGTAAAATGCTGATAAGATGCCAAAATGAAGGCAAGGGGATTTAAAGGTCATTCTGTCTGTCTTTTTCTATCTGGTGAGGATTTTAGACTGAGCTAATTACCATAGTACCTGAACACTTAAGAGGCTGTGCAGAATTTGGAGTGATCTACTGATAGGCTGAGTACAGAGTCACATCTATAAGGGCTCCAAACATCTTCAACACTCAGGTGAAAGCAGGGCTAATAGCTCCAGTCCACACTGGACTGGAAGAACCATGTTTAATTTCTAAAACAAATGACCTGTTGAGAGTTTTCCCCCTTACTCGTTATCATCTCCATTTAGACTGTGAACTCAGGAGAGAAAGAGCAAGTCTAAGTGTGCACTGAGCACAGCCAATACATTTGGGTCTCTGGGCAGTACTGTAATATAACGAATATTTCATACCATGCTTCCTGAGCTACAGAAGCTGAGTATCACCCATGCAAGCACATCAGCAGGCTTTGGACTTGAGAAAGAAGGGCTAAATTCTCCTGCCTTTTTGTGTCTCTATTCATTCACCTTCTTTCATTCTATAAAGAAGAGATAAAAGCTTAGAACCTAAGTTAGCTTTGGTATAAAAAGAGAAAAAAAAAAAGAAAGAAACAACTGAAAGGGAAAATCAACTAATTAGTAGGTTTTTTCCATCCTGAGTTGTAAATACAAGTACAGTAATAGCAGCATGACACTCAGCAGCAATCTAATTTATAGAAAAAGGTTCTCAGAAGTTTTGAAATGTAATGTGTTGATGCTTTTCTTCATCAAAAAGGATTATGAGTTTAAAAGCTGGCCACAAGCCTGTAACACTTATTTTATTCTAAACTATTGGATCAGCCATTCGTGGAAGAAGGAACCAACATTTTGGGTACTTACACTAAGCCCTGTACAGATACCTGTGTTTCAGTTACTCACATCCTCGCTAAGGTATCCCGGGTATTCACTGTGGTCAGATGAGGAAACATTTATCTTTGTTTCTTGTCTTTTGACGTGAGATGCCATCCTCATTTGACAGCAGTGTATGGGTTTATGTGATACTTTGGGGGATTTTCTCAAAAAAATTCTTGAGGAGTTGTCTACAGATCCCCAGTTCCAAAAGTCAGTCCTATTAGCACCTATTTATTTATTCATATGACTGACTATTTAATTCTAAGGCTGTTTGAATTGCACTGTAGGGGGCAAGGAGATGTCATCTTAAAATCAACAAATGCTTTCTTCACTGTATGCCATGGCACACACTTTTTTTTTTGGCTACGGTCCTCCCTCTATTACTCTTCATTAGGTTTCATATTGTAGCATCTTCAGTGTTCTCTGGGCTACTCCACACTGATTTATATGTACCTCAGAATTTGACCCAAGTAGTAGTTATTCTTATCTTTTGAGAGACATGCACTGACACAGATGCAAAACAATATTAAACTAATCCTCTTTGTTGCAATTACAAATCTCATAGCATAAAGCTTTGGGCAGGAATATTAGAAAGTAAAAAGAAATATATAAAACCCAGCCAAGAACCTATTCCACACAAGTGGCTTAGCCATATTCTTATTGACTTCAGTGGTATAAGATCAGGGCCAGAGTGTATCTAATACATACAGGCAGGGCTCATTGTTTCAGTTCTATTCCCATGTTTTTGTAAGAAATCCTGTTCAAACATTTCTTTATGAAACAGGAGACTCATGGTTTTAGCAGTTTGCTCTCCTATGAGCACATGACCTATAACCCTGGCAGTTCAGTAGATTATTTGAAATGAAATAGGGAAGCCATTGTAATTAATCATTTGCAGTAACTAAAACCAGTGACTGGCTGAAGATCTTGATTATTTCTACATTGACTCTACTTATTTGGGAACTGAACTTTGCAATAATTACCATTATCTGTTGACAAGACTTATCCTTCCTGTGTTATTCATAGTCTTATTCACTATTAATTTTTCCTACTTTTATAACCAGTACCTGTTGCCTCCAAGAGGAGGAAGATTTTCACAGGGAAGAGAAGGCCTAACACAATAATTCTCTTTTTTTTTTTTTTTTTTTTGATTGGGACAAAAATCCCCGGCATATTTCTTTAGAAGGAAATCTTAGACTTTATGTATTCAACACATTGTGTGAGCTTTGGGTCATGAATGGCTTATTTCCATTAAAAGTAATGGTGTTATTCCTGGCGATGTGAGCTTGTGTGATTTTGCTCACAAGTCGAGATCTGCCTATACATATAAATCAGCCCCTGCAGTTTCAGGAGAACAGAGGAAGAGGAGGCACAGCTCATCTCTAACTTCTAAGCTATACCGGCAATTTACTTTTGCACTCTCCACTGCTGAGATTTCCATTGTTGTTTTAGTTCTATTGAACTCAGGATTAAATTGAAGGAAGCAATTTTGAAACCTGGCCTTGGGGGCCTCAAAGGCAAGGTTGTGGGGAGAGCAGCTCATGAATAGACTGCAGGCTGGGGTCTGCCGGGAAATGCACACCTGCCACAGAAAAACACGATTAGCGCTGGCTCAACAAGCCTCATTTGCAACATGTCTGGGAACCCCTCCTCGCCCTCTACTAATCAGGGCTTAACTTATGAAGGGGCGAAAGCAGCCTCCGCTCACTGCATTCCTCTGGTTTTATTTTTCATTTTAAGAAACTCCAAATACAAACTTTCCCCGGTGCCAGGACTGACAGAGTCCGTCCTTACGCAAAGGATGGATCTAACCTGCTGTCTTCACCACGGCTTGAAACAGCCTAGGGCGGCGAAGAAAGTGTAGCGTTTGGCTTTTTGCCCAGAAAATAAGACCCTCCGAAAGGTCACACGCGTGCACGCACACACACACACTCGCAGAGAGGTCTCGTGGGAAAAGGAGATGGAGAAAAAATACTCTTTTCTGCAAGGTTAATTGACTATAAGGTGAACTTCATCTGAGGACAGCCCCTTGTGCTGAATGCCTCCGTTTGTGATTTGGTTGGAGGGGAAGAGATGAGGCACTCAAAATAACCATGCAGCGGGAAGGAGCACAACACACCGGAGAGCTGATTTTAATAACCTGGTCCTAAAAAACAGCAGGCAGGGCTCAGTACCCACTGCAGCTTTCCTTTTCAGTGGTACTGGGGACGTCACACCCTCTGCTGACATCAGCAAGGACTATTAAGTGCTGGGCACCTTTGAAAATGAGAATCCACGTGTAGGTGGCGAAATATGGACCTGGGGGCTCTAATTCAAGATTCTCAGTCAAGACCTTCCAAGGTATTTAGAAACCCAACTCCCACTGATTTTCAATGAAAACCTTGGTACCCTTGAAGATCCCAGCACTCAACTTCAATGGGGGGAAAATTATGCTGGTGTGATTATATTGCAGTATTAAATCAGTCACAGGCCCTAGGTAGGTTTTAGGAGAGGTAGTTCACATGTACATGTTAGTTTACGGTTTAAAGACACTGAGAGGAAGTCTGAAAGCTTATCTTTCCATAATGCCTTTTTGATGTAGCTCAGTATCCTTTTTTGTTTGAAATGTGACACATCAGTGCACTGATTTCATTAACAGCCACTTGCTTTCCCTGACTTCTTTCCTTTTCCTGACAAAGCAGCAGAGAACGTGTCTGTCTGCTTTTATACCAAAAGGAAGAATTACAGGGAAGGGTTCAGAATGGCAAACGACCTCACGGGGTGTGAGCCAGGTTTGGGTCCAAAGCCTCATTACGTTGTGGATGAAGATCTGTTCCCAGCATAATGTACACCTCCTAATACAGGATCTTGGCCCAATGCTACGCTAACCCAACTATGGGATTTCCAGATCAGAGCAGGGTCTTGTTCACACAGCCTGGGAAGAGCAAGACTGGGTATATATCCTTACAGATGTATGTGGAAGCTGTTGATAATGGGTCAACGCTGTTGACGATGAGTCAATACTTGACTGCTAAAGTCTTTTGACCATCGGGAAAATTAGCATCACAGAGATGGGCTGTTGCAAAAAGCCAGGCTCTAAGAGGAAGCACTAAAGATTCATATTCAGCTTCAGAGAACAATGATTAATTGTTATTTATGATACAGGAGTACCTGGAGATCCCAGCTGGATTCAGGGCCCTGTTTTGCTGGCTCCTCTCCACTTCCCCTCTCCTGCTTCTCACAAAATACACCTTCCACTAGTATCAAAGCACTACTGAGAATACATTGTTTTACGGCCAAAACCTAATCCTTCAGGAAACCGATCCTGGCCACTGTCTTATCAACCACGTATCATTTGCCTTGATTTCAGGTTTCATCCTATCTGCAGATATATTAACAAGTCGCAAGGTCCAGTAATTATAACCCGGAAAAAGTCCAACAAACCTCTTTGCTTCTAAAGGGTGGGGGAAGAAGAAAAGAAATGGAAAAAGCATCAGCTCAAAATATGTCCTCTAAGGACCACATTAAAATTTATAGATTAAAAAAAATATATCATGTTTCAAAATGAAGCCAAATCAGCAGTTTTGGCCTTGCTTCTCTAAGCAGAAAGGCTTTGCTGTCTGACTTCTCCTTGGCTGCCTTTCTAGGCCTGCAATTCATAGCTGCATTGAAGCGGAGCAGGTCCAATAATGCCATTTGTTTTCCACTTAAAAAAAAAAAAAAAGAAAAAAGAGAAAGAGGGACATATAAATGGATCATAGAAGAAGGGGGCCATTAGCAGACATTTAGTCTGACCATGGCTAGAAGTGCAGATGGTTCAGAGGAACACAGCCAACTTGGCGTTTATATAAGCTATCTTGTATCTCCCTCTTTTTTTCCTGCACTGGCACTCAGATTGATTAAGAGGTCAAATAAAGGCTGCTTCAGTGTGAGAGTGTGCATGATATATGACAAAAAATTCTGTCTCACAGTTAAAGGCTTTCTAAACAGCATAAAAGACAAATCAATGTATAAACTAATTCTCAGCCGGTTTAAGGCTTTTCTTCCTGAAAGCCGTATGGACCTCTCTCTCTCTCTCTCTTTTTCTTGCCCCCCCCAAGTAACCTAATGACAAATATTTAGAGAAGTGAAGAAAACCAGGCAGAGCAGTGGAATGTGAACACAAGGAGGTAGAATAGGAAGGGTATTTTTAATAAAGCAGGTGAAAATTACTATGAATATACCTGATTTATTCAATAGACACAATAAAAATTCTTTAACAAATGTCTTTTCTGAAGGGTAAGGAAGAAAAGCAAATCCCAAAGCGTGAAGGTCTTCTTAACTGACTGCTTCCCATGTGGCAACCTACCTCCTGCTCTGTCTAGCCTTTTGGCTCAGGAGTTTCTTGTACGCTTTGCAAAAGAGAAAATTTTGGCTCTGTGAAAGACTCCAGAAATATCTTCTACAGTAACAAAAGTAATGATCTTTATATGAATTTAAGCACCTGGGATTTTGATCCATGATGGTGTTTAGACATCTGTCTTTCAATTTCTTTAGGGATACAGGATGTCTGAACACCTAACAGGTGCCTAAATCAGGCTCCTTACGAAGAAACCCTCTCAAGACCTAGCTGGTGACCTGCTTGACTCTTTGAAACTTACTGGAGGTAGATCTTCTCCACTGAACTTCGGGCACCTTAAAGCAGTTCAGCATCTGAAAATCAGGCAAAGCTAGGAGCTTTATTAAAGGCAGAACCCCGCCACTAAGTACATCTAAAGATTTGGGTCTGAACCGAAGCTCAGGCTGCGATAGCTCAAGCAGGCTGACTGAAGTCCTGCCTGCACTTTTAATGCTTAATTATCCCAGGTGTCACAGGGATGGATACATAGAAAACAGATGGAGAGGTATTCCTGAGCATCTAAAGATAAGCACATCAGTTAGACCAGGTTCTGTAGGTCTTGTTTGAATAGTTAATCACAGGAACACAGAGATGAAGAGAACCACATGGGTCACTGAGCCCAGGTCTGTGATATTTTCTCATTATGATTTACAACCTGGATAGTATCAAGAGCATGCCAGGTGCTTCATATAGTCAAACAGTCTGACAAGCTGGTATTTATTTTGGAGCCAAAGGAGGCCTGCCTGTTTTATGAATCAAGGCTGTTGTTATTTTTTATTTTGAGGCTGGGAGGTTGCTAATCATTTTGTTTACACTGTACTTTGTGGGGTGATATTTTTGCTCACCACCATTACTGTTGATTCTGCATCATATCCTAGTACTTTAATTTAAGAACCACGATTGTTAAAGCTTTCTTCATAATGCTACTGAGTTATCCTTGACTGTATTTTGCTTTGTGCTATTTAGACACCGCTGCACACACATATAGTTAGTGGAAGTTATCAATAAGTAAATATGTGTGTCATATGTGCTTAAGCCCACCCATATACATACCCCAAATTTGTACATGATTTAAATATATGTATGCATATAGCATAAAAACTTCTTAAAAATCCAACTGAATGGGGATTGTCCCATTACCTGAAGCAACTGAGTGTTACTTTTCCAGACACAAAATGAGAAGATGATAGATACATCTTTTGAAGCTGGGATTATTAATGCAGTTTAATGACTTTGAATGTCAATAAAAGAATTAATGGCAGCCTGAAGTTAAAGTTGATAACCAAAATTCTTATTTACCAAATGTGAGTTTACATGACAAAACTACATTGTTATGTCTGCTTTAAGGAAAAGTCTGTCATGGTTTGAGATACTGGTATAAGTTTCTTTATAAATATCCCAGAGGAAGCAAGTGTAGATGATTTTAGAAACATTTATTGGACTGTAGAAAGTGAACATTATTGAATAGGTCAATGTTTTTGAAAGGTGCTCATATAGAACACTACTGAAAGATTCAGAAATGATCAGTCGATATTTTAAGCTTGCTACTGACAGAAGTGACATCTGATAAAGATAGGGATAAACATATCAATAAAAGATGTTATCTACACTATACCATCCATTTATTTGTTTGAGTCGGTAACAATCAGATTATTGACTATTAATAATTTTGTAGCCCTTGGTAAATTATTTATGAATGTACCCTTAATAAAAAGTTTTTGTCCATATGATTTGCATATGAAAAGTTCCCTCTGATACATAAAGTGGCCAACGTGTTCACTGGGCAATTTTTTCTACTAATGAAATGTCTTTGAAATCTGGCTGAGAGTAACAAATTTAAACCAGTGAAAACCACTTTGTAGGCACCAACATGAAAAGATCAGCTAGACTTCTGAAAATGGGCACAGAATGAAAAAAAAAAAAATGGCCTGGTAGGGTGTTTCTTACAGCAGGAGTGTTTTCAGGAGTACTTACAGATAGCCTGTGTAAGAAGATGTAACAGGAAGCATTTAAAGGTAATTTGACTTAGGTACTAAACATTTTCACAACTTTTTCACTAGAAGAGTCAAACATAAAATGCAAAGCCATCTGAGAAAACCCTTAAAAATAATCCTCAAACATACAGCTGAAAACAGAAGTTCAGACATGTAAGCAGAAGCGAATTTGCCAGGCAATAAATTACAATAATGTGCCAAAGTATGACAGTAGATAGGCACGGCAGGCATCTGTAACACATAAATACACAAGTGAGCTGGACACAAGCTATTGTGCCAAGAATTCCAGTGCGTGAGGACGCTTTATTACAAGAAACAGAATCCAAAAGACATACAGAAAGCTCCAGAGGTTCCTGTTAACCCTCCCACCAAGACCGGTAAAGATCTGTTATGGTGGGACAGGCTACTTAATGGATTATTACTTAGCTTTTTAGCAATACAGAAGTATTCAGCGCATTAAGCGATGATGTACTACTAGCTTGTAAATGACAGATTGTTCATTACAGGACTTCAGAGAAGTTAATAATCATGATAATGGACCTCAAGTCACAAGTGTCTCTTGTATATCACTTTTTCACTTTTATAGACAAGTATAAACTTATCACATCAAACACTTGTACTACACAGTCAAGTGGGAGAATCAATTAAGCTGAAAGGGTTCGCAGCGAAAACTGAAGGAAAAGTTTACCCAGCACACTGCCCTGCCTTTGTCAGCCCTTCAGAGCTGGGGGAGGAAGAGCAACGTCTTCACACCCAACATCTGAAAAGCTTTTTGAGCTAAAGGCAATTAACTTTGAAGCAGCTATGTAAGCCTTTTGTCATAAAATATCTCAATCTATTACACTAAAGTAATAACAACCAAAAAAATGCCATGGAAAAAATAGCAGAAAAAAGACGAGCTCTTTAGAGAACTGACCCTAGCCATCCCAGGGATTACTTATATGGTGTAACAAAAAACCTATTTCCTAAGGACAATCAGAGTGATTGCCATCCATTGCCACATCTTCATTCTCCTTTTCTCCCACTACAGTGGAGTGAAAAACAGTCCCCATTTCTAAGTATTCACAATTATTCTAATTATTCCTAAAGATTCGTCAGAGGAAATGAAAGGAACTTCAAAGACTGAAACACCAAAAACTATTACTAAGACTTTGAGCAGGTCTCCATAAAGACGCCACAAAAGTTCTTCTGGGATGCAACCGTAGAAGTTCTTCAAGGATGCAAATAACATGATGACTGATATGAAGATGTTCATCCTTACCGCAAAAGCACCAAGAGCGAGCAGCTCTGCCACTTTCCATAGTGATCACTTCCAGTATCCAGTTTTAACTTCTAGGCACTAGGTCTTGGCATGTACGTGTCCACAAGACTGGAAGGCTTCTCACAGCATATTATCTTTTCCATGTGTCATTGCCTATAAAGGGATTGAAGGACCTTCTCACTGTTAAGAAGGAACTCAGAAGACTGAGTTCCTAAATCTCTGCAGTGCACCAGCTTGATGCACACATCGATATTGATAGCTTATAGTTATCTGGGACAGCATATTTGAAATACAGTGATGGGCAAATTATGACAGGGGAGTTCTATGGAGGCAATTTGGGGACTTTCTTTTAACTTATGACAAAGTGATCCAGGAGCTATTCAGGGTATTGCTAAAATTCTGGTTTGGTAGTATGGTATGCCAACTTATTTTTTACTTCATACTTGTTAAAGGAAAATAGGTTAAAATATGATTAAGTGTACTACCTTAAAACCATATAGTTTTGAAGGTAAGAAAATGCTCTATGCCTTAGACAGACAGAGATCTTTTTGCATTAAAGAAACACTATTCCAGTCTTTTTTGCTGTGCTGTAATTTTCTGATATAGGAAGAAAGCACAAATGTTTAATATGTTTGGAAAACCTTTCTTCCTAGTAAACTTTGGAGTTTCTTTCCAGAACTCTTGGGACATGGGCCCAAATTCAGCCTGCCTGATTTTAAGCATTTATGTCATCCTCCTAGTTCTTCAGGCTCTGGGTTTTGTTTCTACACTGGAGAGAGCATCTTGAGTGCATCTAGAAAGCAATGCGTTTCAGCTAAAATCACCTTTTCACCTGTTTCTTGATGATGTGGAAACATGTGGGGCAGGCAGGTGGAATACATTCAGAGCAGAACACACATGCTGTTGTCTTTCATATGGCAAATACTGTCCTTTACAGGTACATCGAGGAGTCAAGGTTCTTCCACCAACATTAGAATAGAAACTGGAAGTTTTATTAGAACTGAAAAACTGCAGCATTTTGTAGAACAAAAAAACCTAGCCCAGAAAGTAAAATAACTTTCCACATTAAACTTAAATTGTTTGGACAAACTTGATGAAAGGAAAGCTAGATTTATTTTTTTTTCCCCCACAGAGAAAGAATACCTCAAAAAATCATTACTATTAATTATATGATCCTGCTACAACTTGATTGTAGACTGTTGAAAGAGGAGGAAAATAATTATGGATCCATTATTAATGGATCTATTTAGTAACAGTGAATATCAAAATTGTCAGCTTGGCTTTCTAGACCCAATGGCATACAGTAAATGAAGTAGTCACCATCACAGAGAGCTCCCTTGGCTTCCTACGCCCCATGGTGTTGCTTAGAGACTCTTGGACCAACTTCAGACTTGCTGTCTTTAACCAATTTAACCAGTGGTAATGTTTTAGAGTCTTCCAGGAATGTAAAAGGGCAGCTGGTATTGCCAATCTGCTTGTTTATCCTCCTGCTATTAAATTCATTATATTCTAATGAATTCGTTTTAAGCTGGAATTGTTCAGTAGCTCTGCTGTTGTTACTGTCAATGTAAGTCAATACTATTCTCATCTGAAGACTCCAATGTCTAATTTACTTGCTACCAGTGCTCTGACTTTATGTATAGGTTGAGACTGTCAAATGCTGGAGAGACACACTTGCAACCTAAATTTTATTGAGTCCAGAGTAAAAAAAATCATCATACATAAACAGAGCTTAGACTGTCAGTGTAATGTAGTCTCTGGTAACGATATTCTGACTCCCCTCTTCTTAACAACCAGGGGGAAGAACTAAATGGTAAGGAAAATCCACCAAGTAATGCAAGCAATTATATCTATTTTTCTGAAGATAATTAATCTGTTATAACAATACAGGAAGGCTACCATCCCTGCTTGTAAACAAAGGCTGAGGTTATTTTATAAAACAGTGAAGCCACCCATTGCTGTTGTCCATCATTTATTACTTGCCTAATAAATACTTCAATTACATTTAATAAATAATGTATCCAAGCTCAGTGAAGTGATAATTCTTTAAATTAATTATTAAATTCATGCAAAAGGTTTTATTGCAAGTACTACTAAAGGAAATTTCTGCCTTTAATCTAAAGTGATTATTCATTATGTGCAGTAAAGGCTCCATTTGCATATTATTAGTGAAGTAACCTTTAGCCTTCCTGGCAACAATAAAGATGCATCTCAATGTTGCTGTGCATTAACGCTCTTGGTTAGCCTTCCAAAACTAAAGTGACAATAAACAATATGTAATAAAGTCTTTGTTTATGGCTTTCTACCAGCTGTTTTTTGATATCTCAAATATACTACAATGACAAAATGTCCAGTAAATGTATTACAGCAAGTTGTTAAAAGGTGTTGCCTGCAGATGGTTAGTTGATGGGAAACAGTAAAAGTGGAACCAATTAATGCCCTAGAGGTCTGAATAGTAAATTTATCTCAAAAAGATTTTTTAAAAGCCCTCTCTTTGATGGCCTCCCATGCGTTGAGCTATCCCGTACTTGCTGCTTTCCTTGCCTGCTACCCAGCAGAGCTCTGGGAGTTAGCCATGCTCTTTGGCAGGGCTCTCTTCCCCAGATGGCAGATTTTTTTCTGTCTTGAGCTACTCTCAGCACTAATATAAAGAGTTTCCAACACCATCCTTGTGTACCTGTGCTAACCTTCCTGGCAAGCTGAGGAGGAACTTGCCAGGGAGGGAAGTCCCACTGACTTTCAATGAGAGAAACCGGAGCAGCTTCTCTTTCTGTCTTTCTTTTTCCATTTCTCTTTGTCCTTCTCTCTCCACAGAAATCCTTAAAGCAGAAACGATCCAGATATTAGTGAGTGCAGAGGACCTGGTTCAGTGCTGTGACGATTACCAGCTCACAACTGGAAAGATCTTTCCCACGGAAAAGCCCTTCTCCTGCAATATGGTATTATCCTGGAGCTGAGGTGGCAAACTGGTGCTAGTGGAGCAATAATTACCACTGATTCACAATGCTGCTTGAAATCAATCTTGAAATGTCAAGCCTGAGCGGCTTCTATTAGTACATCTAGCCACGAGATGACTGCACTGGTTGGATTCTCCAGGTCTTGGTCCATCTGCCCTTCATCCTTGGATCCTTCTAAGGCCTGTCTGCTGGGACCTTGGATATGTGTGTACTCAGGGACTGATCTGTTTTGCAAGGGAACGCTGGCCTGATCCCCCCCGGGATGTTTTCCTTCCAGAGATGGGATAATGGAAATCTAGGCTGCATAGAGGTCCTCAAAAAGCTTTAACTTGAGTCCTCGGGGAGCCAATGATCCAAAAAAAAGGAGAGAATAATTATAATTATTAAATTATTATTATGTTTCCTTTCCTACAAGTCTATAGTCTCAAGCATAGTGAGGTTTCTAAGGGATTTTCTCAATATTGTGCTTTCGTTTAACCCTCTGCTTTTAAGCTGTTTAAAAAAAAAGATAGTCTTCAGAAAGACAGGACTGAAGTGAAACATTAAATTGACCACAGGCTCCTTTTACCAACATGCCAGGTGAAAAGACTGTTTTTCTTCAGAGTGTGTCCC
Organism: Haliaeetus leucocephalus; assembly: GCF_000737465.1. NCBI lineage: Eukaryota > Metazoa > Chordata > Aves > Accipitriformes > Accipitridae > Haliaeetus > Haliaeetus leucocephalus. The sequence continues at coordinate 180,313 of NW_010973302.1, read as the reverse complement.
TTGCCTTTTCTTTTTCTAGCTTCCAAGTACAGGTTCTTTCACCTGCCAGGTGTTTGGAAGTAAGATTTCTGAAAAATAAAGTCACATGCATCCCAATTAGAAGCTCTTTATTTTAAAGATGTTATTCTGTAGTTAGTAAATCCACACAAAGCACGCACTGTTTCCCATTGGTTAACTAAGACGTCAGGTGGGATTTTTTTCCCACCAAATGTCAAGTGTATAAGTTTTGTTGTCTGTTTGTGGTCAGTAAAGAAAAGCACCTCCAAAAGGCAATGCAATGTATCCGAAGGTGCATAGCTGGGATAAGCAGGATACTTTTCCCATTGCAGTGGCCAAGCTCTGTAGAGGGACCCCAGTGCTTTATGGTGGAGTGTCTGAGACTACTGAAGTTAACCAGGATGAGTCTTGCCCATTGTAAAATCCAAGCAAAAAAAAACCAACCAAAAAACCAATTTTTAGCTTATTGTGCTTCAGCAGATCAAGACAAATCATGGGAAAGCATCAGGATGATGATTAACCTGTTAATGCCCGGGACGGGAAAACAGCTTGCCCCACATAAACATTTTGCCCTGTGTCAGCTGCCATGAGTTTGGTAAGATGCAGCTCCCCTTCCTTTCTCACGAAGCAAGACCCGTTTTCCTCTTTAGCCAGCTTTTTGTCCCAGATTTGGAGGCTGCAGAAAGAAGCTGCCAGGCTGCGTTATCTCCCTTTCCAGACCTGATTCCAAATTAAAGGCATCTTCATTGACAAGTTACACACTAATTTGTACAAAAAATGCGATATATATCAACTCTCTATAGACCCTGCTTGGAGATAAGAATGAATTCAGCATTTTATGGAGCCAGGCTCCCTTCCCCCATCCTGCTCGTATTCACATCTCTAACACGGAGACCTCTGGTTCACCTTTGAATCACTTATGTTCTCTTCACTATAGCAATCAGCTCAGTCCTACATAAAGTGTAAAGTGCTGACATTTTCAAGCAGCCTAATGTTTCTTGCAGTCATCTAGCAGCCTTTCAAATGCAGAATCCTAGATGCCCTTGCTTTCCTTAATCAGCTGGCAGTGAAAAAGAAAAATGGAATAAAAAGACCTCATATATCCTCTTGTCCCTGCCCCCTGCAATCTGCCGTCCGTCCAAACTAATCCCCCCTACATCCCTCCCATTATACAGATGCGGTGAGATCTCTGAACACAAATATTGTAAACCTCAACATAACTCCACCGATTCACACTAAGGGAAATAAATTTAATTCACTCAGCTTCTCATCATCTTACAGCTCCTTTAGGACTAATCATCTGTGTTAACTTTCTCTGGAGTCTTTCTAATGTCTAAGTGCCGCCGACTATTTTGTAGCCGAAATACGTGTGGCAAGAGAACAAATTGCCCCACAGTGGATTTCTTTTCTACAACAGTGGTTTTACTATTAAAGAGAAAAGAATCAGGTTTGGAGTGGTGTTGGTTTAAGACTTGGATGGCAGGTTATGTGGCTGACTATAACAGCTTCGTGCAGGAATTTGTAGTCAATTTTTCTGTCTTGAAAAAAATGTACAGTATTTATGCATCCAGATAAACTTTTATGTCTATTCAAGAGCCACAATGATCCCTTTGGTTTTAAGGAGGACGATCCTTTCCTCAGCATCCCAGTTTCTTGAATTACCAAATTTTCAAAGCTAACTGGCTTGTTTTCACAGATCTGTAATAAATACAGTCTTCAGCAGCAGGTCTTGAACACTGATAAAAGGATACTCCTAATGCCTGACTTCAAGCCTGACTGAAATGTGCTTTTTAGCGATGTTACACAACGTAGACACATTTTTGTTCAAGGCTGTGGATTCAAATTCTTGCTCTTCCACAGATTTACTATGTACTTCTGAGTAAGGACTTTCTATCTTTAAAATACTGCTGACCATATATTTTTTTTTCTTTACTGTCTGCTTAACATTCTCTGAGGGGCAGGGGTTGTTAGCATGTGTTTACATCAGGCTGTGAATTGCACACTGCAGAAATCAGCAGAATTTATTTTCCTGTTTGTTGCCTCTCCATACCTACTTTGGCTTGCTTTCCCTTGACCTCCCTTACTACCCTTTTTGATCTTAAGGGCCTCAATCACCATGGAGAGTTGAACTCCTGGGATTAATCCTCGTCCTCTGGCCTTTTCAATCCTGTTCATTCCTTGGTGGCAAGTGCCACTTAGACCTTTCTCTGTGATATGCCACCACCAGTATTCAATCTGTATGGCAAACCCAGAACTTGCCACCTACCCGTTTAGCTTCTTTCCTTCTCACTTTTCCTCCTGGTTTCTAGGCCCTAAGGGAAATACATCTCTCATGGACATTTATCTGGTCTGATTATAGACTTCTGCTCTGATTCCCTCACTTTTTCTGCTGAGTTTGCATAGAATCTGGGGAGGTGAACCTCCTACTCTGGGCTAAATTCAGGTGTGGTGAGTAACACCTCATGGGGTATCATCAGTTTTCAAACAGACTGAGCTGAAAAAAGAGAATTTCCTTCACTAGAAATCTGATACTTCCTGTTTGTTTTCACACAGGGACCTTCCAAAGTTTTTAAGGAAGACAAACCCAAAAGCTACGCTAAGACCAATGCAAAAGAGGTGCTTGCCTGCAGTAAATGAGGATACACCTCTGCTTTGCAGGGTGGAAAGGGCTTCCTAGTTCTGTGCAGAGATAGGACCTGGGTGTAACATCACTTTCCTTTCCAGCTTTTTTGCTTTTGATGGAGGGAGCACTTTCCCACAGACCCTTCCATTCTGGAAATGAAGCAGGAAAGACTGGGAACAGCCCCATCAAGGTCAGCTGCTTTCAGAGGGACATAGCTGGAGAGATGCAATGTTTACCCCCAGTTCTCCATCACTCCCCAGTTGCCCCAATTTTTTTTTGCTTCCCTTATTTCAGTTTTGATTCAATACTTATTTTGTGGACCAAAAAATGGACTCCAGATATTGAAGCAGTGGCTTCTTCCAGTTGATCACATAGTTACTACATAGTGGTCTTGATCAGGTTTTTCCTTTCACAACAGAACATCCATTTGGGGGCTGAAGACATTTTGAAAACTGAAAAGCCTCAGTTTTAGAAAGTAGCGTTTTTCTTTGGAAGTCACAAAATTCTCAACTAATTCTCACTACAGAGTCAGGTTGCCAGGGCCAGCAGGAGCCAAGCCTGGAACCCCAAGCATGGTTCTCACTGTTTGTTCCTTCACTTTAGAGGAAAAGTTGCAAAAGCAGACCAAGAGTTTGGGTTTTCAGACAGCAAACTCCAAAGCTGTGGCTACTGGCATCATGTATGCCTTTCATACTTCAGCCAGTAATCATTCTCCTTATATCTTCAATTAGAAGAAGAAAGAGCGATGAGAATCATGATTAAGATAGGCGGGTAAAATGAGAATCAACTATTTGGCTCAGGCACAGAAAAGATGTCTACATTGTGAAAGGCACATGGTAGAAGAAGTAGGGTTTGTTCGTTCTCCTTCTCCCAGTGCAGCTCTACAGCTTTATCCTTTTCCTTCTGCAACATCCAGATGATGCAAGTGCTGCTATAGATGCTATTTCAGCTTTTTATAACTTCAGACACACAGATTACCTCCCCAGCATCCTTGTATTGCTGAGTGTGTTAAAAAAAAAAAAAAAAAGGTTTAAAAATTGTACTTTCCACTCATTAGGTTCAATCTATTTCAGTAGAAGGACTGAGTGGAAGAAGAAAGGCACCTATGATTGCATGGCACAGTTCGTATACTTAGGGTGGAGGATTATATTTTGCTAAGCCTTCCAGGAAAATAAACCTCAGATAAACAAGAATGTTTTATGGAGGTATAAGGCTCTTTTGTCACCAATCAATGATATTTTGGCTTGCTTTGATTTCTTCACTGCCTGTCTCCATCTTCAGCTGGATGTATCGTTCTGAGTAGTGTTGCTTTTTTTGGCCTATTTGTCTATTGATTTAGCTAAATTAGTAGCACATCCACCAGAATGTCTGGCTTCCCCTCATATTTTTACTTGTTTTGCTGTTAAAATTGTGTTTCATGTTTGATGGATCTATTCTAAGGTGATGGAAAGAAAAGAAAGGTAAAAACAAAAATGTGTGGATTAAACTGGTTTGGAGGAACTGTTGAGGTATGAGGAAGGAGCAGAGAGAAGTCAGGAACCATATTTTGCATGAGAAAATACTTCCAAGTGCATGCCACCAGCTGCTCTCTCAGGTATTTCTTTGTTTTGATTTGCAGCTATTTGAAGATATTTAGCCAGAATTTGCTTTCCAAGTGGGAGAAGTAGAGAGTGAGGCAGCCCATCTAATTTCCGAATCATCATCAGAGCTGCAGTGCCTGTTCTCTCCCTGTCTCCATTAACTAAGAGGAGCCTACTGTGGCTACACTCCTAGTTTTGGCTCAGCTTAGTGGGTAAGGCTGTCTGGAAGGCATCCCAGATTATGTTCTCTTTTCCGTTTTCTTCCATTTGTACTTAAATGAACATAGTTCCTGCAACTGTACAGGCAGGATCACGAATGAGTTAAATGTGCTGAAAATGAGGTGTGACAGGGACATACTGAAAGTCCTGTTGAGCGTCATTATCATTAGGAACTCAAATAGGTAGAACATGGCTAATTACACCAACCCGTCCTCAGCCTTCAAGCTGTCTGGAAATTGGTATTGAGGGTGAGGATTTTCTTGGAGACATGAAAAAAAAAAATGGCCCATATCAAATATCTTTCCTTTAGCCTGTCCTTTATTCTTTCTAAGTAATTATCTGCCTACCAGGGAGGACACTGGCTCCTGCACTCCTATCCCACAGTCCAAAATCTCATGTTCAGCCACTTTGACACAGACCTGCGTACTTTCAGTGATTAGGATATTAATATTTCACTGCTGACACCATAGGTCTGAGCTGATAGCATCTATGCCACTTGGTAAGGGAGGAGACTGGGAACTGCTCAGTAACTTGGGGAGATTTTGCCAACCCTGGGGGGGCAGGACATGAAACAGGAGGATGAGCTGTGTACTTAAGCTGGTGAAGTGTTTTCCAGAAGAAGGGTTCTCCATTGGAAAATGTTCATTCAAGATCACTAAATGTGCCTTGGGAACGTTTTGATTTCACTGGACATTTTCATTTGCATCAGATGGGACTGAAGGTGAAATGTAGGCTCCAGGGAATTACTAAGTCACCAACCCTGCAAGCAACCAAGGTCTTTGAGACCCAGGTATAAGGAGTAAGCATGAGTGTACAGCAAAAATATTGTCTACACCCAACAGGACTAGGTCTCTACTGCATAATAGACTGTAAGAGAGCAAAAAACACTCTACCATCTCCAGATATGGCACTTAAAAAATCCTGCTGTTGGGATAAATCAATATCAGCTGAATTACCATTAGTAATATTAGCAACCATAACCTTTTTCATTTCTGGCACTTCTGGCAAGAGTTCATTACATCAATTTAAAGCAAAAGTTAGTGGAATGATAGAGCAGTGGCTCAGTTTCTATTGAAGTCCTCTTTGTCTTGTAGCACTGATGGGGTTTATATGGATAGCTAACATTGCTGCAAAATATGAGAGATTATTATGAATAGGGCATCAAATGATAGAAAATACCAGTTAGAATAATTACATTATCATATTTTTATATGGAAATTATTTTCCAGGCAAATGTCGCCTGTTTGGAGAAGTTGAAAACAGCTCTGAATACAGCCTTCTGTATGTCACAGAACAAAACAATTTTAAAGTTTAAAACCCATTATTTTAGAAGAGCTATTTGTTTCAAGTAGGTGGCAATTTTCTTCCCCTCCCCCAGCCCACAGATTTCAGTAGCTATTCACCTCTCACAATTTTCATCTAGCCTGTTCTTTAGAAACCAATTGCAACCTTTAAAGTAGTCATCTATTTCCAATGGAAATCTTCACATCCTGCTCTTTAAGCTGCTTTTTCAAACTCTTAATAAATTGCCTCAGCTTGTAGAGTTAGTAATGACACTAAATAGTGGAGGGCTTTCATGAAATGTTCTGAACCTCAATTCTCCTCTTACCCTTTCTTTTGTCCAGTGCTCCTTGCATTTTTGCAGAATTTCAACAATTGCGCATTCAAGAGGAACAGATGCCTTTATTCTCCCGCAACAGAATTTGGGAAATTTGCCAGATAAATGGGGATGAGGAGGGACATGTAAACAGGGTCAGCTGAAGTAGAATTGGATCTCGAAAGAGCAGTAAATACTTAGCTCTCACAAAGTACTTTTCTTGGCAAGAATAATCTCTTCAGGGGGAGAAAGAAGAAATCAGAAGGTGACTTTAAGTTGCTGAACTTACCTCCTGCTACTGCTTTACAATCAGCGTCTGCAGTGAATTGGAAGGTTTTGAAAGCTCGGTAGGGTATCACAACACTGCCGTGTGCTCTGTAGGCACACTCCTTGTAGAAGTGCTGGAGCTGAGAGGTGGCCTCAAAGGATAAGAAATCAGGATTCGTAAACTCTTGAGTCTGCCCAAGTGCCTGGCCGAGGCTCTGGAACTGCTGGCTGAGAAATGTGTCGGGCTGATGTGGCTCGGGGAATTACTGGCTTCCTTGGTGGAGAGCCCCCAACACTGATAAAGAAGGGAGAATTCCTCAGGCTGCATTTGGTTGCAAGTTTCTGCAACCCTAGTGCCCATAAAATGGCATAAAATGGACACTTAGGAATGCACTATCAGATTAGGGGAATTTGTACTGGGATGACTGTACCCTGGATCATAAGGATATTGGGACACCACAAAAGCAGCAGGTCTCCCCAAAAAAACGTTGTGGTCATAGCAGGTACTCAAGCGCATATAGGTACTCAATGTCGTCACTAAGAAGGCAAATGCAATCCTGAGTAATCTAAGCAGGGAAATTATCGAATACAGCAGGGAAGCACTGTTTCTTGGTGTGTTATGGAAGCATTGGTAGAAGATGGTATCCCAGTGCTGGTTTCCACATTTCAAAAGGGGATGTGGGTGAATCAGAAAGCATTCAGGAAAAAATTGCAAGCATGATTTCGAGTAGGAAAAACCTGTCTCACCGTGAGAGATTTAAAAAGTTCAATCTATTGAGTTTACCCAGGAGTAGATTAAAGGGTGAATTGATCATAATCTACAAGTACGTATGTTGGGAAGAGATATTAGGAAGCAGACAATTCTTTAATTAGTAGAGCAAAGCTTAATGAGATTTGGTAGTTTGAAACAAAGCTATTGTGAACTCAGAGTAGGAATGTGGTGTACATTTTTTGACTGTGAAGATAATTAACCATTGAAGCAGTTTAACTGGGTATACGGAAGACTCTCCATCACCTGAAAATGAGCTAAAGATAAACTATTATTTAAACTCAATTAAGTGCTTGGTGCAGACATAGCTAGCAAGGTTTTGTGGTCTGGTGTTATGCACATCAGATTAGATGGCTATGATGGTCTCTTCTAAATTATAATTCTTCATTAATCATTTCTGTATCAAAGGGATACTTCTTTAGAAAGGGCAGGATTTACTCTGAAGGCTGCAATTAAGAACACTACATTATCACATATTTAATTCTACTGGAACATAAATGAGCTATAAAATTTAAAAGGCTTTAAGAAATAAAGCACTGCACTTCTCAGGGTTTGCTATTTCTACCCTGAATAATCAATGTTCACAGATTCATCCTCCCAGTTTTTAGTCACCGTTAGCCATCTAACCTTACTACAGAACTTCATCCTCAGGAACAATAGTATGGGAAACCACCCTTCTTTTCCTTTGCTATGATCTGGGATTGAAGCCCCCTCCCCTCTGACTTGAGGGAACAGAAGGATTGTTGGAAAGCAAGGCAAGATAATTAGGCTATGGTCTCGTTTTGTTTGTTTGTTTTCTTGTTTTAAAGCAGCCTTTTGAAGAACCTAATGAGTAACAGAGGAATAACAACATTGCCATCTTCCATGCCAACTTGTCCATAACGATGCTAGTCACCTGACTGATAAAATACATTGATAAAAACCTCACTTGATCATAGGAGAGATTAAAAAACTAAAATGCATGCTGTTGCCAGATCATTAGGGATATGAAGAAGAAATGGAGTTTTTGTATGTGAGCTCTGCATCACTGCCTGTAATTGTATAGAGCTGAGGAGAAGCAAATCACAAGATTACAAACCAATGCACATCCATGGGTGATGGAGATGCTCATCCTCACCCAGGATCCTGCAGGGCACAAGAAGCCACTGAGATCAGCAGAAGTAAGTAGATGCAGAGACTTGTACTTCTGCAATATAAACCTATACTTGCTAAAGGAATTACTCATCAACAGCTTGAGAAGTCTGCTGTCATTCAAGCAATATTGGAGTGAGGCATGAAAGAGATTTTGGGTTTATTGTTTCCTACACCAAGGAATATGCTCTTTGATATCAAGTCAACCCACCACCAAATCTACGCTAACTTCAGAGCATTCAGTACTTGTGTAGGTTTTTCCATGCAAGATGAATGGGATCTAATGGAAATATGCAGGTGTTTCGGTCACTCTCAGGCACCTCCCTGCAAATACTCTTTCCCCTAATATTGCCCCAAGAGAAGTGGAGTATAGAAAAGGTATGAAGCTTTAAGAAGTTCTTGCAAGTAATTCTTGTATTAGCAGAACAGTGGGTCTTACTGCAGTACCAAAAACCTGAAAGGTCTGCATGAACAAATAAGTGCCACAGTCTGCTTTCAAACCTGCTGAAATTCTTTGAACCTATCAAAAAATGTTGAATTAAAGTGAGATACTGTGTTTTAACAAAAAGAAGGAGTCCATATACAGAAATGTAGACTTTCAAAAGATTATGCAGATTTAAAAAATACATTCCCTATACCAAAAGTGAAGCTATTTGGATCAACAGTATTTTAAAATCAACATGCATGCTCCAATTATGACCAGTTAAAATGTGGGATGAGAAGCAGACAAATGAAGAAAGTAATGATGAAACGAAAGCTGATATGTTCAGTGTGTTTTTTGCTTTAGAAGGTGAAATACACTTATAAAGTTTGTTTTTCATAAAGAGAAGGCTTAAGGAGAACCTCCACCTACACCACAGTGGAAACAATCTGGTGCCTTCAGACTCATGGAGCGTATAATTTCCCTTGGTTTAGGATATTTGCCTTAGGTAGTTTGGTCTCTAAGACAATATGCAGACATTTTTTTTTTTTTTCCTAGGCAGCTTTGCAAACCTTTGTCTCTGAGCTCTTTGTATTTGTTGTGGTTTTGACCTCCTGCAGCGGGTTGAACTTCTGTCTGGAACAGACAGAGTCAATGGGCCACAAAACCAATGTGCAAAACCATCTGGGGCTTGTGTGGCTAAATGAGTCAGTACCCTAAAGTCTGCTTAGCACTGTACTTGGAGTGAAGGCAAAGTTTTTCCCCCTGAGTTTATGAAAACAGGTTCCCATGAGGTCTTACAAAAAACTGTGGCATGTTCTTGATCCCCACTGGGCAACTGAGAGCAAATAAACCAACACCTGATTTTTCTAAGACAGGTAATTATCACAAATTAACTCACAGTCACAAATCTAGAGCTGAACAGAGCCATGGGTGACCCATGGGCTCTGGAGGTTTCCTTTGGCTCTGAGACATGAGTCTCATACTCCACCCTTTGTAAGGTTAGTAAGATAGAGGCTCATAAATCTAAACCATCCTCAGATGAGAATTTATCTCCTTATCCGGGAGTGAAACAAACCTACAGCTTGAAGATTTATGGTAACGCTGTTATTTGCCCTCCTTAATTTCAGCACTTTTCACATTCTTGTGGTACAGCTCCTCTGAGAAACTCTTTCATTTTCAAGATAATGGTAAAAAAAGAGATTATATTCTCCCCACCTCCACCCCCAACCCCACAAACCCACAAGGAAACCAGTCTTCCAGTCCGCATGATTCAGTCTTGATAAATCAGTGTTTCCAATGGGAAATAAATTGGTTACTTGACAAGTTCCCAACTGGTTCTAACAAGAACTGGCAAAGGTCACAATACAATGAAACCTTGCTTTCTGTTAAAGCATTTCCCCTTCCACTGAGGTACCTCTGGACGCCTATTCTTGCCTTTCAGTTGTTCTTCCGCCTGCTGACATCAAAACCTCCCCTAAGGAAACACCTGCCTGAGCTGGGAAAGGCAGCGGGAACTTTCTCATGGTGCTATGGGAGAGTTTGAGCAGGGAAGGAGATCTGAGGTCTTTTCATCAGTTTTTGGATTTTTTTCTTCCTCCCCCTGCCCTGCTCTGGGACCTAGGTCTTGGAAGACAAAGCTCCCGGCTTGAATTATTTCGCAACTCATCTGTAGCTGCCAGCAGTAAAAACTCAATGGTCATCTTCACCCAAGAGGCATCTGTAAGGGATGCAAGGAAATTAGCAAGGAAGTGAGTCACAGAGTGGACACATCTGTCAGCCTCTTATCTTCCATAAGGACCATCACAAAATCAGCTCGTTCTTGTGCCGTGCAGTGTATCCACATACATACAGGATGAGACAGGCTGTTCCAAGAAGGTAGTTAATGATGGTCAAGATAAACAAGTGCGACCCTCCCAAATTATTACAGTTTCTCAAAGGCGCAAAGGATGGTGAAGTGACAAATTTCCACTGAAATTTGATGGAAGCCAGACACCAATTTTTATTCATACTTTTGAAATTCTCCCTGGTCTTTGAGATACTTGCGGACATGATTATTCTTTCCTGTTTATGAGGGGAAACTTGAAAGCTAATTCATTGATGAGGGTAGGAATATAAGAGAGAACACTGAAGTCATTAAGGGGAGGAAAGAGATCGTTTAGGCTATAGCATATATATGTCTGTGCATACATGTGTTGCACATTGCGGGAAATAGCAGATTTTTTAGCATGTCAGATGCTAAAATGAAACATAAGAAAGGAGTTTTTACAGAGTGCACCAACAAATTGTGGACCTTGTGGCCATGAGGTATGGTGAATGCTAGAATATAAAGTGACCAAACCACTTGTGCTTTTAGCTAGTCCTCCAACTTCTTTCATTGCAGAAGCACAGTTTGGGCTGAAGAACTGGTTTGTTTTCAGTATCATCATACATTGCTTTATGGGGAAAGCAGCAAAATAGTTTGTTTTCTACTTAATTACACTAATGATAGCTGGTTTTGTGACACAATTGAGAACTAAATCTTGTTGTTTGGATTGAAGACCTTTAGAGAGAGGACTGCCCATGTTCTGCTTTCCCACCTCTATACTAGGCTGTTGGATAGAAAATAAACAACCAAGCTCGCCCAACACAATGCATCCATATAGCAAGCATTTGCAGTACTGATTTCTCCATGGCTAGGAAGCTGACCTGCAAGGCTCTCACATCTGCTACTGCTCAGCAGAAGAGCAGCAATATATCAGTTATCTTGCCATCAGCTACGCTTTGACCTTGCTGATGACTTTCCAGATGGATATTTTGTCAGTTCAGACTCTGGTACATACTTTTCTGGAAGATTTTGCTTCCAGCCTTGTCCTTTTTCCTGAAAACCATGTCTTGTGTCTAACACAAGGAAAATTCCAATACTTTGCATAGATTCTTTGATAATTTTGGCAGAAGAACTAATGATTCTTTTACACGCTTAAATTGAGAATATGCACAGCGTGACCTCCTGTAAAATCAGTTTTCCATCAAGCAACTGAACTCTGAAGATAAAGTTACCAGCTCAGGCTCAGTATCCTTCTTTGCTCTCTATTCATCTCTCCCCAGCCCTGTTTTTTTCTGTTAGTCTCTTCTACATGCTCTTCTAGGTGATTCTCTCTGTTTCTGCAGTACTCTCATTTAGTAATGAAAGGGTCAGGTTCTTTAGTTTTTGCTGGTGAAATTCTCTGAAGGTTAGTGAGGTGACACCAACATAACTGGTATCACAAGGTGACCATAATGCTCTTTCCCAAGCTCAGCATAAGCCCATGTCAGAGCTATGCTTTCTTCAATATCTCACTTCTACTGCATGTGGCATCTTTCCTATCTGAAAATAGCTCCTAACTGAGCTATGCCTTCACAAGAGTAGATGGGGAAAGAATCTTGCAAGTTTAGTAATAAACTAGAAAATGGTTATGTCTTCCAAGGACTTGGGACCATTTGAGAAAGTGTAGAGGTCCAGCTATTAGCTCAGATTGGAAAGTAATATTTTTTAAAGAAGTCTTTTCATTCAATTTTTTAGTTTAACTAGAAATTTGTAGTTATTGATAAATCTTACTACAAATAAAAAGTCTAGAAAATAAGGCATAGGTTGATTTACTTTGGTGCAGAGAAATAACTTTAAGTAAATACTTTTCACTCCTAAATCTCAGCTTGCTTTCTCAGTATAAAACTTTTCCTTAAAATTCAGTCACTGTCCAAGCATTTCAATATGATGGAGTTCTTATGATGCATTCTACTTATTAGCATATCTTGATTTTGAATCTTCTGTACAATTTTAATTATGCATTTTTAGCTTTTCTTCCACTCATAGCACCTATTCAAACCCATTTTCTTAAAAGAAGCTGCCAGAAACTGCCAGAGAACTATCTTTCATACAGTTTCTTTAGAGCTTCAGTCGTCAATGCAAACAACCAGTTTTCAAGAAGGATGTGGTGATGCAACATGTGAACTGTAAAACAATCCAGAAAAAGGTGACATTATAAAAATCCAGTAATTTTTTAATTTGGCTAAGAATTGCAGCATAAATTTTCCTGGAAAAATAGCAGTGCTCCTCACTTTACAGAAAAAAATCAATATAATTTCATCTCTATTTGCACTCCTGTGGTCAGCACTTTTAATAATCTTTGCAGAGACAACTGGAGAAAACCTTGACAATTCTGGGAGTTTTTCAACTCCTAAGTTCTGCACAACTCTGAGGGCTGCTGACTTCTTGGTAACCCTGTGGGCTGATGATGGGGCGTGACAGATAGTTCATCTAGGAGCCCCAAAGGATATGCTTCCACGTGTTGACCTACAGAGTCCAACCTTGGTGCATGATGCTCAAGAAATTTCAAAGCCTTTGTGAAAGTAGCATATTTAACCTGCATTTAACAACCATCAACCAGTCATAAACCTGATATAATTCTCTAGTTAACTCAAGAGTCTTGTCGCTATCTGAAAATCACCTCAGTAATATCAGCAAAGTATTGACTCATCCGAGTCTAAAAAAAAATACGTCAACCCATCTCCTTCAGAAAGAACTGACTTTCCATGCTTAGACTAAGGCCTGGATTTGGTGGTATTGGAATTTCACATGTGCATTTTGGGAATTTTTATCTGATAATAGAGAAAAGCCATGCAGCTGCCCAATGTCATGACATTTCTTTCATTTGTACTGAGAGTAGAAAGTGGATCTCTTTCATGTCCAGATGCTACTCATCACTATCAGAAAAATACCATCAGAATTAGCCTAATTTTTATTCTCATCAAAAAGGCCACAGGGACAAAATTGCTCCTAGTGGTTTGCCTTGCCATTTGTGCACAAAAAGTACACTTTCCTTATTTCTTTCTGAGATATACTTGACCAGATGGGATAGGTAGGAATTCTGTTGCCAAATAAAATTATTAGGGTTGTTTCCTAATATTTAAAGAAAAAAAAAATACACTTTTAAGGAAAATATATTATTGTATGACTTACTGGTTGTGAAATTGCAATAACTGCTGCAGACATAGCTAGACAGGCAGAGAAGACGACCTGCATTCTGCTGTCGTTCCCGTATGATATAGCCTGAAGTTTCATATAAACATTTTATAACTCAACCATCTAAACCATAGTTTTCCCTTCAGTTTTCCACAGAGCAGAAACCCTCTTTTCCAGCTGAGTCTCCTGTTTAAGCCACAGATACCTTACAGTCCTCTTAGACACAGTTTCTGAAGAAACAAGGTGCATGAGCAGTAACAACTGCATTAGAAACACTCCTTCATCAGCTCTGGTGAATGTATTCAACAGATAAAGAACCCAACTCCAGTGATTCCATGTGTGAACAGCTCCTTCATCTGTTGTTAGAACCAAAGGGTAATGAAAAGGCAAAGAAAAATGAGAAGCTACTGCAGATGACTCAACTCTTCTACCAGAAGCTAGAACAGTGTAACAAACCAAAGGTGTCTGATGCATAGCTGACCACGGGTGGATTCATCTTGAACCTTGAGCATTATGTACATTAATTGTATCTTTCTGACTACTGCACACACAATAGGAGTGGGAACTCGGAAATCAGCATCCTTATCAAATCAAATAATTAAATGAAGAAAGCGTGAACCCTTTCCACTAGGAAAGCTTCTGACAGTAAACCGCTGGTTTTGTTTCAGGCACAAAGGAGTCTTAAGGGCTGGAAAAATTTGTCATTTTTTCTCTACAGATATTGATTTCTTTAATAAATAGAACCTATCTTTGGTGATACTAGCTGATATTTGTTCTTCCTCCAAATCTGGTTACTAATAAAGACAGTTTTCAGTATTGCAAAGGAAGGAGTGTATGAAGGATGAAGGTCCCAAAAGAAAGCAAGTTGTGTTTGTGTATCTAATTCCCCTAAGGTCTGTGCAAATCACAAACAGAGAATTTAACAAGGACTCATGTAGGGTGTAGAAGAAAAATAAAACTACTCCAAAAGATCCATGCATTTGTATAGGAAATCCAATCTAATTATTCAGCCAGTGGTTTGTGAGTAGTAGTGAGGAGGAAAGCACTCTTCCTAAGGAAATCACAAAGTTAGCATTTAATGTTCACAAATTGTATCCAGAAATCTACATCCCAGGAGACGTAAAATCTAGAGAGAGGTCTATGTGGTAAATCTGTGAGTTTAAATCATCTAATCTGACATTCTGCATAATGAAAGGCGGAAAATACCACCTCATTATGCCTAGATTAAGACAAATAACTTGTGCTTAACCAAAGCATTTCCAGCAAAGCACTTGATCTTGATTTGGAGTCATCCAGCAAAAATACATCTGACTGAATATCGCCATCTGCAATGCGTATGTCTCCATCTCAGCTAGTCACCCTGCTCTCCCTTGAAAGTTATGGCTAAAAGTAGGTATTTATAGGGAAAAGTGCATCTCCTCCTGCAGTAAACTTTTAATTGAGGTTAAAGAAATGGTGTCTATTTCCTAATACTGCCCATTTCAAGCCAACAGTAGTATTTCTAACAAGTCCAGCAAGTTTTGATTTGGGTGTGGTGGTTATGAGAACCTACAGTACAATGAACCATCATTTAAAAAAACAGGTGGGGCAAGACCATACATAATTTCAACTAATCCTACCTGTTAGAGAAAGAGAGAACATTGCCGATATTTGCTTACTCTGCTCTTGCTATTTTGTAAACTCACTTACGAAGCTCTTTTCTGATTTTGGCATTTAAGCCAATGTGGTTAAAAAAGGCCCTATAGTAGCATTAAATATGATGGCTACACTAGAGGTGGAAGCTTTCTGAAAATTCCTATATATACAGCCTAAGATATTATTTCTTCTGGAACAAAAATAATAATATTCCTACTCATAAGCATGAGCTGGATTTTACCTATGATGTAACTATTGTATAAAAATTACTGGAGTAATTTACACAGATCACTAATCCCTCACACATACTAATCTTTCCCCCTGAAACTATAAATTAGAAACATAGTTAAATTCTTGTATTTTCTTTAAAATGTGGGTGCACAGGGAGGAGTTTAAATGCATAAGAAAGCCTTTCAACTGGTGTATTGAAGGACCAGGTGTGCAGCCTGCAAATTTCCACTAAAAATATAACTAAAAGTGGGTGTGAAGAATTAGTCTGTGGCTCTGGCTTTAGAAGTTCCTTTAAAAAAAAAAAAAGAGGAAAAGTAAGCTTTATTTCCCACAAATGATTCGATAGTTAAAATTCACATTTCATTTACAGCGCTATAATATGTTATATGCACACACAGACACAGCCTGTCATTTTACATATGGGTTTTGTGAGGTTACAATGGCAATAAAAAACACAACCCACAGTTTTCCTGAAAAGGGAGCAGTGCTGCTTGCAAAGTTTCCTCTCACCGAGCACCGTAGTCGTGAAGAATGGTGCTTGGATTATGTCGTATCGATGGTTAATTTCAAATCTAGCAGTTGATTAACTTTGACTCATAGCATAAAAGGCCACGACCAATTATTATTCAGAAAAAAAATCCTGCTGTTTAGCCAAAGACCGTACCAAGCAATCCCGTACTTGATGTGCTTGTGATAAACGTTCACATGACAAGGTTATTTGGTGTACAGCGGCTGGAGGGGTTGTCATAGCAACCTGCGCACGATGCCCATAAATCTGATGTGTAGTTATCCTTGCTGTGTATGCAAAAAAACACAAAGCCAACTCAAGCAGTTTAATTTACAGCATTGACTGTCTCCAAAAAAAAAAAAAAAAAAAAGAGGAATAATGAATTCTAAGGTAATAGACTTCTTCGGATTACATTCCTTCACAAGGAGAGTACTCCAAGAGCTGAGACAACCTCTTCAAAGCCAAAAAGACTTTTAAGATAATCATTATGGTAGGAAGTGCAGGTCATCATTAATACTGAGAAAGAAAAAAAAGAGCTCTCTTGAAAATCTCTGCTCAAGTATATTGATTGTTTTCTGTTATTCATATAAACGGCTGACTATAAGTGAAAAAAAACCCAAACACCCTCTTTTTATTTTGCTTTTGTTTTCCTAAAATGATGAGATGAAACCTTGAATCACCTGTCAAGTAGGCCATAACAAAATGCCCTTCTTTCCATAAAAAATCACCAGGATAAGAAGGATCTATCTTACTCTACAGTTCTGTCTCACTCAAATACAGGATAAAAATGAAGAGAAAGGTAAAAAGACCTCTCATTTCTGATGGGTAAAAAAGGTTGGTCTGGAGATGATAAAGCCAGTAGATGAAGAAGCAGGAGACTGGGACTTTTTAGGACCCAAGTCATCAAAACCTTCTCTTTGGCCAAGTTGCTTAAATTATGTGCCCTGTATTGCAGCGATGCCTTATTTTCATTCTCAGGAATAATGAAGATTTCAGAGTAAAACCACTTGCGGAGAGTAAGTAAGGAGCTCTGGACCGTCCCCACCAGCACTGGGGAGAGCCCTGGTGGAAATCCTCCCTTGCTGGTGCCCCTCTAACCCATACAAGGCTGCAGCCACGTGAAATACGCGGGCACCACGTAGCAACAGCAACAACTTTGCCTTGTATCTACACCTACACTGCTGCAAACCACATACATGTGTAATGGGGTGTGATGAGTGCCAAATGCCTCCAAAGCATTTGGGATTCTCCTCTGGATGATGCAGATATTTATTATTACTTCCAGATGCATAATTATTAATGAGTCAAGGATCCTGGGCATAACCAAACCAAGAAGTTCCCAGGTGCAGAACAAGAGGGAATAATGTTCAGGATCACCTTCCTGCTCCAATAGCCAGGCGTTTCGCAAGGAGCTGCTTCAATAAAGACAGAAAATATTTCTAAATATGCAAAAGATTTCCCCAAAGTCTTCTAGTGTATTAGACTGACATGTTAGAATATATCATTTATCTCCGAGAGACAACTGCAGCTATTTTCATCTAGAACTGCTGTTCTGTGACCTCTTGTTGTAGAAATAAATATTTATCTATCTATACATAAACTCAAAAATATAGTGTAAATTACAAAAGGAGGAAATAAAGGCACAACCGTACTGATGAGAAATGGGGTGTCCTGACATAGATACCTCTGGAAAGTGATTCATCCCAGCCTCAGAGGGGTGCTCAACACAGTCAGATGATCACTGTCTGGAAAAACATATTTCTGTCGGTTGGCATGCAGGGATGCTGGGATGACTACCTCAAATTTAGATACTGAAAGATCTAAATAGGAGTAATCTAAGTTAAGCATAGGTGTCTACAGTGCAGATGTCTACAGGAGAGCTAGTTAACTAGTATCCCACTATGCTCAGGGAGACTTATGCAAGGCGGTTAATAGTCATTAGGGCAAAATTAATTTCATCCTCGAGTTGACTCTTAACTTGCAGTTAGATTAATCACTTCCTAATTTCCATTTACTGCTTTGAATAGATTTTTTTTTGATAATAGAAGTCTAGATTACTAGTTCATGTCTAGTCCCTTTTAATGCGGATTCCTAAAGCTAGGTAAAATTGACCTCTCATGAAAATCCTTTCTTTTCTCACCCAGCATTGAAGCCTCACTGACATCTGTACCTTGCATATTCCTTCCTCCAGGTAACTGCTTTCTCAAGGATTCCTTCTTCCAAAAAAAATCGGTTTGCAACACTACCCTTTAAAATGCCAAGCTGCTGTGGTGCCCTGTTTTTAGTGAAACAAGGTGTTCCCGCAGGGACTATCAGCTTATACTAAGAAAACCTGCTAGTTTGCCACTACCAACAACTTTTAGGGAAAGAACCACAAAGTCTCAGCGCGTGTGGTCTCACACAGTGTAATAAAATGTGTCCCCAGGAGCGCGATCCAGCTTTGGTTAACTTCATACAACCACCGCGTAAGTGGCAAAACCCAAGCTCGTCATCCCGGGTTCCCTTTGTAGTCAGCGGGGGGGGGGAAGGGTGGGTGGGTGGAAAAAAACCACTTTTGGGGCACGATTCATCTGACTGATTTTAGATCTATTTCAGGATGAAATGAATCACATCCTGAAAGATCTCTCCAGGGAGCCCGGAGTGACTAACGCAGAAGTAAACACCTACATGACAGACACGGGCAAAAGAAAATGGATTCAACGCATAGCGTGCCGCAGCAACCTCATGGGAGATGAACACGATTTTTGCCTGTCCTTAGAGCCTAATGACACAGCAATCAAGTGAGTGATTGCTCACTTCCAGATAGGTTTTATGCAGAACACAGAGTACAGTGGTCAAACTCTTCTGGTTTTTTTCTCTCCTGAGAAGCTGAAAAAATATAGTGTGAATCGGTGCGTCCTGCACAGAACCCGTAGGACTTGGGGTGCTGCGTCTTCTGAAGGGTTTCTGCTGAAACGAGTAGCGGCTATTTTGTTCCTCTGTCTTTTTCTGCCTCTTGAGGGAAAAATAAATGCTTGGTATGTGGCGGTGGGGACCCCTGAAGCAAGGGGAAGCGAGAAGAAAGCCCTGTGGTTTCTCACATCCTTTATTTCTGCATGGCAAAAAGGGGGAAACGGCCCGGTTGTGTGACCGGAGGGCATTTGTTTTGAAAACGTCTCTGCTGTGAAACTGCCAGGCAGCCGAAAAGAGGTTTTTCAAGCCGGCGATCCCTCTTCATGTCATGGGGGCTGGGAGCGGAGCTGCTGTGGTCAGATTTCGCTCCCCACGCTCGGCGCAGAGGTCTCATGCTTTAAACCCTGAGGACCGAGGATGCTGGTGCTTGCCGAATTTCTTCTCTCTGCTGGATGCGCAGAAATGAAAGGTGAGCTTAAAGAGAAGCCCACAGGAGGCCACCGAGGGAAGATGTTAGCAAGAAACATCTTTCTTTCACTTTCTGGCCAAAGACTATTGACTACATCGGTCCATATTTCATCATCAAAGGGTAGCTCGGAAAAAGCTACAGATGAAGGAAAGAAGCATGTTAAATTTAACATGAGGCATGTTAAAAAACTACCAGATGAATAAGACAAGCATCTTAAAACAATAAAATACAGGATGTCTGGACCAACAGCACATACCACTGGAGTTCTCCAAGTTCCTGTTTGGTGATTTGAAAATATCAATGATTTATAGGTTTGACTTTTTTTTTTTTTTAATAAGACATTAAAGTTTATTACCTCACTTCACAATTATTTTCAATAATTCTAGAATAAAGCAAGCTAAGGAAAAACCCAGAGCTACTCTCCTTCAGTGAAATGTTGGGGGAACTAAAAAAAGATTGGAGGCAACCAGCTTTTCATACCATTTTCTTAAAATATCTGAAAAAATACAATCAGATGGCAGCTTCTCTCTTGGTTTTTTATGAGCCACTGATATATGCAGAGGAGAATGTAAATCTACCACCCCCTGGGACCATGACACAAATGTGAAACTGATGTTAGAAATAAAACTGCGAGAAAGGTCTGTTTTGGGCAAGCACCAGTGTTTGTAATGGTCAGACATCTCCGTGTAATCCTTTCCATTAAGGAGGATAGCTATATCTTGGTTGATACCCTAGTGGCACCGAGTCAAAGGAAATGTAATTGCTTTCAGTAGGCCCAGATTTTTTTACCTCTTTATGTTTGGGTATACTCCCTCTAATCTGAAAAGCCTTCAACTACATGTTCTGCAAACTCAACACCAGCTACAGGCACACGGATGGATTAACCTCTCCCAAGTCAAGCTGTCCTGACTTTAAAAAGCTGCAAACAGATGTCCCAGTCTCCAAAAGAGCTTTGGCTTGGCCCCAGGAATGGCAAATTTACCCCCTGGATGAGTCAGGGGCAATTTTCCCATGCGTTTTGCTGCCTGACTTTTAACGCCTCTCGTTAAAAGTTCGTTTCTCACGCTCCCGGACTCACAGACAGAGGTTTGTGCCCAGCTGCCACCGTGCAACACGCTCCAGGTTTATGCCTCGAGCTTTGCCTCTCTGCTCATGTGTGCGTAGCCTCAGGGACTGCTTTGACTGTGACTGAACTGCACCCTTCCCTGGGTTGGATTAGACTATTGCACACACACACACAAAAAAAAAAAAAAAGGCAATGGAAAACACAGGGAGATAGTTTTTTGTCCGGTCGTTCATTGAACTGTGATGTGAATGGTGCAGAGAAGAGGCATTACACAAAATGCCGTGGGCTTGTCAATGATCATAAATAGGAAAGTTCTCTGAATGATGCCACTTCTGTCAAAACAACTCTCATTACCAGTCTCCTGTTGAACAGTAGCATCGCGGTGAAAAAAATCCAAATATTGAATCATATGGGTATTTTTTTTTCAGCATTTTGATGTTACCCATCCGTATAATAACCAGGTCCAGTTTGTGAATTAGTGATTATTATCTAAGTGAAAATGGCTACAGGCACAACAGGGAAAGTCATGAAATGGAAAACAAACAAGCAAAGTAAAACTGAAAATCTATTGACTGATCGATGAGGGGCACGCGTTTCTTCAGGAAAACAAAGGAGGATTTAAGTCCATAAATAAGACTGCAGCAAAATAAGAGAGCTTTGCAGAGGGTGGCTGAGGAAACAGGAGTTCTCATCACCCCGAGTGGTTCACCCCATCAGACAGATTCCAGGAGAACGGCTCCGTGCCCCTTGACTCCCACCGCAACTTTCATTTGCTTCTGTGGGGTGTGCGGCTTTTTGACAGCTACTTCCCATGGGCGAACGCGGTCTTTCATGAGATGAGGGAGAAAGCAAGAGTTAAGCTCACGCTAACCCTCGTCTTCGCGCTGGAAGCTGCATGGGATCACACCGCTTAGCACAGCGGGGGAATAGGATCACCAGGAAAACCCTCAACCAAAGCTCTGTCAAAGTGACAGTCAAACAAGACAGACATGAATCTGACTGCCACCTTCACAGCGAGGGCACTTGTTTAGCCTGAATCTGACAAGATAAAATTAAACTGCACCCAGCTAATAAATCTTAAAGAAGCTTATTTTTTTTCTTTTTTTTTTTCTTTTAATAAATGATGTCTTGGGCAAGGATGAGTAGTCCAGAAGGAAAAAGTTTTATAATTTTTTTTTTTTTTTAATTCTATAATCCACCTTATCTGCCGTGTTTCCTTAATTATTACTGTCTCTGAAATATTCAGATCTGTGTTGGTTACATAAGCCCCAGTCCTGGCGAGTTGTACTCAGCTAGTTGGGGAAACGAAACAGGAATGGGCAACTTCCAGGGCCATTAAAGCTAAACAACTCAGCTTTGATTTCTAAACACTCAGAGTCACTTATTGGTTCAAGAGCATTAAAAAAATAAAATAATAAAAATTGTGTTAAATCTGGATTTGGAAGAAATCACAGTCTGCTTCTGGATGTCCTAGCCTGGATTCATCTCACCTAACTTCAGTTCTCAGAGTATGCGTCTCTCTAAATGGAAAGGTTCAATTTATTTCCAACAAATTATTCACTCGGGGTTGGTTATTACTATTCTACTGAGTGCAAGTCTGAAAAGTTTGAATGATATTCCTTAATGGATGGAAATAAGCAATTGAAAATGTTTGATGAGTATCAAGGGAAATTTCACAGGGGTAAGAAGTGCATCCTGGGATGCAGTTTTTCCTGACAGGCATAAAGTTGGGTAACATTTCTTGGTCTGTCTTCCAGCTAGGTTAGATAAAGCGCTAGGAAATGCAGTTAAAGGAGTAATACTTGAGCAACCTGTAGATTACTGGCCTTGAATAACTTTATGAGTATTTTAGCATCTATAATTTTGCCAGTACCTCAGCGATGCCTCTTTCAATCGTATCTCAGCCTGAAGTCACAGGATACTTGAGTATAATGAGGATCAAACCTACCAAAAGGCATTTGCTTTGCCTTATTCTTACACACCATGAAAGAAAGAGCAGTTCAGAAACAGCTCTGACATGACTCTTCCAATAACACCGTATCGTCGCTAGAAAACCTTAGCCCCAAAAAGACTTAAGATTGTTCCTTGGACAGACTTAATAACCCTGCTGATTCTGACCCTCAGGAACACACGGTGACAAAAGATCTGTCAGATATATTGGGCCATAGTTGCTGAATGCCTTAAAAATAAGCAGTAAAAGCTTGAAATCAATAGAGAATTTTACAGGGAGTTGGTGTAAAGATTGTAAAATAGGAGTGATGTGTTCACCTACGTGCTGATGCTTTTTTAGAGATGTGCTCTACCCTCTGCACGTGGCTGTGGCTGCCATTAATGTTAATGGGAGTCACACGTTAGAGGTTAGAGAGAGGTCAAGGGACAGGAGGACTTGTGTACCCTGAGTTGGATTTGGAACCCAGCTGCTCAGGTGTAAATGGAGCTGTGAACTGACTTTTCCACATTTGTGCCTGTGTGAAGGTGATCAGGTTTTGTCTAGCCACTAAAAAATGTTATAGTATATTAGCTATACATTTTCTATGTTTGGTTTAGATTTATTGCACCAG
Source organism: Haliaeetus leucocephalus (assembly GCF_000737465.1). Lineage (NCBI taxonomy): Eukaryota > Metazoa > Chordata > Aves > Accipitriformes > Accipitridae > Haliaeetus > Haliaeetus leucocephalus. The sequence goes on along the minus strand of NW_010973302.1, from coordinate 157,366 downwards.
GTAACAATTTTATATGATCTATAATAACTGTACGATGCACGCCTTTGTTTGTATTTGTATATGCATATATGCCTTTTAATGTTTATTATAGACGTATTTTACAATTTTACCCTTTTATATCTATTGATACAGTTTTCTTTATTTCCTATATGGGTATGAATGTGTGTACAGTTCCAGCTCTTTTTTACTGATTCACTCAGAGATGTTTTTTTGGAGCTGCATGCTCATTAGACACACAGGCTCATATTATGATGCCCTCAGTTGGCAAGATGTTCCACTGGACTTTACTTCCAAGGGAAGGTTAAAAGTGCCCTTGGCTTTGTTATTCTTCCAAATATGACTCTATAGACCTCACTTGGAGGAGGCTGTTCTGTTATTGCATCTGTAACATCTTTGTGTGCGGGCTGTGGGGTTTGCAAAGTTGCAGACCTCCTTGCTGCACCCAGGTCATACTGTGGAGTCAAGGGGTACCATTCCCTTATTGCACTGGAGGTTAGAGCGGGTTCTTTGTCCCACAGAATTAAGGGAGATTATTCCCATTATACTATGTAGTAAAAAAAGCAGATCTATTCCAAAGATATTTGCTGGTGAGTGTGAAGTTAGAATAAATCTAATTGTACAAAATGAATGCCTTCGTCATATGCAAAAATTATTCTTCCCAGTTCAAAATTGCCTATGCCTGGTTACAAAATGCCCATTTGAAACATCAACTTGTTATCCCTTGTAAATAAATTAATCAAGCAATAGCACCACAAGGGGCAATACTGTGAAAGAGAAGCCAGAGAAATGTGTCCTTCCATACTGAAGCAGAGACTGTACAGTTCACCTAATAAATCAGCAGGGGAAGAGCAACGTAGAATCCGGTAAGCAGTGAACGGTGCTGTGTATCCTCTCTACCCCTGCACAGACAGCCTTTTGAGGAAAACCAGTGTGTCCTCTCCTATGGATAAATGCTTTCTTTTGTGGCCTGTAAAGACAGTTTCTGCTGAAGGAAAGGCACCTTCACCTTTCAGAGTACTCCTGCAAGGGGAGCCAGATACGTCGCAGTGCAAAATAGTAATTAAAAATACCTTTCGCTCTGTAGTCCCTTTAGAAATTACAAGGGCTCCGGAATTTTTTGAAGACGAGTCAGTCCTATGAAGACTGAAAGCTCTTTGGGGAAGCGACTGGTTTCTTTTGAACTTGTGATGCAACCCAGCAAAAGGATGCTCTGTGCTCACTGGAGGGGTTTCAGTCCTGTAAGAAAACCAGAGACTACAACACCTAGACACTTGCAGCTGCCTGTTCCTTGTTTTCTTTTCTGATACCCTCATTCATGACAAGGCTCTGTACAAATCACAGCTGGCACAGAGCTGATTTGCAGAGGAAAATCCCTACGCTGTGTTTATTTCAGCTGATTTTATTCCTTTATGTGTTTATCGTCTCTTGCATGCCATTAAGGTCTTTCAGGTCAGATGCACACAGCATTTTATAAAGATCAGAAAAGTCAGCTTCAGTCACTCCACTTTGGACAGTGAGGAGCTGCTAGGTTTGCTTTACACATAACAGCATCAGGCACAGAGAAAGGTTTTCCACAAAGCTATAGCAGTAGTGGTGTTAGACCCCCATGTATCCCGACTACTCTAATTTTAAGCTTGTACTCTTAGTCAGGAGCAGAATCCAAGCTCTGGCTTTGAAACACTCTCACTGAAGAAAAGTTAACAGGTGCTGTTGTGCAAAGAGGTTTTCACCATCATGAATGACACTGTTTTAAACAGGGCAGGGATCTAAACTACTTCTAGAACTGGAAAAAACCCACATATTGAGCCGAAGAGTTTATAGGGTCTACCTGGACCTCCATAGTCTACAAGACGCATTTTTGTATGATAATGGGATGGTCTGTATGTCAAGAGTGGCAGACATGCCTGCACGCAACTCTTGCTTCATTCTGTTGCTGGATAGAATAAAAGATGCTTTTATTCGGGGGAAACATGAGCAGTCTAAAGGAAACTCTTGCCACTGAAGTATTTTTGGGCCTGGGATTACCATACAGGGTTTTGCTCAGATCTCTAAATGGATTCTCCCTGGGAAACAGGAGGTTACAAAAGCAGATGTCTGCTAGACACAATTGCCTATTTCCCCCCAAGTGGCAGAGTCACTCAATTTGCTGAGTGAGGAAACCACTACAGCACAATATATAATATCTCAAGGCATTCGTTTCAGGACACAGCATTCTTTCATTATCCACTCACAGCCTTCAGCATTTCTTCAGACACACATTATTAAACCACAGCTAATTATTAAATATTTAACAAAGACTTTACAGTACATTGACTGCGGCTACCAAGGTAGGCACAGCCATACAGATTGATTTCTCTGTGTCTGGAGCTCAGCATACATCAAACAGCACGGATGCTTTGAAATTTCAAATCACAAGGCCAAGTTTGGATGGTTGGTAGTGCTCAAAAGGAAGTGATTTCCTTGTCCCACAAATATTTTTATGTTATTGAACAAAAAAAAAAAAATCTCAAACAGAGACAAAATCTTGGAATCTAAAAAAACCCAAAAAATAAATCTTCAAAGTGAAAAAATCTCTCTCTCTGGTTCTGTCAAAAAATTCTCTTAGATAAATATGAAATACTTGGCCATCTTAATCTACTACTATAATGTAATTTAATTTTTAAAAGATAAGTTTCTTCCAAATGGAAATATTTTCATTTTTTAAATTTTAAAGGAAAGCACCTTGAAATTTTGAGGAAAAGAAGAACAATTTAGCTAAAGTCAATCTCATTTGGTGGTAAGTTTTGCTAGCATGACCTTTCAAACTTTGGAGTTGGCAGCTCGGTGTTTACATTTCAGCTTTAAAGACCTTTGTTTGAATCCAATTTACTTGTCATGTAGAATAAATGTTGGGACTTCTATTTAATCCTTTCACAGATATTTCTGCACACAGATTAATGAATTTTAAAGCCATTATGATCATCTAGTCTGACCTCCTGCATAACACGAGTCATAAAATGTCACCCAGCAATTCTTGCATCAAGCCCAATCATCTGTGGTTGAGCTAAAGCCATCACACCGTGTAGCATGACTTTCAGCATCTCCAGAGGAGCCGAACAGCAGCAAGAATCACAGTTTAGCAAAGATGATTTTTGTGGCAGAGAGGAGTACTGGCCAGTTAGAGTTGCTAAGGTTCCATAGACTACAAAAAGTACAAAATTAACTTTTTGACGTCTTCGGAAAAAGCCAAAGGAGAAGGCTGCTCTGCATGTTTTTGGGGTGGTCCTTATTTATTAAGCTCAGGGATCAGCATTCTCAGGCACATGCTGTTAGCACTATTGCAACAGGATTCCAACCTGGTCCTCAAAATTTTGATCCACGTTCCAGGAATTTGGGCTGGTGAGCGCAATAGCATTGAGTATGACTGGCAAGAGCCGTGGCCCACTGCTTTGGTTCTTTTGGCACTCATTCAGGAACAGATACGGCCAGCCACAGCTGCTCGGAGCAGGGAGGAAGGCTGTCAGAAGCTTTGGAAAACTTTTTCTCCTTCCTACCCACCATCATCATTTAGGGCAAAATGATCCCCAGAGAGACTTTATCTTACGAAAAAACAGGGAGAAAGTAAAATAAGGGTTTCATAGGGGAGATAAGAGAGTCAAATAATTATTCTGATGGATTTATCATTTATTTTCTCCTTCCATTGGGATACCATGTTTCTCTGAGGGATTTTTATATACGAACGTGGTTGTTTTGGCCGTTCTTTGAGAATCATAAAATCGATACATGTGAATATCTACCTTTTTACCTTTTGAAGAAGCTGAGCAAATATTGCAGTAATTGGCCTTGATGAATATTATTGGTTGCTTTCCTCCCAAGTGCAGAATTACAGTGCTGAGATTGCAGGGAGAGAGTATTTTCTTTCCCAGTGCCCAGGCCCAGTCCAGGCTTTCTCATACTTCACCAACACATTGCAGCTGCACAGCCGTCTTGCCCCTCCATCAAGAACCCACTGAAGGTACAAACGGGTTAATTAAGAGACTCACTTAAGTTTTTTTAACAAAGCAGCCATAGAGGTGGAGTTAGACACTCGGGATGTTGGCTCCTCTGTCTGGTTTTTAGAAGTAGAGGTGGCTGGAAGTGTTTGACAGACTAGCCATTCTGTGAAAAATTGGGAACAAAGCAACATTTTCTCAGCTGGAATGTTCTTGCTCTTGTTAAACTTCTGTCAGGAAAGTTTTATCAAGGCCAAACTACTTTTTTCTAGTTAAAATGAGAGTCAGATGATTTTGATTCAGATGAAACAGGGACTCAGATACTATGTAGGCTTTGGTACACCAAGGGGTGGGTCTGTTGATGGAGATTTATGAAATTCACCTGGGTTTCTCTGAAACCGCTATGGTTTTTTTAGAGAAATTGTGAATCAAAAAATTACTACTTTTTTTTTTATTTTGAAAAATGCTGCAGAACAGCAATCTTATTTCCCCCTGAGCTTTGGGTAGGCTCAATGGTCCTGTTCCTGCTTTCAGTCAACATTTCTCCGAATCATTGCAGTCTATGGGCTTCAGCCGAGCAAAATGACCTTTCCTCAAAGAAATTCCAGCACCATTTCCATTAAGACCAATTGGAAATGTACCTATGCATTAAAGGGGTTGCTTCAAACTCATTTTGATCAATGGAAAGACTACCACTGATCGTGGTGGGGCTACGTCGTGCCCTGTATAGATACAGTATAGGGACGTACAGTCTGCAGAGTCTGTTTGCAATGAAGTCAGTGGGAGTTTTACTTCAATACAGCCCAGTATTGATTCACTGGATGGCAAAATCATCAGATCAAATGTCTCTGCTCCCCATAAATTATCCAAAGCAGAGAAAAAAATGACCTTACTGGTAATTATGGGAAACTTGCAACACATTTTCTTAAAATTGGGTTCCCTTGGGATAGACTTTGAGGAAGACTACACGTGAGATGCCCTTTAAGTAAAGAGGGGGAGATTTTTTCTGTGATGCTCAGCAAGCAAATAAGAAAAAACACAGAAAGATAGCCCAATAAAAATGTTTATAATTAGTGTGCTTAACAGGGCTTAGAAAACTGATTTCCTCAGGAAAAAAAGCTCTTCCTTTTCCTTCCCTTCCTTGTTAATTGCATACAGAGCATTTCCTCTTTCCTTTTTCCTCCTATATTCTGAAAATAATTAGGAAGACAAATCTGCAGATTGGAAGACTTTTTATGGGCAGAGTAATCTTAGGAGATTAAATGATTGAAACTTGTGGGGGGACTATATAAGTCATCAAGCATACCTCATATTTCTCAATAAGGCAGAGTCAAAGAAGAACTGTGCTAGAATCAGGATTTGCATTAAGTGATATTTTAGAAATGTACTTTTTTAAAGAAAACGAATAATTCCCATTTTACAGCTGCTGATCTGACTGCTGCAGAGAGTTGGAATAATTTCTGCCAACACTCACTGCCTAGTTTGGTTTGGGCGAGTCACACCTATAACAAGTGTTTTGGGGCTTGTATGTAACCTGCTGGCTCTTGTTAAACTGCATTTCAGCCTTTGATGTATGTGAAACAATATTGCCAGTCCCCCTTACCACACAAATCATAAGGCTGACTAATAAAAATACAAAGATTGTGTATATAATAATGAGCTCCCAAAGGGTGGAAAGAAGGCTCTTTCACACTGAGCTGCACACAGGCACGTATTAATGTAGTTTGATTTGATCACTGGAAAATTGTGTCCTGTAATTACTAAGCAAACACGAGGTGGAATGACAGGGAAATGCAATGAAATGGGGCTTTGAGGTGGAAGACCAATTTTCAGAAAGTGCAGTTGGGAAGGAACACATACGAATTCTGCGCAACTGCCTTGAAATACAAGGGACCCATTGATTTTAAAATGAATTGTATGCTCACTTAGTGCTGCAGGACCTGCATGGGGCAGTATAGACTAAGAATTATTGTGAAAGAACTGGATTTTGGGCATCTGGGTTGTCATATAGTAGGCACGACTTTTGGAAAACATCAGCTTTTCTGAATGGCTCCCCTTTGGCATCCAAAATTATAGATTTTTATTTTTATATAAATTATATTCTCTTTCAATTTCAATAATCCATTTACTGGATAATAACAACACTGTGTCCCTGTGTTGAATGTTACGACAACTTGCAAACTAAATTGATTCAGAGTCCTTCAGTATATTCACAAATAACAAGACCTAATCTCCTACATAATGATATCGATCATTAGATATTAATTTTCAATGTTATTATTCATTAGTATTTGCAAATGAGGAAATGTATTTCCAGCGTGGAGAGCTGCTTGCCCAAAATCATTCCACATGCTAGATGTCGAACTCTGCTAGAACTTGGCTTCCCTGGTTCCCAGACCAGGATTCTTGCATCTACAGTGTACTACCCAAGTGCAATGAACATCTTTCCCTTAGGAAAGCTACCCAAATTTGAATTGTTCTGCAGACTTCCTTGGTGATGCTTAAAAAATTCCAGTCAACCTTGCAGATTGTGTGTCCTGCGAGTAAGAAATGGAAGGATGTATTCAAATACCGGTAAATCTTACATTTCTTGCCTTCCCTGACAGCTTTACCGCAAGATGTACGGACAGCTTGGCAAAGTTGGTGCTTTCAGCCTTGTTTCATTTCCTGCATTTGAATGCTTTAATATGGCAATAGACGTAGTTGGGCAGCGTTATTAAGAAGAGTTTAATGCAAGGCCGGTGTATTGGCAACATGTGTACTGATGATAAAAGAGGGTGAGCACCGATCACTTTACGCGTTCGAATCCCACTCGGAAGGCCAAATCTATCCGCGTGCAAGTAGGTTCTCAAAGTTACTATTAACACGGAGAACGGTGTGCTCCTAGCAGCACTCGTGAACTCACTACAGGCGTTACTAATGCATTAGTGTCCTGACTCAGCTTCTCCACAGCCCTCTAATACACAGTAATTGTTGACGTTCAGAGTGTTCGAGTGATAGTCTGACACATGCTGCAAACTCACAAGAAGTGAGAGTTGCAGTAAAGCTTCTCGAGAAGAGAAACGAACAATTAATTTTCAGCAAACAATAAAAAGAGAGGAAAAATTAAAGATGTAGGGATCCTAATAACGATGATGTGGACTGGTGGTGCCTTTATTAGTCTCCTTTGTGTTCTCGCTTGAAACATTTATCATCGCTGAACTAGCTGATTATTCTCTTTTAATTACCTCATATGGAATAATTAAATAAAATGAAGACAATAATCTTTTATAGATGGTTATGAAGAGGAACATTTTTTCTCAGGGAACTGAATACAGATTTCTTTCCCCTCCCCTTTACCTCCCAAGACTGTAGAAATCTAATGTATTCAGCGCTACAGCATAAAGAGAGCTCCTGAATTCTCTGAATTATTTATTTTTAATAGTTAACCATCATTTAAAAGCCTCACCTGGATGACCTATGATTGAAGATCAAGCCTCATTGAGCACAGTGTTTTGTTCTGATGACACATTTCCAGACAATTTCCTGTGTGTTATATGAGAAGCTGAAAATGCTGCAACCTGCTGGTATTTAAAAGGGCCATACCACCCTGCTGAGATTTCCCAGGCACCTGGAGCTGTTGATCTGTCCCTCTCTGCGTAAGGCCGCACGCCGCACCGTGTTGAGGGCATAGGACAAGAATATAGCGAGATTGCTTTAAGGTTACCCTTGATGAGATGGCACTTTCCATCGCAGCAGCACTTCGTAGCGTCTTGGCTTCTCCGTGGCCACGGCTCATACCCCAAACCTACATGAGCACACAGGTCAGAGAGAAGCCAAGACACTTGGATGAAAATGTTCAACAGCTGGGTATGGAGAAGCAGGAGCATGAAACTGGCTGCCAACTCGGCTTTCTCTTATCAACGTGAGGTGAAGACCATTTTTTGGTTGTATCTTCTTGCTTTGTTCCAGCTAAGTTCCCTAGCACAGGCAGAGATCTGTCAGGTTAGGAAGAAATAGATGTGATCTGTGAGCACATGAGGTACAGATACATTCATGCTTCATATCATTCGAGAAAAATTCTATGGAATAAGTTGCAGTCAAGTTGAGTCTTTAAAATAATGACAGGTAATCTAGTCCACATTGCAAGATGAAGCTTGTGGCAACATGTAGGGCAGAGAGAAGGAAGCATACAAGAGAACAGTAAGGGTGGAACTCATTCCTCTACTTTGTAGATATTTGAGCATGTTTCTACCTATAGTCAATGAAGAAAAATTAGTATTTCAAAGGAGGGGGGGGACACATTTCACCCACCGCCTGACATAGGGCATATGAATCATCCTCCTGTGCTCGTGAGCTGCTACAGCTCAGCCCACATCTTACAAACGTCCTTGCAAGAGGTGATGGTGAGGTTGTCAGCAGGCAGATGGGTTGAGAATGGTAACCTGTATTTCATACTACACAGATCTGAACAACCACCAATATTTTCACCTTTTTTGTTCCTGCTGAGTTGCTGGAGATGAGCAGACTAGCTGGGTCTCCCGCTGACTAGAGTGGACCAAATTCTTTTGCAGCAAACCCTCCAAGTGCCCTGTTGAGGGGAATATAACTGCTTCCCTGGAAGATGCTTGTTCCAGCAGGCAATGGGAAGGGCCTGCAGTGAACTGTGGCTTTTCTCAAGCTTTTAGCAGGCTTTTCTCCTGTGTAATCACAATCCCAAATGCAATCTTGATATTAACTGAACTTAAAATCTAAGTTATAAATGGGATTTTTTTGAGAGGAAAGATGATCCTCTGGGTAAGGTGCTTTCGACTTAGTGGTATTCCTAAGAGTAAGAGACTTTCTGAATCTGGAAAAGCAATCATTATTAATAACACAGTTCTTATAATACTTTCCTTTTCAAGATTTGTTTACCCATCACCATTGTTTGATCATAAATATACCCATTTTACAGCTTAATGAAAAGAACTCTTTTATGGCTTCAACTGAACAGATCTGGGGAATGTATTTTTCTTCGGAGGGGCCTGTGCTATTGAATGTCTAATCTGGGCTGTGTCACCCTGCACATCTGAACACACAGACACTCAAGATCAGACTCAATGTTGTTATTTCTTGAATTAGTTCACGGCCACACGGAAACACTGAACCCACCAATGTTTCCCTTTAGCCACCTGCCCTAATTCCAGGACAACACTGTTGCCCTGTGGTCTAAGTCCTGGCTCATTCTCAGTCCAGCTGAACAGCAAACTCTCTTAGAAAATTTGGTTCTCACAGGGCTTCCAGCGTCATAACCTACTGCAGGAAAAGACCATCATTTTGACTGTGCTTTACAGATGTCAAATCCTTCACGAGACTCAGTTTAAACTTTAGGCTCAATGTCAAAAATAATAAAAAAAACTGGCTGTAATAACCTCCTGGAGTTAGCTTGCAATAAATTAAAACAAAATAAAAAAAATCCACCCCACATTTTAAAGGAATTTTGACTTTCTGCCTAGATATATATTTTTTCACTTCTTGCTTGGAAACTTAAAGAAGGGAATAATTAATGAAAACCTATTGCTAGAAAAGACATGGTTTTCAGATCATGTTTGTTTTCATATCTTAAAGTAGCTCGCTGTTTCTTAACATAGTTTTAATTCATAAAAAAAAACCAAAAAACCAAGACAGATTTGAAATGTAGATCAGATGAGGGAAGATATAAAATCATTTTTATTTTGACCCCATATTATTGACTACCCTCCTGCATGCCTCATTTTTTTCTTGTTGGCTGCTGTAATAGTTTAGTATTTTTATAGTATGCATTATTATAATTAAAGGGGTGTATATTTTTATGGATGAAATACCCTTCTTGCAGCCATTGCCAGAGACTGTTAGTAAAATGCAAATTAAATGCTAGCTTCTGGAATGGTAAAACATTTTGGTTTGTTTCCCTCCTCCAGCATACTATAATTTTTACTTTTGCACCTTTTCCTTTCTCAGGTGCAACAGGAAACAAAAGGTCTGTGATGCCTCGAGGACAGCAGATTGTGTGGGATTTGGGACCTTTTCAGAAGTTGGAAATATGAGCCCAGATGTCTTGCTTAAATTTTCAAACTGGAAAAAACTGTTTGCTTGGGAAAAAACCCATCACTACATTTAGGTGTTTATCAAACACAAAACCTGAATTTCCAGGCTATAAGCAGGTAGAGCTCTCAATCCACTCTTGAGACTGGACATTTGTCCTCTGATGAAGATTCAACTGTGCAATTCACTGACCCAACAACATCAATGGCAACGTTGCTTCTTAAATTGCCTGTTTCCAAAGGCAATCTTATCTACTTTGCCCTTAATTCATGCTTCTCCATCCTGTTGTACCATCCTGGCTACACTGGAGTTGAGAGGACTCTGTTGCTCTAACGTTTACCATGGGAGCGGGAGCTAACTGGGTGTTGGTGTCCATCCTGGTGAGGAAACCTGGAGCTCTGCCTTCTGCAAATAGACCCTGTTACCCTTCGAAAGTGATCTTTGCCTGTAGGATGGACTTTGCCCCTCCTCTGATGTCTGTCTGGCTATACTACGTGAGTTTGGATCACTCTTGACTTTCTTATTTCCTGGACTTTGGCTTGATCCTGGACCATAGGTCTTGTCCAGATGTTAAGTTTGATCCAGTCTTTGGTCTTTCTGGGTTTTGCTGCCTGGTTTTAAGTATAGCACATAATTTATTGGGTGTCTCAGTCTAAACTCAGACTAGCTTCTGTGAAACTACTCTACATTTGTGTTATGTATGTATATACCAACACACCAACCCAAGTAGTTTGCATGAACTTTCCTTTCAATAAAAAATGAAAGTCTAACTTTAACCCAGAGTATCTGTGTCAGATCAGTCAGTCCCTGTTATGGGATTACCACTTGAAACTCAAGATAGCAACTTTTCAGATTAAATCGTGAATTAATTATTCTATCTTTATCCCTAGAAAAAGAAATTGCTAGTCTCTTAAGTCAAAGACCTTGGATCCCCTACTACAAATGCTTGTATTTTTCAATTTCAATCTATATAAGACACATGAAGCACAGTGTGAAAAATATATATCAAATTTTGCCAATTTTTTTTTTATTTGTCAGTGTGAAAAAGTAACTCTGTGTGCGAGAACTAATTGCTGCCAGAAACTCACTTTATGGAAGTGATCAAAATGAGTAATTCTTTGACTCTAATGGATTTACTTCAAGAGGGAAGCAAAAGGAGCCAAGAAAGAAGCATGTAGAGAGTTTTCCAAGGATTTAAGGTCAAGTAAGACACCATCTTTCAGAAGTCTAATGAATGACAAGTAGGAAATCAAGACTTTCAGACACAGGAAAAAGTCACACTTTTACTGTAAGTGAGGATGCTAAAAAGAGAGTATCGTGATGGAAGTGAACCAATATTTTTTAATGCATATAACAGAGTCATTTTGTTACCCCAACACAGAGAAACCTGTGTAAAGTCAGTGTAATTACTGGTGAAATTAAGATGATAATTGTGAATTTTTTTCACATCTTTCCCCACATTAAACTTATTTTTAAAGTACTCTTTAAATGTTTTATAAATGGTGAATGAAATGGTGTCATATTTTAGGGTGCTGGTTGTTGGAAGGAGAGTGACTGCAGAGCCAGGTATATTTAATCACACCATCCCCACAGACTCCTGCTCCCCAATCATTACACCGATCTGTCCCTCCCGTCATCCTAAAGCATGACCCAAGATGAGAAGAGAGTTCCAGTTTTGCGTGACCAAAAAAGGGGAGTAGAGGAAGGAGGGGAGCAAAGGGGTAAAACCTGGATTTTCCCACTGTTGGAGCATTGGTCATGAGATTTAAGTGAACAGGGGTCGGTTTGCCCACCTGATGCTTGTCCACTGCATAAGCTGAGCTTATCACTTCCACCTCTTTCTTCTGTGTTGTCTGTTCAGATTGATCGTTGTTCAGGACAGACAACATCTAACCGTGTACGTGGTCAGTGCCTAACACATCATGCCATCAGTCTTACAGGGCCAACCAGGTGGTAGTGCAGTCAATATTTTTCTGGACCCTGCGTGTAATCACCCAGCTGTGCTACAGAAGCAAAGCAACACCGTGGCTTTTCCAAATTCAGTGTTTTGTGATGTTCTCCTAACAAGTGACTTGCTGGTTTCAGGTAGTCAGCTACGATCACCTGACGAGAAAGGATTATAAATGAACTCCATCACTAAGGAGGGAAAGTGCTGTCTGGGTCAGAAGGGAATGGAATTAGAACTAGTACTGTGTCTCTGAGATGACAACCATAGTGAATCATAAAACGGAAAGCCATTGAGAAACAAAAACTCTTTGAGAAGAGAGATGGAATTCAGCATGGTTTGGGCAAAGAAAGAGTCTCTAAATACAACCCAGTTGTCCAAAAAGTGGAAGATATACTGGTCAGTTTGTTCACCATCTTCTGCTATGAAACATACAGAACTTTTCCTGACTCCATCTTCCTCAAATTTTATGTCTCCTATAACCCCACTAAATCCAATGAACTTATATCATAGTAAAAATGTATCTGTAGTAAATTCTACTCAGTCTAATAACTGTCACTAAGCTTGCAAACCCTTAATTTATGGATTTCACTTTCTTGGCCAATGTAGATGTGTGGCTTAACTAACCTTAAAGAGTCGCAAAAATCTCACTATCAGACATTTGGCCATTCCTATGATCTAGTACCAAATGTTTGTGGCAAAAGACGGGCAATTCAAATAAAAATAATAATAACACTTTAAGAATGCATGTTTAAAAACAATCTCACCAAGCTGTGCAGCAAAAGTCAAAGGAGAATCACAGTCACAGCTTTTATATCTGCACAGATCACCTGTCCTTTTTACTCCTTTTCCCCACAGGAACAAGGACGTCTTTTGAATCCGTAGACTCCAAACAACGTGTGACGAGAAATTTGAATCTACCAGCACGGAGAGAGAGAGATGCTTATTTCCATTTCTAAAAAATGTATAAGATTCAGGGGCTATACAGGGATGAATTTAGAGGAGACAGGTCAAAAGGTCCAAACTTCCTCCTCCAGCACTGCTGTAAGTGGCCTGCACACTTCTACATGGCCAGACGTGGCTGTGCATTACTTTGCAGCATTTCCTAGCCAGGCCATCAGCATCGCAGAGGTATCTGCTTCTGTGTTGTCTCAAGTTTTTAAAGGTTATATGTCTAGAAATAGCATTTTCTCACTTTCCTTTACTGGATCACCTTCAAGAGTCACTTGAACATGTGCTATCATATGAATTATTCACTTCTGCCGTTGTGGATGTTAATGGTGCTTTAGTCTTGAGATCTCTGCTCCTCGCACAGGGTAATTTTGCCTCTTGATGGCTGAAATGCCTTTTGTCTAGCCCAACTTAATAGGATCAGCTCAGAAATATTGAGGAGAAATGTAATGGTTTGAGATGCGTAGAAGACTAAGTGACCAAATAATCCTGTTTGGATATAAGGTCTACAAAACTAACAGAACAAAATGGATAACTTTATTTCTATCAGTTAGAAAAGTTCTGTCTATTCACCTGTGAAAATCTGTTCTTGCCTGACGCAGCAATCCTTTTTCTGCATGGCTTGAATTTTGTTGGCACTAATCAAGCTTTTATGGTGAACTATTTGAAGGCAAATGAAGTTTAAAGATATTGTAATGTCTCATTTCAGGATGGATCTTTATGATTAGAAGAATAAATTATCCCAAGCATCCCCACATGCTGCAAGTTTATCATGCCTGTTTAACATGTCTGAAGAGATTTCACAGTGCAGATATTTTGCAGCTTCTTTTTTCATCTCAAAGAGAAAGAATTACAATATGCTCATGTTCCTGCCATCCAATTACTTCTGCTTTGCTTTGCCTCCCGTGATTTGCTGATAAAGTGGGCTGGAGAAGATCTAGGTGAAATATGGGGAGTTGATTTTTCACCAAGCAGTTAGGATTTTGGTGGCAATGATCAGAGTGTTCCTGAACTAACACAGAGCTAACCAAAACCTAAGCATGAGGCTCACTGGGGACAAGAAAACAGAATGTGAAACGGCTGACAAAATCACTGATTCTTTAAGACTCACAGCCAGCAGTGGAGGCTACCCCTGTTAGAGGAGAAGAAATCAGACCATCCTCTTCACTCCTCAATCTTTAGGAGGTGTTTCATTGGTTTTGGTAGAAATCATTCTACTGGAGAAGTGCAATACTGAGGCAAGAGTAGACCTTGTAGGGGTCTTTTCTTTCAGATACTCATGTCCTCTCACAGCAACAAGGCACATTTCCACCACAGCCCCACTGATAAGCACGTGCGTCTTTTGGAAATCCATCCAGAGTCGCAGAGGAGCACTAAGGACCAAGATTGATTTCAACATCCCCCTTCTTTACTCAGGAAAAGGAGCTCCTGGGCTCCGCATGGATCAGCCACTGCACGACCACCTGCCCCATTAGGCTGAAGAGACCGAATACGCGAGCCATTGCGTACTGGGAGAACTGGCTTGAACCCCAGCCATGCATCTTCAGGCAGTGCTGCATAACTGCCTGAAAGTCTCTGATGCAGCACCATCAGCCCTGGCTTGGACAGGGCTTTATACTAAAGTGTGCAGGAGCTTACATGTGAGCGCCAGTAAGTGCAGGATTTTGATCTTGTCCTGAAAATGTTAAATTTTCTCACCTGGTTTCAGATCCATCCTCAAGTCTAATGCTCCACAGCAATGAATTCCACAGGCAGACTGCACTGTAGGGTATTTCCTTTATTTGTTTTAAATTTACCTACCATTTATTTTAACATATGAGCCCCAGTTCTCATATTACTGTGGAGTGTAAAGAGAAGGAATGATCAGCTTTTCTTATACCATTCATCATCTTAAATAGGCCAATTAAGCCCGTGTAATTATCCTTCTTTCCAAGTTAAATAATCCAAGTCTTTGCAGCTTCTCATATGGAAAGTCCATCATGCCTCTAAACCATTGAAAATTATATGGTGCTAATTTAAAACATGGCCACTTGTAACATGTGTATCTATGTCTATTTCTACTGATGCTACGATTGTCAGCTAATTAAACATGTGTAACACAGAAAACACAACGCCAGCATTTTGTTCCCACATCCACTAACGAAGGGGCAGTGCGTTCTGGGATGGAATGGCAATTTGTAGGTGCTGAAGATGGTCTGGCACCTTCCAGAAGGCTAGGAGCCACGGAAGCTTCCAAAATTGTTGAATATGTTTCACTCCCTGACCTCTAGAGAAGGATTTCTTTGGCTATGTCCACACTATCCTGTCCCCCCGCTGGAATTTCCCATCGCACTGATTCAGTCCCAGAAAGAGGAAACTTCAGTTATTACTGAACTCCAAATAACGCCTAGGGTCCCCAGCTGAGATCAAGGCTCCGTTGTGCTCGCAATGGCATGAACATGTACTTACAGACAGTCCCTGCCCTAAAGGGCTTATAGTCTAAATAGAAGAGACAGATAAAGGGTGAGAGAGAAATTACATGTGGAGTGACTTGCGCAGCTGCTGGGACAGCTGCTCTCGGAGGGAGCCGGGAACGGGACCCAGTCTGGAGGGGCTGAGGCCAGCGTATTAGCTACTGGGCTGTCCTGCTTCATGTTTTCTTGTGGAAAATGACATTTTTAACCACCGCATCTTGAAAGCACCTGGTCAGAGAGAGCCTAGGGGACAGAGAAGTTAAAATACAAACAATTACTTGGCAGCTCGGCACCCTGTTGCAGATAGAGCCAGCACAATAGTTTTAGAGAAGACCTGATGTGGGAAAGGGCACACTGAAAGAAATGTGATGTCTCCTGTGGTCGCAGGTCATCGATTTATGTTAAACACTCAGAATTCAGGTCGCATGAAAGCTTTGGCAAACTTCTGAGCAAATGAGCACTAGCAGTAACTCATTTCGCACCAAAATTAAAAGAGGTCTTTGACTCAAAATCTCAGGAATGTTTAAATTTGGAACCAGATTTTAGTGTGTCTTTGCAGTCCAGTGTGGGGAGCTATCTGGTCCTGTGTGTTGTATTGGCTATCACAGCATCTCACAGTTCCCATGCAATGTTGACTAATAAATGAAAGGAAATAAATGGAAACCTGTAAGTGAGGAGCTTTCACTGCCAAGGACATACACAACTTCGCTCCCTGTAGTCTTTCCTTGGCAGACTAATGTCTCTGCTAAGAGCTGGTGAAAGCTGTCTGGGAGTCTGTGGCCTTGCCCACATTGAATATTCAGGTATTTTTGCCAGTTTGACATGTGTCTCCCATGTAGTTTTATAAGCAGTAGTAAAATCTTACTCTTCTTCAGGCTGCTAAATTTGATGAGATTTCCTACTTATGAAGGTCCTGGTCATCCATATAAGCAGCATTTTACTTGCTTTCCCTACAGCAGAGTGCCAGCCTGGAATTTAAGACAGCCCAGCTCCTCAGTGTCCCAGGCAGACCTCCTCACGTGGGGATCCCTGCTGGGCAGGCGAGACCTGCCAGGGTGCTTCCTAGGATTACCTGATGCTTTTCAGTCACTCCTCATTTGAGGTATCTTTCCTGGCTGACTGAATTTCCGAGGGACAGAGCAGTGCAAGAGCCGATCACAGTTTGCTGTGATCTCTGCAGAAGATTCCCTCTTCTGACACTCTTTTTCCACCCTCTTGCTTGCAGCTACTTCAAGAGACAGACTTCTCCCTCCCATCCTCTTTGAGATGGAAATGACTGATCCAGCTCGTACCTGATTTTTTTTTCAGTAGGTAGTATGGTTTTCTGCTTGTGTGCACTGCCTGGGTCTCTGCTTCATGCTCTCCACCCTAAGCACCTGACAGCAAACCTGGTAGCCTCACAGATTTAGCACTAGCCGCTTCATTGCCAGTGGCACAGGAGGAGCATCTTCCACGCACAACAGCACTTATCTGAAAGCAGGTACACAGCCCATAAGACTTTACAGTAACATGCACGTCAGATTTTACAACCTTTCATGCCTACAGATAGACGCATATTAGATTTGGGACCCAATTTTCCTCAGGACTGTGTTACAACCTTCCTCCTACAACCTTCAATCTTCTCTCAGTGTATTTCCCTCCTCCTCTTTAAATCATAGCTAAAAAATCTCTTACAAATCCTAGTTTCTCAGTCCGGGCAAAACCTCTATATAACTAGCCTCAGGCAAAAGGAGTCAACACCTTATGGAGATAGCCCTGACATATTCATATGATTTTTTGGGATGCTCTCAAATTACGTTAGCGTGTATGTTTTCTTTCATCTCAAATTTGATCCAACGACCTGGGTGCACCAGGACCCGTGTTTATTGCTTCTAGCCACTGACGTACCCTCTACAGTCACAGGAGAGAGAAGGACACTTCTCAAAGGCGACTTGGTCCATCTTAGATCTCATCCACACTCCAGAGGAGCCATATTCCCTTACCCTCATTATCTAGCAAGGAATCCAAGACTGATACGCTCCTAACACAGAGGCCTATGCTTAGTAGCTGAAGTTGGGTGAAACGATGCCAGCCTTGGGAAGGATCCTACTAGGGTGGCTTTGTTCCATTGCTGCTATACTACAGGGCCCTCTCCTAGCAGAGACAATGTGAAAGCCCTCAGAAGCCAGTATCCTGCCAACGTAGTTGTGAAAACCTCATCGAACAGCATAGCTGTGTCTACAGTAGGATTTTATTGGCAAAGATACATTGGCTGGGTACATCTGATTTTTTTCGTGCTCTTCGCCAAAGCAGCTATGCCAGCAACTTCTCATAGCATAGACTTCACGGCAAGAAGCCCATCATAAATGCACTCACAGAGGCACTGAGTGGTCATTAAAAAAGATGTTCCCCCGTTCTCTGCTAAGTTCTTGTTGGCCGCAGATATGTAGCAAAGTTAAAAATAAATAAATGAACCAATCTGCCAGCCACTTAATGCGAGTCAACAGCTGTCTCTTTGTGCTAGTAGGAACTCCAATCAGAGGTCATGATGTAAATTAATTTTAACAGCACCCAGTGTTCTCCCCGATGAATATGATTCTTTTGGGTCAATCCTGGGTCACATAAGAGTGAAGAGAAAATGCTTTCACTAACTTCATTTCTTGGGATCAACTCACTCCAGAGATATTCCTTGCCAGAATTATGTGACTGCTTCACAGAACAAGATACTTTCCCTGGGTTAATCATTTAAAGATTTAATTCTCAGCTTATAAAAATAGTTCACACCGTAATCGAGAGTATTTTCAGGGTTTATCCTCTTCCTCTTTTTAAACTGATTTTCAATTCACTGTTACTCAATGTCGCTTCTGCTATTCATGGAGCACAGCCAAGTGAAACCGGGACCCGCTATGCTGCTGATTTACACTATAGAACCATTATTAGCTGAGTTCTGCATTGGCATTCCAGGCATTCCAGCGTGCAGCTAGTCTCCTGTGTATTTATTCATTCAAAATAATGACAGGGCCAGCGAAAGACGCCGGAGTGACAGCCCCGTGGAGCGAAGAGGTCCTTCGCTACGCCGCGGAGTAGGAAAGGCAGAGCCGACCTACGCCATCCCCTCCCCGCACCTCCCGCACCCTCCTTGGTCCTAATCTGAAGGCTGTTTGCACCTTGCGGAGTTAAAGTACACGGCAGAGCACTCGCAAGGCCTAGTTAGTTTTTGATGAGATGTGCAACAACGGTGCCGTTTCTGCTCTCGCCGTTGGTGGTCTTTCATCATTCTTAAGCTAAAGAGTTCCCTGGCACAACTACACTCATCAGATGGCCCTATTTCTTGAATCGCTAGGGCAAACACACAAAAAACCCCCCTCAACCTCCAAACAATTTAGGACCCTAGGATGACTTTTCAGGAGTGACCTGGCCATGTAATTCGCAGCTCCAGGTTACCATTAGGGTAGATCTGAGGTCTCTAAACGGTGCAGCTATTTGGCCCGGTGCCCAGAGCACACTGCTCCCTCTTCTTCTTCCCTCCCATTCTTTTGTAAGAAGGAAGCACCAGGATAGATCATTAACGTTATGAAAAATGTGCTCTCGGAGACAAGCGGGTGTAGCAGGGAGGCAATTAAAATGTTCCATTGTGCTAAGTGCTGTGCAAACACTGAAACAATGGTCCCTGGCGTGGGGATCTCACCACTGAGCCGCCGCAGACAATAGCAGCCATTCACACCACCTATTATAGACTATTTGGTGTATCCATTTTAGGTGTGAGTCATAGCCTAAGTTTGCTGTATAGGCCAAGAAATAGATGCTTCCAGGGAGTGATTCAGAGCACCTAAGCTAGATGGCAAAAAGTCATATGGTATTAATATCCCCGGTCAGTACACGGAGCAGAATGAGGGAGAATAACCACCTTTCGCCTAATGGACCGCTCTCCCCAAGCTCCCTCTGTTGCCAACAGAAGGAGAAAGGCTTCTGCACACAAAGTGATTCAGAGGGTCCAAGTCGAGCTCTCCCTCCTCCTGATGGAAACCATTTCTCTTTACTGACAGCAGAGGGGAGAGTCTGGGGACAGTAAGTTCATTAGGCTAAAATAACCTCTTGTAACACCCTTTTAGCTAGCAGGAAAAGCAGCACGCAGCTGCCTAACTTTGTCAGGTTGCCCGCTAAATTTATTGATGGATATAAATTGGCCAAAAAATCGGGGGAAAGGGGAGAATCCATTTACAGGAAAATGAACATCTTTCCACATCTCAGCCAAACACACTCAAGAACAATAATGAAAACCACACAGCTTTTCAATAAATCTGACATCTCCTCTCAGACGCCTCTGTGATTCCCATTTAAAGCAGGACACCGCGAAGCCCCAGCCACCACAGTCCTGGGCTCATTAGAGTGAAGCTGGTCTGTGCCTTCGGTCCGGCTGCAGCGCAGATGCCCATGCAGAAGATTTCCCAAGGTTTGTGCCGAGTCCCTGCCCTCCCAGGTGACAGACCTCCGAGGAAGGCAACACCTCTTGCCTACAGCGGTTAGAAGAAGCCACCGGGGTTGGGGCTGCAGGGACCACCTCCCAAAACTCAAGGGCAGCTTGCGCATCACAAACTGAGTTTTTTTCTACGGCACCCGTAACGCTGGTCGAACGGTACCTACTTATTTCCCATCAGCTTTAGTCAATTGATGCTCGCGAAGCACTGGGAGGCCCTCAGATTAAATGTGCTAATGGAAGAGCAAAGTGTTATAAAAGCACGCGGCGCGACTGCCGCCGCACGCTTCCCCTCCCTCTCCCCGGCGAGCTGCCGTGCGTGGATGCTGCTCCACCATGACCTTCTACGGTGGTGCCGTGGCAGCCTATTTCTTCACGGGGGCATTTGGGCTGACAATGCGAAGCTCCTTTTCCCACATAATTGAAAGGAATTTCTGATTATGCACAGGGATGTCAGCAGTGCAAGGAGCTTGGACGCCTTCCAGCCGCAGCCGGATCCAATGACAGTGCTGCGATTTCTCCTTTTTTGGCACTCTACTTGTGAACTTTCTGCTCCCTTCTGGGAGTGATTTCTCAAGATAATACGCTGCTGCTCCAGCTTCTCTCTGATGGCCTAGATTTATAGCTTCTGCAAGGCGTGAGAGGGGAAGGGGTGTGGGAGAGGCAGGGAGGATGAAAGCGGAGAGGGAAATTATTTTTTGGTTGGGGTTTTATTATTTTGGTCCCACTCCGCTGCAGTGACTGTCTCCAGGCTTTGCACAAAAATAGTTTGTCATTTCCATCTCTGTAACGCTCTTTACTGCCTGCAGTAAAAGGTTGAAAGTACACACGTGTTTTTCTGGCCTCTCTTTAGTCCAGCCCCTGTGAATATATGGTACGAAGTGAGCACTACATTTATCTCTGACCTTTTCACCATGTCTTGCATCTGTTAACTGAAAAAAGCAGAAGATGTCCCCAGCCTTCTCTCCCACAGAGCAGATGATACTGGTGACTTGATTTACTTTATCTCTATCTGTCCCCACTTGCCTCAAATCTTTCCAAATGTCTAATTTATCTAAAGCCTTCATTGCTCTTGCTACACTGGGGAAAAACAAAACAACCGCCCCAAAAACCCCAGCCACTGATTTTCAGGGAGAAATATTTAAAAATTCCAGATGCTGTGCTCAGAAATTTAGTAACACCATAATTAACTAGGACAAAAATTTCTCTCCCTGGATGTGCTAAACAGCTGAATATCCTCTTTCCCCAGTGATTTCAGACTATCGAAGATGTTCCTGTAACATCAGAACCGTATTATCCAAGTATTGCAAGCCTCTCTCATAGCACCTCCAGGAAGGTGGGACAGTGCTGCCATCCCCATTTGACAGGTGGGGAATGGGGAACTGAGGCACAGAACTTATCTAAGACAGGCCAGGTGGGTTATCTTTTGAATATACCTGTTCCTCCCTGCTGCTTATAAAGGTAGGTCATTGATGTTTTATAAGATTACATCCATAATCCTGTATGGCTACAATCAGCTGAGATGAATACCACTCTTTGAGACTCAGCAAGGTCACCCAGAAAGTGAAACGAGCCTTTGTATTTTACAAATGACCTGGTGAATAATATGTGCTTCCCTTTCTGAAGTGTTAGTTCCTGAAACGCTCAGATGGCATTGCTGGGAAAGGCAGAGGGGTGCTGAGCAGCTCCTGGGCTTGGTCTTGGGCTGACTACCTGGGTGTTTCAGTTCTTCAGGTTGCATCTAAAAAGGGAAATAGCGTGGAGAAATCTGCCTGTGCTCAGCTGCACATTTCTCATCATCTTGGATAGTCAAATTGCCAGTGCTGAGTGCTCATTTCTAGGGGTTGTGGCTCAAATCCTCCCTCTCCAAGAAGAATGCATCAGGACACTGACTGGAAAAACTTGCAGTTTATCTTGTTCCTGTTTATCTTTTGCTGGTTGCATCTGCAGGAGTCTCAAACTTCCCCTCACTATAAGCTTTTTAAAATTACTTCTGGGAATCTCAGGTAACCCAATTCCAGGTACCGAGGCCTAAGGAAAAGCTTTTGCATATGGAGGGATTCAAAAATCAAATGGTGACTGGAAGGGTAGACATAGCACTTTCTCATGGGGACTGCAGGAAAGCATCCTAAAGGTCAGGACTGGAAAACCTTTGCACAACTCTTTCCTGATGCTTTGCGTATTTCAGCACAAACCCACATGCTCTGGCTGTAACGATACACCCTAATTAAGCACCACGGAGAATCAGATCGGAGTTGCAGTCAAAGCAGAAATGAAGTTGACCGCTTGGTGCTCCCCGAGCCTGGGTCCTTGGGCAGAGGCTGTGATTGAAATGACCTTATATACAATCAGTCACAGGAGTCAAACTCCTCCTCAGCAAGGACTCGTCCGGGGCGATGGGAAGCCTTTCGCTTCCTCTCCGAAATCAGAGTGACAAAGACATGCCGACTGGTTGAGGAAATTATATTTTATTCAACTTATCAGCATGTGAAAGATAACGGAAATGAGCTGCAGAACCAAGTCGCAATCTCTTCTGTGACGGCGATTGCGGAGGGGGAGAAGAAATACCGGAGCGGGGCTGGTATTATGGACTGCCGGCAGGTCCCGTGCCACCACAGACCTTTTACGTGGCCTTGCAAGGATGCTCGGAGCTGTGTGCAGGTGATACGGCAGTCCCCATCCCTAACTCACAGAAAGCAAAAAGCCGTTCGGACAAGGCGCCGTCCGCCGCTGGCAAACAGTCTTGAGGAAAACAGCAGCCACAATGCCTGGGTTAGACAAATCACCAAGTGCTCGTGATTCACGTTGAGCGTCGTGACAGCCTTGATCTGCTGATGGCATAAGGATCAGGAACAAGGCAGGTGGTGTCTTGAACTGGGAAGCCATAGAAGTCTGGATGCTTAAGCCAGGCTCCTATAGCGGGAAACTTGATGCAGTTTTAGGCGCTGTGCTCTTCATTTCTTTATCTATCAGATGGGGTTAACAGCAGCGTCTGGTAGCAGAAGAGGGATGTCAAGGCAGGTGGCAAAAGCTGTGGCGTGTTCAGAGCCCATGCCCGTGGAGATGGCTTACGGTCCTGTCCGGCTTTGCTACCCACGAGCCGTGTAAAGGGCTCCCATGAACGGGAATTCCCCCTCAGGGTGCTTTTTTGTGCAGGAATGTAGGCAAAAAAGAGAGCAAAGCTGACGTGGCCGTGAAGCCACACGACATTTCTGGCTGTAATGATGCCTTTGCTATCCAGGGGGTATTCCCTCTTCTCCCCCTGAGAGAGTAAGAAGAGACCACACACCTGAAGTGGGAAACCCAAAAGTTAGGCTCAAGCTTAGTGTGGTCAGAGACAAAATATTTACGAGCTTGGTAGTAAACTTTGTACTGGCAAGTAATGCTAATAAAAAGTGTTTTTGATGTATGCAATACTTATTGGTATATGTATTAAAACATGTGGTGGAATCTGGGGGCATAATAAAACGGCTGCTTTAGTTAAACCCAGCAGAAGAGTGGCTGGTGGTCATGCTGGAGAAGAGAATAGGAGCAGAGCGAGGGTACCCGCTTTAACTGCTTCACTGCTGGACACGGCCACAAAAAGAGCCTTTTTACATGAAGGTACAAGGCCCCTGAACTAATGGTGTTTTCCAATAATGCAGTTTTCCTCCACTCTCCTGCAGACAAGACACCCCCGCCGGCCCAGAACATTTTCACTGCTATTTTATCACCAGACCTAATTTGATTTAACTAGCCTGGCCCAGCTATTTCGAGTGCTCACAGATTAGGAAGCCCTTGTGATTACATGGACAGTGTTCATAAAATTCAATGTATCATGCAAATTGTAAACAGGAAAAGATCAACACAATTTTATTTACTCCACACTACTGCAGGTTTGATTCCAGTCCAGCTCCCTGGGAAAAGGAAGATGAAGGCAGTCTGTGCAGGACATTGCTGATGTTCATGCTCCTTCTGTTCTACTGTCAACACCTTCTTAAAATATTTTCTTCCTCCTTCGCGCTTGGATACTGGAGACAAGCATTTGTATCTCCTCTGGAAGGTGTGTTCAAGTGTGCTTTTTTCCCCATGTAAGAGACTCCTCTAGTTACTTGTATGTTTGAAGGGGAAAATCGTCTTGATGTATAGTTTAAGAGAACAGGGTAAAGGATTGTTCTTGTTTATATGGGTTTGGAGCATTTAGCATTCATAACCAAGAAGTTCAGAATTGTCCTAGAGAAAGGTGATGGCAGAGGGAACAGATAATTTTCTTGCTGTCTGGATGAGCAAGGCTTTCATTAAAATCATAAGAAATAGCAACTGTGCTTCTCCATTTGATTTGCTTTTGCAGGGATGAAATGCACTCATTTTCCCCTATGCAAACTTGTTTGAAGAGCTTAGAGATCCTGGGGCCTGATCAGTGCATATGCCATACTGGGTTCAGTATATAACCCCACGAATGGTGCCTTCATTCGTTTAGGAACTCGTTCAGCTGCCTGATAAACATCGTCACTCCAGATTAGGCTAAATACAGCACTCTGCCTTCCCTTAGCAGGACTCATTGCTAACAATCGTATGTTAGATGAAGTAGCCTGGGGGTTCTTTATATTTAACATCAAAGCAGGGCAAAACAAATGCAATTACAGCCCAATAATGAAATTTGTATCTGTTGTAAATGTCCTTAGCTACATAGCAGAAAACCCAGATACAGATGAGCTAAAAACAGCTCCAAAATGAGTGGTGAGGGAAAGTTGCAATTTCTTTTTAATTTATGGGGAAAGAGATAGCAGACAGTATATAAACCTCACAAAATGTTTACTTTTTTGTTTAAGCTGCGGAGTAAAAATAACTTTCCATTCATCATGTGAGTGACTGTACAGTATGAGGCCAACTGGTAAGCTGCTCTCAGTCTCAAGCAATGTGATGTTTTTGAATTCAGAGGCAGGGAAAGGGGATCTTCAGTGCTATGCCTTGAACTAACGGCCAGCAAAGACCTAGTGGAAGACCACTCCTCATTTGGCCAAGATAATGCTTATCCAACCGAAGAAGAGCAGTTGGGAGTGGAGAAGTGACTTTACTCCTCCTTAGAAACAAGCACTTGTTCATTAGAGTTTCCTGTACCACCTTTGGAAATCAACTCTCAGCCTTTCAGTAGAAAATTAACAATAAATGCAGTCAGGACTCCAGCAAATTAATTCTCCGTAATTTTGAATGAATCTCCTTTTGTCTGGGTCAGGACTGGTGGTGTTTCCCTAAGGGACTTTATACACCATCCACATTTTTTGTATCTTAACTACGCTTATTTTAATATACCAAATGCTTCCTCTTTCTGCTGTGCAGTGGCAATTGTTTTAATTTAATGACCAGGCTTCTGTTCCTTTGCTTTTATTGAGTAATGTTGCAGTTTCAGGAGGGCTCCTTGAAGCAGAAGAAGTGAATATAAGTGAAGCCATTAATGTGAATAACCAGACCAGAACATGTCCCTGAGACTGCTGGACTGAAAATACATCTTTTGCTAGCTAAAAAATAGAAAAGGCTCTTGAACAAAACTCAGCTGAGGTGCAAACCCAGTTGATTCCACCAAGTCCTGCAGTGGGGAAAGCCAAACTCTGAAGTTTTCCCTAGATGAGACAGGGTACAGAAATACTGCTGAGCTCCCCGGAGAGAATATGTCGAGAGTCCTCATCTAGCTGGTCCTGTGGCTCTGCAGACTGCCTGAATCACAAGGTCATGGCATGGTAAGATAGTTAGTTACATCTTCTTTAAAACTGGCTAACCATATTTTAAATAATGCGCTCCACGAATGAGAAAGTATTTTCCACTGAGGTAGGTTGCATCGTATCAGCTCTCTGAAGATTAAGGTTTACTGCTTGTTAATGCCACTTGCCAAGGACACGTTTTATTGCCTTTGTGTTACTGTATGTCAGTCAGGAATAAATCTCTGTAGAGCTTCTATCTCGCTCTTCAGCCACACGTAACCTCATTTATATTCAACAAACTTTCCTTGCCTTCTCTCTCCCTTGCCTCCCGCCCCCTCTTCCTTCGAAGAAGGCATTTCAATGAATCTGTGCGGGCACAATTTAGGACTGAAACGGAGATCTCTATTCAGGGGCTGAACAAATTCTCACCAGCTTCCTTAGACGTAGGGCTAAGCTCCTCGGTTCCCTTCGCCCCTTTGTCTGCGAGTTTTTCGGGGCCAGACTGCCAAGTTCAAGCGAGGCTCCGATCTCTCCTCTTTCACAGGCCTCCTGATTAGTGGCTTTCTTTTTCCAAGACTATAGATACAATTATTAGAAATTCCTTTTTTTGTGAACACATTGAATGAAGGTATGAATGGAGATGCTAAGACGAAGAAAGTGAGAAGCTTAATATAACTTCGGCTTCTGTAGTTAATTAGATTTGGATGGCTTCAGAGGAGCAGCTGTATTTTTTTTTTTTTTTAATTGAAGTTACATAAAGGGCTATTCAAGGTATTTTGGGTGGGGAGGGGAGACTGTATAAAATAAAGAAGCTGCGAGATGGGTCTTGGAAATACACCCTCTCGCCCTCTTCCTTTTCGGGAAACTGTTGTGGGGAGAGTAAAAAGAGAAAAAGAAAAAATGTCCCATCACCAAAGGGAATAACAGAATCACTGGCGCTACTGCTAATACCCTGTGTCTAAGGCACAGTAAGCAAAATGCATATTCAAACATGAAGATTTCTTTTTTTATTCAGAGATAATCTGAAATGCACAAGTCTGAAATGCATTCCTTTGCACATCCAGAACACTAGATCTCAAACTTTAAAAGGACATTGCCAAGATAAAGATCACATTCAGCATTTAAAACATTTCAAGCAAACACGGCCCTTCTATCTGCCTGAAATCTTCAAGTTGCTAAAAGAAGGCACGAATTTTGAAACCCAAGTGACGTCGCAGCAGTTATGCTCTGTGTTTATTCTTCACCCTGCCCAGTGAAGGAAATGAGTCTGGTCAGCTCTGTCTGCTGTTTCATGTCATGCCAGTTTTCTCTTGCACCACACACACTGCAGCTGCCTCTGCAATCCCAGACCTGCCCAGAAGCTCAGCCTTAATTGAATTTTTAAATACATAAAGAGATGGACAGTAGCATTAGGTTTTGCAACCCTTTTTTTTTTTTTTCTTTCACCCTAATCTACATGTTAATCCCAAGGCACCTTAGGAAAGTAGCTCTCCTTCACCAAGGGTATTTCGGGAGCTAAATCCTCAGCTCATGCAGACAGATATCCATTGACTGCAATTGTGCTGATTTGTCCTCAGCTAAGCATGCAAGCCTGGGAGAGGGTGTCCGTCACTTCAGTCACACCAACACACTGCACTGATTTCAGGGTGGTGACTACAGGATCACATTGATTAGATTGCTGAATCAATCAGCGTATTTGAGCCTTCTCGCCTAGGTTATCGATAGGGTGAATCTGGAAGGAAAATTCTGCCCTTGGTGTCCCACTGTACTATTTATAGAGGTGGAAGGATGTGAAAACAAACAAAAAAAGAATTCAGCTATTTGTCACTATCTGAATTTTTGCAGTTCAGCAAGAAATGCCACTTACAAAATCCCTGTTTCCAAAGTTTGAATTCTCTGATGTCTAATAGTACACATACGCTCAATGATATTCTTCTCTCAAAGAGAGGCAGTACATTGGGCTTTAGCCCCATAACCAAGTGAATGTTTTCTTAGAAAACTGTAGGAGGGCATTTCTGCGGTCTACACTTCTTTATCAATACCCTTTTTAAATTGACTGACGTGTTGGGAGGGAGGTGATTTGTCAGCACAGCCTATTAGTCTCATTTCTTTCTCTTTCTCCTCTATTTGGAGCTGAAATAGAAGTTTTTATGAACTTAAAATTATTAAAAAAAACAAAAAATAAGCTCAGTTTCCCAAAATGTCTGCAATGATTTGCTTAGGGGGAAAAAAAAAAAAAGTTGTTAGCATGGTACGAGGCTTTGAATTGTTATTTTTTTTAATTGAAAAAATGTTATGGAAATGTTGAAATGAAAAATTACTTTAAACTGAAATAAGAAAACATTTAATAAAACATTTCAGACTTCTAAGTGATTTTTGTCAAATTTGTTAACACATTCTTAAGACGTTGTGAAAACAGGAAAAAAAAAAGTGTGAAAATTTTTCCAGATACTTCATACTGGATTCAACTACACCAACCTTTTGTCAGTTCAGAACAGTATAAATACCATCTTTCCTTATGACACTTGAGAAGGGAAAAAAAAAAAAAGGGAAAATCTTGATTTGCCCTGTGGATTTAATGGTTGGAGAAAAGGTGTAGGTGCCTAGACTAACAATGAGCAGCGCTGGTGGGTTTGCAAGAATTCTGGCATGAACTTCTGGGTTCAAGACGGAGTGGATGCTTCAAGAGTAAGAAAAAGCTGCCAGAAAATATATGCGGTATCATTCTCAGGAGACAGGGTAGCAGTACCAGGGAATGGAGTTTGTGGCATTTGGTTTCTGGTTTAGAGACCAGTTGCTAAAGCAAGCGAGCCACCTCCAGCACAGTCATGATGCAGAGATGTTTTCTTTTACTGTAAACATCCTAGCTTCGTTACTAGAGACTCCAAGCTCTATAAAGTCTGAAAATCAAAATAAATTTACGTGCCTGGAGTTCATCACTGCCACAACTAAGCCGCTCCCACTACGCAAGATAAATCTTTTTCAACGAGCTTAGCTGCCTCTAAATTGTTGTGCAATTCTACCCCAAAAACATTTCTCATTTTGCTGTTGACCTTTACCTTTCTATTAACTGGTCTCTCAGAATAAAGGTATGTGTTCTTATTAAGGAGTGTCTGCTGCTGGGAAGAGGAGGAAGGCGAGACAAAGGATGAGGTTATGGTTATTAGGAACCAACTGGATTGCCCATATGCAAGGGTCTTGGCTAAAAAAAATTGATGGAACTTAAAGTATTGGTATATGGCATAAACCAGATCATTTGAAGGAAATAGAAACATGGCAGAAAAGCCATCACTGGAGTGTTTAAGAAGGTACTGGGAAATAAGCAAAAGTCAGCACTGACCAACAAAAGGAAATGGGTGGTGGGAGCAGAAAGGTTTATCAATAACTTGTTGAAAAAATTACAGCAACTTTTTCCTGTGCCTTCAATAGATAAGCTCAGTAGCAATTCTGGTCCAAATATCTGTGCCTAGAATTTAAATTCACTCTTTAAATATTTGTATAGTGACTTAAAAATTCCCTTTCTGTAAATATTCCCAACAGGATAAGGTGGATATTGAAATGTTTGCACACAAAAGGTGTAGTCACCGTGAAAGCAAATCCATTAAAAAAGTGTTGAGCAAATATTCAGAGGAAATGAGAATAAAATGAATGAAAAAGGCTTTAAGGGGGTTTGGAAAAGAGGCAGGTGAAGTCATTGTGATAGTGCCATGTCAGATTAGTGCTCTGAAAGGGCTGTAGAGTTCAAAGTAGTTAAGACATTATTTACTCCTGCAATAAAACAAGTATTATTTTTACTCACGTTAATCAGTAGACTTGTAAACCCATTAGAGAACGTAGTCCACATATAATAGGAAGGAGAAAAATCAATGTAGAATGGTAAACTAGTAACAATGAGTGAAACTAAACGAGTTTTCTGCGATTTCCTACCTTTTCAAATTGCATTACTTATTAGAATAAACCCTTCAGGGAGCTTGCTGTAGACCTGACTGAAATACCATAGAACAAATTGGTAACTAAACAGGGCATCAAAATAAAAGAGTAACTCAATAATATAATCCTTTATCCAGAGGTCCTAACTACTAATCTGACTCTATCACTGGGCTGTCTGATTTGATATGTTTTTTCTAAGGGTATTCAGATTCAATTACCTTGATTGGAGAATTACATGGCACTCATCTGGAAGTAAATCTACTGCAGACTACACAGCCTTAGGAAGCAGCTGCCATGCTCTCAGACATCAAGTTGCCAAGAGCCTGTGGTCCGAAGGTGGCTAAGAAGGAAACTAGTGGGCTTCAAAAATGTCTAGGAAGTGTTCAAGTTAATTATATCCATGACCTCCAAGAAATGGTCTCCAGACCGGGGCAGTGTTTAAAATGGCAGGAAGGACTTGAAGGAGCCCTCATGAAACAGCCGTGGTTGGTGGGAGCTACCATAACTGCTGCATTGTCCGGATGCAGAAAGGGCTGAGTTTTACTGATGTTCACATTACGGATGTACTGAGAAGCTGAGACAGGGAAGAAAGCTTCATTATCTTGGGAAGTGCAAGGTCCTGATTAGCCTCTCTGCTTTGAAGCACTTGGGGCCTTGATCCCTACTATGGTTTTCTTATGTTCAGTGGAAAGGCACAGCTGCATCCAGAAAGGATCTTAGGTCACCTCACGTAAGTGCCTATAGTTTGGTCGGGGAAAATTTAGAACTAGGAGATAGTAAAGACCTCGCTAGCATTATAAAACCACAGTGCAGCTAACAAATCTAAATAAACTACATTTTTACATCTACAAACCTGTATGTTTCAATAACTCATGAATAAATAACACCCTATGCACACACAAACACTGCTGTTTTAAAGAATGAGGAACATGTTTTGCAGCGTCAGAAAAGGGTGAGCTGTGTCACATTGTTATCTTGGATTTAAAATAGTTCTGTGTCCTCTTGTTTCTATTCAATCAGAACATTTAGCACTGCCATTGACTTAAGAAAATGCCCTTTACCAAGCAAAAAATACTTTGAATATATTAAGTAATAAGGAAATCCAGTTATTGTGATTGTAAACATGTATCTTAAATTAAATGGATGGCTCCCTTCAAAGCTGGGTTTATTGACTGTTCTCAGCACAGAGCTGGCTAATGCTCTCTGTCTATCCCTAATACTTTTAAGATGATTTTCTCTGACTTGTATTCCAAAAAAGAAGTCAGATGGGAATAACTTCCAGTCTCGACACTGTAAAGATGATCCATAACTGTGCACGTGAGTCACTGGGGCACGACAACATGACCGTGACTCTGTATGAAGAACAGGTTTGAGAAAGTGGATCTTCACTGATTGCTCATCACATTTGTCTGTTTGAGGAAAACATCATACACACCTTCTGCACAATAGGAAAGACAGGAAGAGCCAGGATGTGTGATAGTGGGATGGCCTGAGCCTGCACAGAAGCAGAAAAGGTAAAATAGAATTTTTGCTTCCAGAAACAGTTCAGCATTGGCCAACCTGTAATCCAGCCAAGGCTATGACGTGGTCTTCAGAAAGTTATGAGAGGGGAGAAAATCATAACATTGTAATGGAGGGACACCTTCATCAGGTTTGAGCCATGTAATCCAGATTCTTATGTTCAAGATAAATAACAAGATATCAAAAATACATAGGACACAACTCCTCCATGCCCAGTTCTACAATACAGTCCAGATATACAGTGCATAAAGTTTAGCAGAATGACATTGATATAAGAAATATGAACCATCTTACAAAAATTGATGTGCATGATGGTGGGTCAAGCCTATGAATACAAATAGTGAAAATTAGTGCTTTCCCCATTGTCTTTCCAGAGAACCAGGGGTGGAAAGTGAATCCTCCCTGCCCCCCCAAAAAAGTGCTAACAGGAAAAGGAAAGAGTCCTTGCCACCTCCCAGGGATATAAAAATGTTGATAGGACAGTGTAGCTGGCAGATTTCAGTGAAACACAGACATTATTCTGGAGAAATCACTTATATTGCTTTTGGTTATGGATTTTTAACTGACCCACATAAAAGTAGTGCTCAGAGAGCCTAGATGTGATAATGGTGGCTCTGACCCTTAGAAGGACACTAAAAAATGGTATTCAGAGAAATCCCTTTCATTTTACCAATATACTAAGGCAATAGATATGGGATTAGATTAAACCAAAACCAGAAAATCCTTTGAAGATCACCCCATCACCTTTCCAATGCAGAATCAGTTGGTGCATTTTCAAAATTCTTCTTTCCACTCACTTTACCAGGAGAACCAAGGCTTTCTCCAACAGAGCTTCCTTTGGAGTCTATTCAAGGTTTTGAATGAGGTTTTCATTAGGATTTTCCTCCCTAATATTTTCCATTGCTTAATTTCATCCCATTATACCTAATTACACTCCCCTGAGCAACTTGAAACTATTCTTATCCTTCCCTTCAGATACTTACAGACAATTATCTTGTTCCCTATCCCTATTTGCCAAGTTACAGTTATTTGGTTGTTTTAACCTTCTGTTCCATTAGCTTGACTTTCCTGTTATCCAAAGACTCTATAGTACCTTACTTAATAGGAAAGAAAGGTTTGGAATGACTCATATTATTGTAAGCATAATGGGTTAGGTTTGCAAAATATTTGTCTCCTCCTTGCAATCATAGTCAGAAGTATTCCATCACATTTGAAACTCCTAGTTCCTGGCATTCTGTGGATGCTTATCAAAAAGATTTGACCTTTTAAAAATTTCATAATTGATGTACTAGTGTGCTGCTGCTGAGTATTATTGACTTCAAGGATTTATTAGCTTTCTTCTTCCATTACATTACTAAATAGCTACCTTATTGTTCCACACGGGTGATGTCATCTAAGGATTCTTGACCAAGACTTTGGAATATCAATCAAGGAAGAGACTATCTGAGGTTAACTGTAAGACCAGACTTACTGGATGACTTCTGTAACTAAATAGTTGTGGCACAGCTATCCAGACTACTGGATTTCAAACATTTCTGAAGTTCTCCCAAAGAGAAAATTTTACAAAAGAGAGGGAATAATAGTTCGGTAGAGTCAATGTGAACTAAATCACTGAGTTTTGGGTCAGTACAAATGTTCTGTTCTGTTCAGATTTGTGTTTTTTAGCAATAACAAAATCCTGGTCAATTAAGCCTCGAATCATTTCACCTAAAGGCAGCCGTGTAGAAGATAAGCATACAGACTAACCTAGTTCCTCCACCGGCATCTCTAGAAAGTGATGTATTTCACCTGTCTTTAATATTGATCTTGGTGTATAACATGCTCCTAGAACATATTTTCACAATCCACCAGTAACACAAAACCAGAAAATACTTCGGACACAAGCAGCTTTGGAAACAACTCACCAGGCTGTAATGCTTTCAAAAAAACCAAGGTATTTTATGAGCAGTGGCATTAACAAAGTCTTTTTCCTTATCTATCTGGGTGGCTTATTCTTCTAGTTTCCTCTCCTTTCCCTCACCCCACCAGCTGCTAGGTACCCAGGCTGGATAGATACCTACTCACACAGCACAGTCTTTTTCTCTCTGTGACTATTGTATCTCCTCCTCTAGCCAGCTGCCGATCTCATGTACCTCTTGGGAATGTAGTATCACCAGGATATTACAGGCGAGTTATAAACCCATCTTCAACACGGAGTGAAACAGGCCAAGAGATCCCAGAGTTATTAAGTGGAGAACACAGACGGACAAATGATAGTATGTTCGCAGAAGCCTTTTTCCCTTTAGAAACTCAGCTAAAGAAAGAACAAACCCTTTAGACAGAATTAAATAATTTTTTTTTTTATTTTATTTTATCAGGGACTTACTATCATTTTCCCCCTTGATGCCATGAAAATTGAGAAACTGGGAATCCAATTACAAAGGCTAGATAAAAGGGAATGATAGTGAAGAATTTTAATTGGATGGAAAAGACATGGAATGCATGTTCACTAGATACATGCTTCAAAAGCCTTAGCACTACAAGTGTACAGGCTGAGGTCACTGTAGAAAGGGATATAAGGTGACTTAAACACAGAAATAGTGAACCACGGCTCTGGTTTTCAATCAATAGGGCCAGCAAGAGCTGCTGGACCTCTGGTGCAATTGATTACTTGCAGAGGTAGTAAATAGTGTTACTGACATTTAGAATGTGGCCAAACCAAAATTGCTCATCTCTTTTGTCAGCTTTATTTAAAGTGTGAAAGCCCTCAGCAGCAAGTACCAAGGATTTGGTAACCTTTTATTTCCAAGGTTTACTATAAGGAAAAGGACATGTTGTTTGGGGCTGTGTTCTGAACAGATCTTACTGTTATTATTATTATTATTATTATTATTTCTGTAAGCTGCTGTAGTAGAGAAAAAAAGGAGATAGTCTGCTCTTTCATGTACAGCATGGTGACCCAAAATCTTCTTGATACTTTAAATGAGAAAAGTCCGAGTTGTTTGGCTTGAAATATGATTTGAACTTTGCAGAACTTTCCTGCTAAGCATGGCAAGTAGCAGTCATTTAAGCCCTGCTAAGGTAAGCAAAACTGGTTTGCATGCAGGAAGTCTCAAAATTTAAATCCAGCTGAGCCTGAGCATTCCTCAAAACAGTTTGGTAAACTTTATCTTGTGGTATCTCCAGACCCATGGGATGCTGGCATTTAAATTACAGTGCAAACCCGATGGCAAAACTCCCACTGATTTCAAAGATGTCAGGATTTCACTCATCAGAATGAGATCATCTATCAAACCGCCTTGTTCAGCCCCTGTGAATACAGGAGCGTGCCACCTCATGTATCCAACTACAATTCAGGCTGAGGTGTGTGGTTTTAATCTCTTTCTTTGAGAGAGCAGCCCAGCATCTGACAAGACTTTGGAGTTAGGATATATACCATGAATTAAATTCCGTTGCTGCTGGGCCCTGTTTGTGGGGAAACTATTTACCTTTTAAATGATGCACTTTCTCAGACCTGTCACTGTAAAGCAGACCCACACCTGACTCTATAGCTTCTGTTAATGGACCTGCAGAAGTTTTATTGGAAGGACTGCAGGAAAACAGAAACAGCCACACCAGGTTTGATGGTCCATCCAGTGAAGTTGTTGATGCTAGATCTTCCAAGGAAAAGATATAAACATGCCCATAATGGATACTATAAAGATCCTGCCCACAGCAGAAGCGTTCCCCTAATCCATACGTCTGCAATGCAGACAATGAAATCTCCTTCTCTTACACTGGAAACATGAAGGTACCTCCTGTCCTTCCTTCTCAGACATCCTTCAGGAAGGACAGACAGCCCTGCCTGTACAGACTGAGAAAGAGTCACATCTTTAAAGCACAAAACAGGCTGGGGTTTACACAAATGAACCTCTACTTGTAGTTGTTGATCCCCCAAAACCATTGCCATATTGTATTTAGCTGCTGCCTCATTCTTTGGCGTTAGTGACACTTAAAGGCGTGCACTGGTTTTTGCACTGTGAAGGTGAACTCTGAATCTTGTCTTCTATCTATTGCACATGTGTACAAGTTTGTGCACCCGTACAGAGACAGTTCTTATATGGCTAGGCTTAATGGGGTAGCAGCCATAACCTGGACCTAATAAAAATACAGATAACACACATTAAACTGCTGCAGTAATCCCAAGATTAGTGGTGAAGCAAGCTGGCAAGTCTATTTGTTTGAGTCTGGAAGAGGACAGCCATGTTTTTACAGTGTTCTGGCCTAACAGTGGAAGCCTGGTGCTGCCTCACCTGTCCTGCCTCCACATATAACCACTATGAAGCCAAAAGGAGAATACCCATCTTTCTACGTCCCAATGATGCAGCAATGCACTGTGTTGGATGTGAACTGGTACACACCATCTCTGCACTTGTAGCATGACCAATTCGTAACCTGCTTGACCTGTTACGGCATACTAAAGAGCTGACTGCATTGCTTTTTAGGAATAGTTTTATTCTCCTCCACTGTCTGAAAGGTCAAACATCTTTCACCTCCACAAATAATTGGTAATACTAAGACATGCTGGAGAACTGATTTTCTTCTGTGCAATTTAAAATGACATTTATCATAGAATCATAGAATGGTTTGGGTTGGAAGGGACCTTAAAGGTCATCTAGTTCCAACCCCCTGCCATGGGCAGGGACACCTTCCACTAGACCAGGTTGCTCCAAGCCCCATCCAGCCTCGCCTTGAACATTGCCAGGGATGGGGCATTCACAGCTTCTCTGGGCAACCTCTTCCAGTGCCTCACCACCCTCACAGTAAAGAACTTCTTCCTTACATCTAACCTAAATCTACCCTCTTCCAGTTTAAATCCATTACCCTTTGTCCTATCACTACATGCATTGCAGAAGTCCCTCTCCAGCTTTCCTGTAAGTCCCCTTTAGGTACTGGAAGGCTGCTGTAGGGTCCCTGCTCATCTCCCCTGCCTGTCCTTCCTAAAGAGCCTGTATCCTTCCATTCCAACACTCCAGTCAGAGGAGCCATCCCACCATGTTTCCACGATGCCAGTAAGATCACAGCCCTGCAGGCGTGCGCACGTCTCTAACCCCTTTTGTTTATTCCCCATTCTAGTGTGTTTGCACAGAGGCATTGAAGTTGGGCACCCAGTGAAGCTGACTGACTGGCTGGAATTCCTTCGTGCTGCTCTTCAGGTGCTCTCCTGCTGAGCTGAGGTCCCTTTCCAGGCTCTGGGCATCTATTGCTGGCCCTGGCATCAAACTGGTAGAGTGGGATGGATTCGAGGTTCCCCTCCCCTGGCAACTTTAAAGCCCTCTTCAGCAGCTTGGCCAGCTTAAGACAGAAGATGCTTTTCCCCTTCTCTGACAGATGGACCCCACCAGCACTCAGCAGACCAAATTTCTCAAAGCAAGTCCCAAGGTCTAAGTAGCCAAACCCCTGGCTGTGGCACCAGTCCTGCAAGCGTTTGTTGATTCTCTAGATTCGACTGGCCCTCTGAAACCCTTTCCTTTGATGGGGAGGATTGATGAAAAAACTACTTGTGCTCCAGAGTCCCTTACCATAGCTCCCAGGGCCCTGTAATCCTTCTTGATACTCCTCAGACTTCTCCCAGCTGCATCACTGGTGCCTACATGAAACAACAGCAGCGGATAGTAATCGGTGGACTGTATGAGGCTTGGTAGTCTCTCGGTGACATCCCTGATAGGAGCCTGCAGTAAGCAACACACCTCTGTAGAGAGCGCGTCAGGTTGGTAGATGGCTGCCTCCATACCTATCAGAAGAGAGTTGCCTCCTACTATCACCCGTCACCTTTTCTTAATTGCTCTGGTTGTTATACGGAGCAGATGGGGCTGCCTTACTCAGCTCCAGCACCTCTCCTGATGTGACGGGTCTTTCCTCTTCAGTCTGCAGCGCGGTGAAGGCACCTCAGGCTTCTGGTGCCTTCCTCCTGCTGGTCCTTGACGTTGCGAAATTCCGTTCTTCTGCATGATTGCCCCCCCCGCCCCCGTGCGTGCGGGTGGGGGAGTTTTTGGCTGTTTGGCTGCACTAGGAACCAGCATTCTAACACCTTCTCAGCCTCCCTGATGTTACGCAGCCTTCTCACCGCCTCCTGCAGCTCAGCCACCCGCCGCAGGAGGTCCTCCACCTGGGGACACCTTCTGCAGACACCTCTGCTGCCTGTCCCTGCCCCAGGAGAAAGGTTTTAGCCCTTCTTGCGGTCTCAGGTCTGGACGGCAGCCTCTCCCTTCAGCAGCTCCATCTGGGTGGAAGCCGTTGGCCACCATGGGGGTGGATGGTGGAGACCCCCCCCCAGACGGAGCTTGGTCTCGGACAAGTGGCCACCCTTCTGCCTTGAGGATCAGGTGGGATGAGCGTCCTTGGCTTGAGCAGATGGTCACCGTACCCGGCTGCTGGGTTATGTGGACTTCAAATCTCTCCACTAGGCCAGTGGAGAAAGGGAAAAGCGAGATAAAATAACTGAAATGGTCACTGGTTTATTTTGACCTCGCGTTCTAATTCAAAATGCAATGTAAGTATACAAAACTTCAGATAATTTTTGGAAATCAATGCTTGTACAGGAACCTCAGAGTATACCAGAGGGACTGAAGATGAAAAAATAATTATATCTCTATTCCTGTCTCTGATTTATATCTGTGTTTGTATCTACATCTTCTCTGTATCAAAGTCTCCAAACCCTCTCCTTTGCCACTCTAAGGATATTTATAATACCTTCAACATAAACTTCCAAGTAAAATTTTATTTTTTTATAATTATTTTAAGCTAATTTTACTGTCCATTAGCAGAGTTGTCGGGAGACATATTGACACCTCTACCTTTCAATAGCACCCCTCCTTCTCCACCCTAAAGGCTGTTCCAGCTCGCAAGCTCTTTCCCTTTCCAGTAGGTAATTACAGACACTATTTCCCCCACCTCTAGAGACCTGTAATCCCTCTTTCTGGAAACCAGCTATAAGCGTTACGTAAATATATATAACTCTGTTCAATTATTTTCTTGCCCTTCCCATGCTACGGATCTATCTACTAGTAACTTCTGTTAAATTGCACACCCTCCTTATCTTGAAAGAATCAGGCACAGTCTGTCTGAAAACAAACTTGATTATAAGGCAGCAATAACAGATGGCAGCAAGTCAAAGAACATTATAGATGTCATTTGCCAAAGGAATTTTCTTACAGCTTGTGGACACTGAGTTATTGACACAGAGTTTGGGTTTTTTTGGGTGGCTGGCTTTTTTTGCAATGTTGTTTTCATTATAGTATTACGATGGTAACATTTTCTACAGGCTGTCATTACAGTTTGCTCTGTAGCTCTTCCTAGAGGTTCTTTTTGGGACCTTAGTATGAAAGACATATACGTGAGATAATTAATTTCAGAAATCTTTAGATATTGGCTATGGACTGACTGAGCTAATCATCAAGAAGTCCCTCTGGATACAGTTGAGAGGAAATCACCACGAAATGGTGATTCAGCTGACCTAGCTTAGGTAGCTAACTTAGGCTAGAAGGGCTTTATCCTTCAAGTGCTCGTTTCCCTCCATTGATTTTAAAGGAAATCTAGACAACTAGTTCAGACAAAGAACCACTAAAGACAACTATCATTTTGTGAGAATAAACCTGCCCAAAAGACAGACAGTGGTCCTCAAGAAATCATTCAAAAAGGACTACAAACAGAAGGACATAAGAGGTTTTGCATACTTAGAGTGAGATGGTTCTGAGCTGTATATTTAGCCATAGACACGGTAAAAATTACCTATTAGTAAGCACAGCAATTTTTTTGCAGATGTCACAGCAGGGAGAATTTTAAGGAAAGAATGGTGGAGGTAAGGAGAGCAGTTTCTGAGGATGTTTTCAAGGAAAGCCTTCCATGCACTGTGGGAACAGGAGATAAAAATTATCTTGTTTGTGAAATTTAAT
The DNA here is from genome assembly GCF_000737465.1 of Haliaeetus leucocephalus. NCBI lineage: Eukaryota > Metazoa > Chordata > Aves > Accipitriformes > Accipitridae > Haliaeetus > Haliaeetus leucocephalus. Next base: position 118,506 of record NW_010973302.1, on the reverse strand, counting down.
AAAGAATGTCATAACTCTGGCACTGGAAGTAGGAAGGAGTAGGGAATGACCATACTGATTATATACAAGAAAGCATTGTGCATGGTGGAGATATAAAAAGTCTTAGAAGTTTGTGCTGAAGCAATGGAATGGGATAACCTTTGGGAAGATACACAAAAAGAATCAACAGTTTCAAAACAATGAGAAAACAAAATGGTCTCTGCTGGAGCCTAGGAAAAGTACATGCTTGATTTTCTTTTGCTTTTGCATTTCTGCAAGGCTTTATAGCACTTATCTGTCTCACTTTCCTAACCAGTAACTGTGTATGTTTTACATGCAGTTCTCAGCTTACACTAATAGCTGGTGATGGACTCTTATATGTATTTAAAGGATGAAGATTATTCAGTAAAGTCACTGGAGCTTTTCTCCATGGTACCCTGCTGATCCGTCTCCATTTTTTGAGGCAGCATTGGTGGGACAGAAGACTATCTGGATCTTTGCAGCTCAGTCAGTCGTTCATCCTCTAACTGATACCATCAGGCTGGCACCAACAACTGAAGGAGTTGACTGCCACACCTACTGTCTAGCTGAAATTTCCCTTGCTGCATTTTTAGCCCACGATTACTTTCTTTGTGCATGGGGGCATGAAGAACAAATAATTTTTTTTTCTTTGCAGCAGTCTTTAATGTATCTCAGGATTGTTATACCTTCAGTCTTCTTTTCTCCAAGCCAAGCAAACCCATTTTTTTCAATTCTCCTTTGTAGACCGTGCTTTCAAGACCTCTAATCATTCTTCCTGATCTTCTCTGAACTGTCTTCAGTTAGGCCACATCTCTCTTGATGTTTACTGAACAAAGTCACCCGGATCTGCTGAATTTGAAGTAAACACTAATAGTGGTGCGAAGCTGTGCTGCAGCACAAGAGGCAAAGATTGTGGTTCAGAACAAGACAATTATGTTAATAACTCCTTATCCTCAGTCCATGTGTGTTCTTGGGAGTTGTCAGCTGAGCCCTAAGGAATGCTGAGCCATTGGTATTCACCATCTTTATTCAAATTAAACCACATAAATAAAAAGTGCCAACAGACAACAGCCTTTGAAGATACTGAATCTCTAACGCATATTGCTTTTCATTGCTGTGCTTTATTTTCACTTAAATAATAATGAGATTTTGGAGAGGAGATAAGGCTGGGGGGCACACCTAAAACTGCACCTGGGAAGTGCTGCTGATTCTGGGCATTGCAGTCTGTGGGCCTTGGTTATCCACCAGCCCGACATCAGCAGTTACTGGGGACCAATATGTACCAAGCTAAAAAGTTGCACAAGTAGTCAAGCGTTGGGAAGAGTATCTATGTTTTCTAAATAAACTCCACTTTCTGGATTTCCCAACTTTCCAGCATCTCTCCAGCTTTTTAGGTTGCTCACTTCCTTTCAGCAACAGCTTGTGTCTTCATGCTCCCTTTTCATTCCTCTCCACAGTAGTCAGGTTCACAACCACTCTCCCAGTACTGCTCATGCAAAAAATTGCGCATCCATCCCCTCTGCATGTGTGCTGGCTCACGCCGTTCTTGTACAACACAAACTTCCCACCCCACAGCTTATACCTTCTATCTTTCTATTCTCTGCTTCTTCACCAAATGTCCCCTCCAAGGAAAAATTGCACCCAAACACCTGGTAAAACCAGTCCTGACTCAATTTAACCTAAGCTCTGTTCTCCAAAAGTTGCACCCCACTTTCAGTACCTGACATGCTTTTGTACCTCTCCCTTGCCTATCTCACTTCCCAAACTCTTAGTGGGAAGAACTTTTCGGGACTCTGCATTGCACAGTGTTGGAGCTCAAAGTCTTCCCTTTGATCTCAGAAGACCTGGAGCCTCCCCTCTCTCCCTGCAGTTCCCCTCCACCACACCTTAGCTTCACAACATTTTGAGAGAAAAAGTAAAATGCGGAAGAGAGAGAAAAAGGCAAAGTGGAATTTCCCCTGTTCCCTCGGGATATACTCTGTGCCTCTCCCCTTTTCCCTAAGTTATGTCTGCCAGCCTCAGAACCGATCTCCTAACATTATGTCATCTCCATACATGATGGTAAATAAAGCAGTGCAAAAGCCTTGGGTGTCAGAAGGAAAAAGCATATTAACTACCTAAAGAAAGATCCTGAACAAAAGCAAAGCCATGACATCTTGCAGCATAAGGATTAGCTACCACAGAAGATACTACTGAAGGTAAATTATTGCTTGTATCATTATCTTAATAGCCTGATGGATGTGGTAAATATCTACAGCAATCCAGTAAGGTGAGGAATTCTGTATTATTAGAAATTAAAACAGCTGCTATTTCAGTTTTGAGGAAAGTGAACTAACTTTGTCTTTCTATTGAAAAATGACCTATGTATTTGGGCCTTCTTGGAATATATCTCAGTGCAGCTTTTTCTGTCTGCTTTCTGGCTCTGGCTCAATGTAGTGCTAGGAGCAGCTCTGCAGGTTGAGGCCAACTCATTACACTGATCCTAGCCCTAAATCAAAGCAATCACCTGCGTGGAGCTCCAAGCCAGCTCCATTCACTCCTTCCCAGGGTCATATTGCTAGACCTCTAGTAAGAATTGCAGAGCAGTTCGGTGTCCTCAGTGCAACGAGAAGTTTTCACCTCCTCTCCTTAAGCCAACGTGGGACCCCTTCGGTCCTTCTTTTCAGTCTCATGGGGCCAGGCAGAGAGCCACCGCAAACTCATCTCGTGGCGGAGTCATGCAACAGGGATTGCTACATCCCACGAGAGAGCGGAGAAAACACAGCCTGGTGAGATAACTCTAATCAGCTAACAGCCCTGAACAGAACAGGGAACAAAACATGTCGGCTGTCACTTATGATAGCATACACTGTCCAATTTCATTCAGCTGGGCTACTTTAATACTCATCTCCTTTCCTATTTAAGCATAGGTGATTCTTAATCAACTTTTCCTAACATGTCATCCTCAATTGCACTCACTGTATGCATTATCCAGTCCAGATATTTTGGGGAAAGGACGTGTTAGAACAAACATCTTTCCAGTTATGCATAAATGAGGCCATTAGGAACACATACACCTTACAAAGTTTAGTTGCTTGAGTATATGCCTCTGGCATGCCTGATTTTCTTTTAGTATTTCCTTGTGTGTAGAAGACTGAGACCTCAAATTGTACAGACAAACGAACACCTGAATTCATGAATTTTATTTTTCTTCCCAACTCTTTCATTCTAGAAAGGTCATTGAGGAAGGCTCTGTATTTTATTTTGGTCACAATTTTGGTATATATTCCTCTTTCAAGAAAAAACCTCAGAGCCCCACACTTTCTCCATTTTAATCCCAGTTTTCACAACTACATTCTCCATTAACTTCAGGGTTTTTTTGATATGATAATTGAGTGAGCACTTGCACTTAACAGACAACACAGAAAATAGCGTATCAAGGCTTGATCTTCCTTGAGTGATATCACAGATGCATCAGGTTCTGTCTTGTCCAAGAACATCACCTCACCCTTTCTAATTTGGCTCAATTCCTTACCGTGCCTATCCATGCCAGCAACATTCTTTAGGTTTTCTCTCTATTGTTTCAATTCTATATTCACACAGAATGCAACATAAAATGATCTGCACGAAGTAGAGATCGGCCTGAATTATGAGGTTTGAGTCCGGTTCCCAAGAATATTCATGTCTGGGAGAACCAAATCTGGGGAATAAAGGCTTTTCTATGTAATAAATCTTGCAGTAAATGGCACAAGCTCCTTGACACCCACCACTTGCTGTACTGACTCTACTAAAGTGACACTGCTCTTCTTTTGCTAAATCACACCTACAAGACCTTTTCACTAAGACAGCTACACCACTTGAATCAGAGCTGACCTACATGAGAATAACCAAGCAAATAAGGAAAATAAAATTTTTTGGAAAAAAAAAAAGGGGGGAACCAGGTTGCTCCAGCAACAGGAAGAAGAAGGGAAAAGGAAGACTTGAATAGGATGGAGAAGTCCTAAAGAACTGGGATTCCCACTTCTGCTGCGGTGAGGAAGGGATCATAGCGATGGAGGCAGTTGCTGCCCCACATTACCCAGCTCCAACCCTCTCCTCTTTCTCCATGGAGGAAGCAGCAGGGTCTAAAATAGGCAGCTGAGCCACAACTGGTTTGCTCCTTTTCCCTGTTTCTTAGGAATCTCAACTCCACGGTGGTTGCCTGCCTTGCCTGTGCCCTGACATGGACGTTATGTCCAGCAATAAATTATTGTTTCTGTGAGCCAGCACCAGAAGACCCTCTGCAACAAAACCAAAGCACAGCCCTGAGATCCCATTTCTGCCACAAAGCCATCAAACTGAGTTCCCCTCGAGGGTTTTCAGTCGACTACAGGTAGTTAAAAATCCAAGAAAAAAAAAAAAAGTGCTTTCTAGTGCTCTAGCCATAGTTTTCTTGGAGTGACAATGCATTACTGTAGGTTGCTACTCCATTTTCATCCTCTGCAAAAATGAGGTCTCTCATAATTAGTGTCTGGAAAGATAGCAGGTGTCCAAGGCTGGATTTTTTTTTTTTTCTTCCTTCTCTTTTTTCTTTTGTAGCATAAAGGTGAGTTAACAACACTGTCTGTTCTGCTGAACTCAAGCTAGATCCAGCTGAACTTCAATTCATCCCAGCAGCAAACTGTTTATTAAAGACCTGTCAAATGCCCATATTCTGTGGATCATCACAGGAGCTGACAGTGTGACAAAGGCTTGAAATCCAGTGCATATCACTGGAGGATGCCATTAAAATGAAAGTGAGACCAAAACCTCGCAGCTGTCACTCATTATCTAGGACATTCTCACACAGTAGATCTCATACAGTTCCCTTTATCTAACATGGGTCTCCTAACTTCCCCATTTTCTCTGTAACGAAAGAGCTTTCAAACAATAACATTTTGAAACAAAAAAAAAATCCATAAATCTCTATTAAAGATGTGCATTTCTACTCCATTTGGAGTTCTCCTGCATGTCCAGTTAATCACTGTATCTCTCTTTTTTGGTCACCTGCTGCTTATTTTATAGGCTGTTATATTTTACAGCTTGAAAAGAAGAATAAATAGGAATGACTGAATTTCAACCATTCAAACAGAGCTTTTACAAGAAAAATTGTCCTCAGCCACTTGCCCTTATCTCAGACCAAGCCTGAACATAACTTTGTTCCAGTTCAAATGAGACAGGCTAATAATGTTTCTGTCCTCATTATTTTGGGGGTTTTCTCCTATTTTTCCAGTTCTGGTTCTGAGTAGGAATTTAATGGCTGTGATAGCTAGATCAAGGCTGTATCAGCGCTGTCAGCGAACATCTCTTAGTCATGAGAAAAAGCTGGTTTTAGCTGTATTGACCAAAGGTAGGAAATACTCAAAGCCTCATAAACTCATTCTGAAAATGCTTGATATCCAGTCTGTCAGAGCAATTTTACACCCATTTAGCTCCATCAACATCAGAGACACTACGCCAGAGCAAAACCAATGTAGTGTTGACTCAGCCTTCTATAATTTTTAAGTCATTCTTGATTTACTTTAGGCTACAGTATATTTAATTGCCTCTTGTCTTCACTCCTGAACCCAGGTCTCAGGGAACTCTTTTCATTACAAAACAAGTGGCCAAAGGAAGATCCAAATACAAGACAAAATCTACAGCATAATTACTTGACTGTGATCTCATCATATGTCCTACGTAATTATGAAACGGTTCCACTTTTTTATATCTATAATTGCTACAAATTCATATTAAATGGAAGGTCATCCATATTAGCACAGCTTTCAGATTTATTACACTATTCTGTCACTGCTTTGATGTTTAAGATTTTGACAAATATATTTGGTATAAAAAAACATATTAAGGGTAATTATGTCATTTACACATGGATTTTTGTGATTAAAGAATTTTATTTTTAAAATCTCAGTGCACAACTTACCTTACACTGTAATTATTCTAAAGTTTTATTTTGCATTAATATATATACAACTGCTACGAAAATCGTCAGAATAATTCTAGTACGACTGCAGGTTAAATTCTGTTCCATTAAGAACACAGAGTTGTTAATGCCAGTCATACAGTTAAACTTAGGGGTAATTATACACGTTTAAAAATATATTCTAAGTGTAATTACAGTGGAATTGCAGTAAAACTGCTATGCAATGAAAAACACTCTATTACCCAGCATACCTGAGGCAGGTGGAAACTTAACTAAATCAGATGACTCAGTATTTAAGCCAGGTACTTGGAAAGTTTTTCAGGGACATGTCAGTTGATAAAGAACAGCAAAAATACAGGGATTTTTTTTTTTTTAATCTTTGATAAATTACAGTTAAGTCTAATAACACACAGTAGTAACAAAAAGTCCATGACACTAACAGTACAAAAAAGTGTTAGAAAACTAGGCTATTCAGACCAAGGGTTTTGATTTTGGCCTCAGTTTCTAAATGTAGTTAAATATGGTAGCAGTTTTGGTGACTGATTAGACAGCAGTTATTTAGACTGGAGAAAGAAAAAGAGGATGGTATGAGAAAAGCCTATGCAATACTGCCCAGAAGATGAAGAGCCCACTAGAAAGATGCCTGGAAACATGGAAACCGTCCTGCGTGCCTCCTGCCTCTGCTTAGGAAAATGAGGCATATTTTTACATATTCTTTATGACTAAAAAGGGTGGCACTCATGCATTACTTGACTATAGTAGCAATACTACCTCCTGACAGAACAACCCTGGAGGCCCCGAATACTGATTAATTGCTCATGACATAAGAAGTCATGTTAGTATCAGCAGCAGGATCCGGTTCCCAAGGAGAGAAATTGCAGACTGGTAATTCTTCTTGATCCAAGCTGGAAAAAATAACGGAAACGATCACACAGATCAGATAATCTGAAACAAGAACCAAAATAAGGGCCGAAGATGAAACAAGAAGGCTTTAAAAGAGTATCTGGAAATGTCCCTGAAAGAGCTTAGAGGTGAGCTGTGTTTGGAGAGAAAAAAAGTATTTGCTAGGACAAAGGCTACAAAAAGTCCAGTAAGACCCAGGACCTCTCTGGTTAAGCTCCTGTCCTAGCCTGGCAAGGCTGATCATGGAGGTGTAAGCTGTGCTTAAGCCTAGCAGAGGACGAAGAAAGTTATGGCCCGATCTGGGATTTGCTACCCGAGATGTGCTGCAGCAGGGATTCAGGGAGATGAAAACATCAGCTTCCGAAAGAAATAAAAGGCATGCAGACCAGCACGTCTGGATGAGTCAGTGGATGAGGAACGGGGCCAGTTGGAAGATTTGGTAAGACTGGGCACATATATCTTCCACATTGTCTGTAACCAACAGAGAACTGGAACAGAAAGGCTGGATTATCCCAGCCTGAGTAACACAGAAGCCAATTATTTTTGAGGGAAAAAAAAAATCCCTGGGAGTTCTTGCTTCTGTTTAATTTCATAGTCCAAGTGAAAAACGGAGACTAGATAAAAAGTGTGACAGGGAGAGAGGGAAGGGACAGGGGCATTTTCAGGCAGCCAACTTGATTAGCTCATCTTCAGTGGTAGGGCAGCACCATATCCCCAGGAAAGAAGCTGCGTTATCCAAATCGGGTAAAAGCTTTTTGTTTGGCATCTGATGGCAAAGACTCATCTCAGCTTGCCGGAGCACACCCAAGGAGACCCCACCTGAACCTGCAAAGAGCCTGTGGAGACTAGTCCTCCTGGCATGCCCAAACACCAGATCCCACATGACGGTTGAAAGAAGACACGGCTCTACTGGAGATGGCAATTTAAGATCAGCAAAACGAGGCCCAGGACTGCAGCGGAGACTCCTGAACTTACCAAAGATCCTGGAGAGTTCCTTGGTACAGTCTATCCAAAGAAGAAGAAGAAGAAGAAGAAGAAGAAGAAGACGAAGACGAAGAAGAAGAAGAAGAAGAAGAAGAAGAAGAAGAAGAAGAAGAAGGGGCTATTTGCAATGGAAATGGATCACCGTAATTCATGGCAACACGTGGAGACATGGCTCAGGTGTGTTGGGTAAGGACATTTAACGTGGCTCATGAAAACTGTGGTAGACTGACAGGAGGAACTTTGGTCTATAAATGAGGGAAATGGGCAACTGGAAAAAGAAAATTTGCGGGAACAATTGAATTAAATATTGACACAACAAAAAGAGACTTCGATAAATCCAAGGCTGGGCAGGACAGAGCCTCACCATTGCCCGGTGAGCACCACCCAGCTGCTTGTGTGAACTTGCAGATCACCAGCTGGAGATATGATTTGGGGGTAGAAGGCTCTGTGTTCAAATGTGGGCAGTGCAAAACCGGTCACGGAATTTTGCTAATAAATACAAAAATCTATGAAGGACACAAGAATAACCGGCCAAACTGCAAAAGTTGATTTTCATGTGATTCTAGAGAAAATGGAGCCCAAACCCATTCACAGATGGAGACAGTGACAGGAGGGCAGAAAAAGACAGGGGAAAACTTAGATGCTGGAATTCATTCAGAAGCCTGTCCACATCAGCAAATACTTAGTTTGATTTCATTTTTGGTAGTAACTGTGTCATAAACATCAGAAGTGGCCAACAAATTCAATCTTTAAAATAGTCCTTTAAAGAAGCCAGTTAAGTAAAACATGATTTCTAAGTATTTAGGAATAATAATAATAATTGTAATAATAAAACAAGAGTATGTCCTAAAAACATTCTGAATTCAATTCCAGAGCTGTAAACTTGGACTCAGTGAAAATATGGATGACGCTGCTCAGGCTGGAGATTGGCACAGCAGCATACATTGAGCAGCTACTCCATCATGTCACAGTATGAAAAAGAGAAAACTGAACAAGTCACTGGGGAAAGATATCAGCATAGTATGAATTAGCCTTCAATCAGTCCCAGAATCTCACCATATTTTTGGCTAAAATACATAGCAGAAACAGATTTTCTTTGGAAGACAGAGGATGAAGTGCTAAATTCTGCTTTATTTTCAGAATAGATGTTGACCAGGATGCTATAGTTGGCCCAATCTCTGTGTGAAAATATGCGCAGGGATGTGGAACTGGAACCTAAACCAAGGTGAGGAGTACTGTCACAGCAGGATGAGGCTTGAGGTCATTTAAAATGAGATTAGAGTGAAGCACACTGCAACTTCGCAAGTGGCCCATCACAAGGTCCCTTGGTTTACCAGGACCACGATATAGCTGCAGCAACTGGGTGAGAAGAGGAAATTCTTTGGGGGTTGAGTGTCATTTAGCTCAGAGTTGAACCCTGATGACTGCTTCTGCCTTACCTTCCCCTGCTCCAAAACTTTCAATCATGCTCACAGACAGCAAGGCTAAGGGACTGGAGTCCAACAGACCTGGCATGGTGGTGCCATATTATGAAAAGTTTCCAAAGAAAAGATCTTGGGGAAAAAAAACCTTGCCCAAAAGGAAGTTCTGGTTGTGGTTAAATCTGTAAGACCTTTTCGCCATGGGCTGCAAGACAGCATAGCGGTGCTTACATCAGGCCAAAGTTTCTTGCACTGGCTCTTTTAATTCAGAAATCCCAGGGAAACTTGCCAGGTGGTCGGAAAAATTGCCTTGTTTTGATTTCATGGTCATATTGAGGCCTGGGTGTGAAAACATAGTAAGGCTGATGCTCTTCCAGATGGTGTTATTGGGAAACTAATTGCAAACATTGTCTCAGGCAGGAGTGGGAGGAACTAGTTACTCCAGAGAGGGCACCTGCTTGGGAAAAATTGAGTGTTTCTTCTTTTTCCTTTTTTTCCTTCTTTTTACTATTGAGAAAGTACAGTGAGGTTGCAGAAAAAGGCTCTAGGAAAGGATTTCCAGAAACGTATCTTGGGATCAAAATGGAGTGGCTAGAAAATAATTTGAAAAAAATTGACGATCCAGAACCACAGTATTCCCTGCATGTCACTACTCGATGCACGTGCAAGCTCTCACCCTGACCTGAAGATCCAGAAAATGAGAGACTCAAAGAGCAACACCCTGGAGACTGTGTGTGAGAAGTAGAGTCTAGGAGAGCTTTCTGGATTACTGAGAAGTCACTGGCAGGGAGGTGGGTGCCCTACAGACCCCTGTATCCCATTCTAATCATCTCTGCTTTATCTCGAGGACACCCTGAAGTCTGCCCACTGGTGAGTCTTGTGCTGGCACATGCCGGACAAGCTCAGACTCAGGCGATAGTGACAACTCCTGAGTGCCGTATATATGGTATAATATCTCTATGCAGGGTGTGCGAGCAGCAGGCAAAATGCAGTAGTGTATATTAATTTCCTTACATGCTTTATTCCTGGCTAGGTGGAAAGAGTGAGATATGAATCTGTTCAGGCAAAATCTGCTTGTGCAGTTTGCCTCTGGAACAGGTATAGAGGCTCCCATCTGCAATGGTGGAGGAAAAGCTTATCACTGAATCTCAGTTAAAGAATTTTTTTTTTTTCAGGTTGTACATCTAATGTTTAATTACTTATCAAATTCTTGCCAAGGTGGAGGTATCTCAGATTGAAGAAGAGAGTTTAATTTCAGTATCCATTTTGTTCCTCCTCCCACTACCCAATTCCTTCCCGTGAAGGATGTTTTTCAATTTGGAGTTTTAAGTCTCGAGACTTCCTTCTGTAACACAATTAAATAACTTCTTTTTATTGAAAGTATTTCTCTCCTTTAATTTTGCTGATTTTTTTTTCAACCAATAAACCATAAACACTTTTTCAATTTCTTTTCCTCCCTTTTTGTTTTAACCAAACCTCAGCTTTTCAGTTGCTGCTGAAAACCAAGTAATTTCTTCTGGTTTTCAATCCAAGTTTTTCATTAAAACCTTCTCATTTTCCTATCATTCTCAGGCTTCATTTCATATTGTAACTTTAAAACTTTTCTAAGTCACTGCACAGTTTTGGTGTGGGTGCTAGAAAAGTCTCACAAACTCATGCCTCATTCACATGCACCAGATCCCCAGGTTCACCCACGCTCTAAAGGCAGAGTGCAGTCTTTCCCAGGCTCCTAAAATTGGGGTCCCTTCAGCATCTCTCAAAACACACATTCCTCCAAGCTGTAGGAGAATGTCTTAGAGGCCGGTGTAATTGGCAGAAGACAAAACAGCACTGTTTTGGGCACGCAGCAGAAAGCATGTAGGCATTAAAACAATTCAGCATGGCTAGCATTAATTTACTATACTGTTTATGATTAAAGCAAACCTGTCCAAACAGTTAGTCAGACGGAGCTGAGTTTGCACAGCTTTGTCTAGATGTCTTGTCTTATTTAGGATCTGGACCTCTGGGAAGCAGGAATGCCGAGGCAAAGATGCGTTATGATACACAAGTAGAGAGCAGATAAATTTGTCGGCGCTGGGTGGACAGTGACAAAACGCTGGTTAAAACTCTCCAAGCCCTGCTGCTTTTGCAACGGGCATTGTATTAAATTCGAGTTTTACGCCAGCCGTGCCTTGTAGCTGTTCAAAAGCCCTGGTCTATGGTGGGGAGAGGAACTTTCCAGTAGGCTGAAGGAGTACAGGTGGTTGAGTTTACCAGCTCTCCAAGTGGTTTTCATTTCTTTTTCCTTCCTGAGATAGTTAAATGCACATTCCTCAGCTGTGTAAAAACAAATAGCCTACTCTCCCACTTCGGGTGGATTTCAAATGAAAGCCAGGCTTAATTAGAGCTTTTGAAAGCTTAAGAGTTAATACGCGCCCATTAAACGCTAACCACCGATCATTTACTGTCCGTTTGCTAGCAATAAGGAGCCGTCGGCGCTCGCGGGCATGCCGACGTGAGATGCGGGGCTGCGTCAGCGGGGACCGTCTCAGGACGAAGGATCACATGCGTGGCACCGTGCCCGGCTTGGGAGGGCAGGCAGAGGCCAGGGAAAGAAGGAGCGGATGTTTGACCTTTCGGAGCTTGGAGAAACATCTCCAGCTCAGCAACGCCAGGAGGGTAAGCTTGTTTCTCCGTTGGGCTTGAGCTTGCCGGGAGGCAGAGGGAGGCATTGGGTCTGAGCGGTCGAGAGCAGACCAGCACCGCTCGGCATTTTGCTGGCCAACTCTTCAGCTCCCAAAGTCAACGGCGTGACGGTGACGTCTACCTGACGAGGATTACGGGACAAATCCCTACAGTTGTCCCTGTGCAGGAAACACCGCAAGAATTATCGTTCCTACTTTATAGGTTCGGGAAGCCGGGGATTAAATGAGTTGTCAAAGGCCACACAGAGAGCCGGTGGCAAAGCAGACGGTACGTCGTGAGCCCTCTCCGCTCTCAGAGGCAGCTCGCAGACCACACTGTGTTTTAAAGGCAGCCATTCAACAACCCTGTGGCTTGTATATATGTTTAAATGGAAGACAAATTGCAGCATTTTTGTCTTTATTTGCACTAGTAACATCTGTCCAGACTTCTAAGCCTGCACAATGACTGATGAGTAGTTCAGTCAAGATCTCTAGCAGACAAAATAGACATGCGACACACAGGGAGTTATATGTTTAGCTTCCCTGCAAAAATCTCACTGACAGTCTTGCAATAAATATATAATTTTATGGCCTATTTCTCAATCATATTCTGCTACATAATATCATGCTAAGAACTGCTAGCTACCTTGCCAATGGAAATATGTTGCTGGCAAGCGGTAAGTCTCTCCAGATCTGCTCAAGGAGTCATAACTGTAACAATATAAGCAAATAGATCATCAGCATATTCCTTTCTGCATTTTTTTCTCTTTCTCTTTCCTTTCCTCCTTCTTTCCCCTCATTTTCCCCTCTCACTTTCCTCCATCTCCCCTTGTCCCCCATCCCTCCCCCTCACTCACTCCTCCATTAGTGTTTAGAAGATTTCACAGTTTTCTCCCAACCCTGGAAAGAATGTAAGTCGATGCTGCTGATTGCCTTTGAAAACATTTGGAACAAATTATCTCTACTTTTGGAATCTGAATAAAGGAATGCGAGCCTCACTGGAGAAATATGAAATACAGGGTGGGATTCAGAGAAGGTCTGTAGCTTTTTTTTTTTACTCTTTCTCTTAAAAAAAGAAAATAGTGCACTTTTTTTTTTTTCCCTTCTTTTTGTTACTTCAGGTTGGAAAATATTTCATCTGGGAAAAGTGAAGAGGCAAGGGTAGTGCTTTTTGTGAAGTGGCATCTTCATCAGCTCTTTTAAAGGTGAAAATGATGATTGGCATGAGTCAATTGTTAGCATGAACTCCGTGAACCCAGTGGGCTTGATGAAGAAATGAAGCAGATCTTGGATTCTCTTTTTCTTCTCTGGTGAGGGATGATTTGGGTCACTAATGTCTCCTTTTCCTGCCTTATTCTGCGTTTGGATAACTTGCCTCAGTTTCCCTGCCTGCAGGCTGCTGCCACACTGTGGTGCTGTGGAGTTGCCATCAGTAAAACAAGAGAGATCTCCTGAGGAAAGGTGCTGTGTAAATTTAGGACAAGTCACACATTTCCAGATTCAGACTTTCCTACGTGTAGGAGTATTTGTATCCAAGATTTTATTTTGTCTCGTTGCAGAAAATGGTGCCAACCACAAAGTTTGGTTCCAAATCAAAAAAATACAAATGGCTCCAATTTGGTGGAAGGAATTGTGAGCTAGGTCTTTTTTTTTTTCTTTTTTTTTTTTTTTTCCTTTTTTGTTTTGGTTTGGGTTCACATCATATCTAGTATAAACTCAAAAAGCCTTATAACTGAAAGATGGACAACTTTGCACTTCTTGAAGCCTCAAACTAGAAAGCAGGTCAAAAGCAGAATGGCTGAAGTTGTGTTGTGCACTGGCTAATATTTTGGGGCTGCTGACCCACAGACAGGTCTGTGAGCAGAGCAGCAGGAGGTGCAGGTGAGAAGGCAAACACCAGCCTTCGCAAAATCAGTAACTAGCTGGTCCACAGACACTTGTTTGATTTTAGGAACATTACGTGCTTTTGCTCTTGAGGCTTAATCAAGAGCAAACGAGGACAGAAGCTTGGCCTGGGGAGGACCAGCCATCAGACCCAATGTTGTTGGTCCCCGTGTGGCCACCATGAGCAACTGGACCATGGGCTGACAGCTCTGGGCTAAGCTCTTCCCTGGAGAAACTAATAAACTGGGGAAGAGTGTCTCACAGGGGTTTTCAACAACTAGCTACACTGAGCTTCTGCTGAGTTTGGAAAAAATGGAAAGTACCAACGACCAAGACATTTTCCCATTTGTCTTCTGCTTTTCTGGAGACTCTCCAGAGGAGCTGAAACCTATCCACACTAAAAAGCTGATGTGGCTACTGAGTTCAACCTGGTAAGCAGAACTGAATATAAATTGCTCTGAAGATCAAATAAACTTTTTAAAAAGAGCAGATGAAAACTAGTTTCTAAGCTTTGGACTTTTTGTTTTGTTTCCTTGACTCATAAAGCTTTGGTGAATCCTGCCCTTAAGTACCAGAGACGGCGATAGATGCCAAAGCCCTGGCAGGTTTGAATCTGTTCACTTAAACCCCGTGGGTGTGAATTTGATTCCTTCCAATGATTGTTTTGGAATGATTTAGTCACATTGTTTTGACCTACTTTCCCTAGTTGCAAATTCCATCCAAGCTGGTTATTGTTTATACAAAAGGACTGTGAAGGCTATTTTATACACTGGTATATTATTTCTGATAAATTTACTAAATAAGCTAAGAAAAAAAAAAAAGAAAACAGGAAAAAGTCATTTTAGGCAAAAACCAGTTGCAACTCTGTCCAAACTCTGGCAAAAGTCCCAATGCAGAGAAAAGGGTTGAGCAAGTGATTCCAGCAGGTTTGGTCCTCAGCATTTTGTAAGATAGGATATGAGAAAGCAACTGGGAGAGAATTCATTCTGGGCTGAAGAAAAGAAGATGGCTCAGAGGACAAGATAAAGTCCTCCATGCCTTGTGTCAAGTCACAAACTGAAGGGTTGCAAGGTGGCCGGGAGCTGAAGGAAGGTCATCTACGAGGGGTTTGGAGACCATCACCTGGCAATCCCCTGCCAGATAATGGGCAGTAAATTACGGGCAGTGCGGCCATGGGGTATTTTCTGGACACCCTCTCCTGGTTGAGCTGACAGGCAGTTTGGGCTCGTCAGCGCTACTGGATAGCAATAATAGAGATGATTGGATTCCTGCTTCCTGGAGAGAGAACATACCCTACAGAGCTGGGGAGAGATAGGAATCAGGAAGATCATAAAAGATGGGAAGGCAACAGTTGAGGCGGGGAGTCATTAAAGAGAAGTTAATGCTGTGAGTGGGAGGTAGTCTAAGAAAATACATTAGAAGCTGAAATGTAAACTTGAAGGGCAAATCTAGCCCTTTACATCTATGATTTTCAAAACAGTCCTAGGGAGTGAAGTGCCACACATTTTTTACAGGAAGCTTGACATCTAGTAGCTTTTTGTACCTCTGGTAATCAACCTCTTCATATCTGACAGCTGGACTCGGAGCAAGTACTCTTCTCCTAGTGTTTGCTAACACCTTGGAACAACACCATCACTAAGAAAAACACAAACCAACCTCTTGCCTCCACCAGTGAAATCAGAAATGATCATTAAGACCATCAGGTTCCCACTTCCTATGTAACACAAGCAGGGAAATATCTCTGTGTTAAGTCAGTTTTGAACTGAAGCACAGAAAAAATAAAAAATTGAGTGTAAATATGTCTTCAACACCAGATCTCCTAGACTTTAGGAAATCCGCATAAGCATATAGCTCCACTCAGCTTAAAAGCTTACAGCAATGAAATATTACCAATAAAACATCATCAATAGACTTTCACATACAGTAATTGGAATGAGAAAGGTATTTAATCTTCAAGCATAGCATACATCATGGCTGAAGCCTGGAAAACTCTGAGAATAACAGCTTTTATATCCCTGTGCGTTTTCTGCATTTTAGTTCTGTGCAAGACAAAGAAAACATCTGTAGGGAAACTATCAATTCTGTGGCAAAGGTTACAGATTAAACTGCTGCTCTGTAAATATGTATATACATCTAAGATGTATACATTATTCTGAAGGGAAGTCAGTCATCCAGACATTGATTTTCCTGCAAGAAATATAATTCACTGATGCACAGTTGCTGTAATTTAACAAGCACTATTTGCTCTTCACATACATGGCTTTTTGCATTCAAAGGATACGGTTTGCTAATAAGTTTGTGCATATGTGTTGCAGAAGAGGGAAATCTTTACCTAGGAATCTTTATCTCCACTGAATGCTACCTTTCAGCTAATGAGATTGCTGTCACCTAAATTTTCATTGTTTTAAGAGCAAGTGGCTGCCGACAGTTTCCTTTCAAGCTTGAATGATGAAAGGAAAACACCACGCTGCCTCATCTGGCTAGCTTGCTGAGAGCTAATGAGCCTGAGGCTGCACCCATCTTTGCTATACTAGTGTGACCTTATGTCTGCTAATGCACAGGGAAGGAGTGAAAAATGTACTGCTAGTTCCCTCCAACAGTTCCCTGGGGACATGCTGAATGTGCCAAACAATTTAGTAAATATATATCAAGTTGCTGTGTTGAAACGTACTCCAATGTATTGCGACCCTGGGTATCTCAATCAAAAGATCATATTTTATTTTTGCTTATCTTCCTCCCCCGTGTTGAACATTTGATAATTCCTCTTTAAAAAGGATATCTTTTCTTGCTAAATTTTAAACGTTGCGCAAAAATTTTCACTTGGTGCTTAGTTTTGCAATAGACTACCTGAAATTTTTAACTGTTTTGTTGTTGTTGTTGTTGTTTGGTGTTTGGGTTCTTTTTTTTTCCTACCAGGTAAATAGAAGGTTATGTGAGATTCGATAGTGCAGATTTGAAGGCTGCTTAGCTGTTAGCAACTGAAAGCATGGAGTAGCATGGACCATGCATCTCAAAAAGATTTTCCATGCATAGTCAATAGAAAGTATTTCATGTCTTCCCCTTGGTGGAATATCTTTTCTCTTTGTGCTTGGTTTCCATAAATATTGCTGGAAATCAGCTTTACTGGATTTTAAGATCAAACTTTCATTTGCAAACTTTACACTCAAATATGCAGTTTGAAATTCTCCCTGTATGGTAGTTATTTGCTGAAGCCATCTAATAAGGAATGGAAATGCCACCAAGCAGTATGTGTGTGTGTGTGTGTATATATATATATAAATAGCTCTGTGAAATTGATATATTCACAATGGATAATGAAGACTATAGAAGCTCAAGAGATTTTGAATGAAAAACTATTTATTATGTTAAGTCAATTAAATAATGTTAGTTTCCCAATGAAAGTCAGAGCAAAACGTAAAAATCTAAAAGTATCAAGTAAGTTACTAGTGATTACTTATTTTCACAGCTCTAGGACTTGCTATCTGCTGGAATACACTTCAGGGCTTTGATCTGGCCAGTGATCTTTGTGAGCTGTGTAGTAGATTTGCCTTTTATCTCATAAAGCCTTCTTGTGCCTTGGTATTCTTGGCAACACCTGGAAAGCACAGCCTAGACTGACGAGTATCTCTGTTCATGTAAATGTGAAGCATGGAGCAAAAGTGGACAGAAAAAAAAGGAGTTTTAACCTCTGGCAGGAAATAGTCATCAATTCTGAATATTTTGGGGTGATTTGATCAAAAAGAGGATGGGTAAATTGGGCTGTGACAACTGCCCCAGGTCTTTTCCTGATCAAGTCAGTCTTGCATCATCTGGTAGCATTAATGCTAGCTGTGATAAATGAAGAGCTTCGCTTTCATACCTCACCAGATATCTGTATCACCCATTTATTCCATTATAAAGTCAAACACAAACTTTTCAAAAAATATCTGTCAGGCTGGCCGTAAAGCAGAACAAAGTTCTGAGGTGGTGACTCCTCTAAATATACCCAGTGTATTCCTCTGTGGTATGAGGATGTCCTTAACACATCACAGAACGACTGCCTTGTCCCAGGAGATAAATAACTTAGATTTTCTTCATAAGATACTCTTGGGAAAAAAGTCCCAAGGCAGGCTCTGCTCACTTCTAGCAACCTTGGAGCATGCAGAGGGTAAACCTTTTCAAGATGTTACTTACTCCAAAAGACCTTATCAGCTGTTGGCAGCAGCACCCTGTGTAGTCTGGCAATTTATGAGGTTTACAGATCTTTGGATGTAGAAACAGAATAGACATTTTCAGCTATTCCACCCAGCCCACAGCTCCCCTCCACGTGCTCTTCAGTCAAGTTCCTGCGACCTCAAGAAAGCAAATTTCTACCATTTCCCTTGAGGACGGTCTTGGCAACCGAAGAGGTGCTTATCTTTTGGGAAGTCACTCCCTACCCTGAAAGAAATGAGCTTTGCAAAAGGCAGTCCTGATCCCAAACCAAGCATGGGGAGAAGCCACTGCTTTCCTCGTTTCGAGGGCAGAGGATGCCAGGAGGGAAGATGAAGCTATTGACCCCCCACGGCACTAGACGGACCGTGTTTGCCCCCCAAATCCGCAGCGCCTGCCGGGGCCGTCTCTGCCGGGCTGTTCAGCTCCAGGCGGATGCTCTGCAAGGAGGCAGATCGGAACACAGACCTCCTGCCCCGTGCCTCCATCTCCGCGCTTTTTAGCCGGCTGTTTTGTTTTGTTTTGCAGTTGCCAAACGGTGCTTTTTCTTCTGCCGTTGGAACAGTAGAAGCGCTGGCTGGTTGGCACGGGAGCTGCTTTTCCCTCCCATTAAGCCTGTCTGAGTTATTATTGCATTGCAGTCACCCAGTCCCTTTTGCTTTTTGTGGTATCAGCGTTTCCCTGCAAAAGCTGTTGCAGTGCACTATAACCCTGTGGATGTGCTTTATAAGCCCTGAGCCTCAAATAACAGGAGCAATGTTTTCTTCTCTGTGGTCTCTGCCTTCATTGTAAATAAGTATTAGGTCTGAAACATGGGAACTTATGTTTGATTTCCTTTATTTGCCTGCATCCACACCTTCCTGAACTGCTACAGTAAATCCTTCATACTAATTATTATCCTTTAAGATTCACAGAACAGCAAATGCTTACACACTGCTTAGTGCACAGAGATGCAGCGTGGCTTTCATCCAAAAGCTACAATCAAACCAGGACAAGATTAAGTATATTCAAGGCAAACACACCCACAATCTAATCAAGACAAAAGAAGAAATCCTGGCTCCGTTTGAGTCAATGGGAGTTTTGCCACTGACTTCAGTGAGGTTGGGATTTCACCCAAGATAAACAAGTATGAGACAAGACAAAATAAAATAGTTTAGAAGTGGGAAGGTTTGGGGATGACTCATGGGAGAATAAGGGAAGGGATATTTACTTCCTGGGGGGAATGAAGATGAGGCAAAAAAGAAATATGAGTATTTATATTTGGCTGAGTGGGGTGAAGGAAAAGTGAGGGGTCCCGGCGCAGAACCTGCACTTTTCTGACAACTACAGGGAGGTCACCGAGACATGCCTGCGTGGCTGGCCCCACTGGAACCCTGCTGATCAGGGGTCGACACCATGGCCCAAAAGGCAATGTGACAAATGGCTTCAGCAAAAACTCACAATTACATTTTTTCCTCATTCCAATTGTTCCCTCCTGCTAGAAGTTCTGGAAGGTTCTTTACCAGGCTCTATTTTCCATTTTTGGACACCTGGAGAGTGATAATGAATGTGCCAAAACTAAAAGAACCTCATTTGATTAAAAAATAATAGAAATAAAATGTTTTTGAAGAAAAAATGTGGTTTTTTCTAATGTGTTTAGCTTAGCATGAAAAGCTTACTTTAATTTTTTTTATTCTTTTTTCAGCAGCAAAAACATTTCACCTGTTGGGTTTTTTTGGGAGTGGGTATCTTGGTGATATAGTGTGAGTATATATTTTACAAAAGCTGGAAGAGAACAGGATCTTTCACTCTTGGTCTTGTTCTCAATGGAAAGTGAAAAGGTGCTGGGTCTTGTCTTAGGAGACACTGTCTACCCTCAGCCTCGTGGTCCTTGCCACTCGCCAGAGCAGTCACTGGGAAGAGGAGCTACCACTGGTTCATAAGTGAGTGCATGGGTTTTCTTTTTTGCTGTGGTGAAATGGTGCTTAAAGTGGATAAACTGTTATGGCAATCTCAGGAAGAAGTAGCTTTGTGGAGGCTGCCATCTCTCTGCAAGGCAAGCTGTGCTACTCCAGAAAATGATCCTCCAAGATGCCAGCTCTGAATTACCTTCTGCAGGACTTTGCTGCTACTTGTTGTTGCAGTCAGCAGCCCAAAGTCCAGCTGGAGGCCGGTCACTAGTGGTGTACCCCTGGGGTACAGGGGTACCTATACTGGGGCCAATACTATTTAATATTTTCATCGATGAACTGGACAATGGGACTCAGCAAGTCTGGAGAAGGTATAAAACTGGGAGGCTGGTACACTGGATGGGTGTGCTGTTACTCAGAGGGACATGGACAATCTGGAGAAATGGGTCCACAGGAATCCAATGAAGCTTAGCAAGGGGAAATGCCGATTCCTGTCCCTGGGGAGGAACAACTCCAGGCACTCCGTCCTGGGAGACGCTTAAAATCTGAGAGGACACAGCCCTGAGCAACCTGCTCTGGCTGACCACGCTTGAGCAGGGGGTTGGACTAGATGAGCTCCGGAGGTCCTGTCCGACCTCAGCTGTTCTGGGATTGTGTGTGTTCCCTACAGGACAGACCAAAGATTTTAGCCAAAGTAGGCTAAAGTTAGTCTTTGGATGTACCTGACATGTCCGTGTCTAAGTCTTTTGTGTTTGGATAAATAAAAAATTCCTTTCCCTGATCCTTTCACTTTCTGTGGAGGGAATTTAACATCTGCAAGTTACTCAGGGGTGTTGCCATTCTGATATCCCATGCACACATACAGACAAGAGCATCTCTGACCAGCCCGTGCCAACTTCAGTACAACGCTACCTCAGCTGCAGTTAACAGAGGTTTCTTCACACACTTGACTGGGAATGACACTGAGCATTAGAGAAATTGATGTGGCTGAATCACCTTACGAAACTAAAGATGGTGACAGTTTATGATGCCTATAATGATGGTAGCTTCCATTAAAATATCATTCATGAAACACCTCTTACCACCTTTGTTTGCTCTACTGTTGAGTAGCAACTTATTAAACTCTCTTGATCACAGTTTCTTGAGAGACCTGAAGACAGCAAAGAGGGAGAGAGAACATTTTGGCTCAGTCACAAAGAGTCACTGTCCTCAAGGCTACTTAGTGCTGCTTCAGGGCTGCAGAGATGCTGACAGCGAAACTCCGCTGCTTCTCTGCTCTGCCCTGAATCCCTGCTAAAGGGGGAACAGATCTGAAATCCATTTTCCCTTTGCTAAAAGGAACCAGTAAGGAGCACTTAAGAGACACTGTAAGAACAGAGCACAGGCAGTGCAATTTTTTCTACTGATAGTCCTATCCAGCCAGTAATAAGCAGTAGAGAGACCTCCTCCTTGAATTTTGTCCAATTTCTTTCAACCTCTGTAACATCTTGTGGCTATGAGTTCCCCTGGAACTGCAGGGGAGCGGGAGCCAAATGCATTCTTGCAGTGCCCTTATCTCTCTTATCTGGCTTCTGCAACAACCCCTCTGGGCATAAATAAGATCAGCTTCAAAGCAGCAAGAGGATGAAGAGGGATCTAGACTAGCCCAGGCGGAGAGTGCGAGCTTGGTAACAAGTGCTTGAAAATAGCATAACTGCATCTGTCCTTGCAGCAGAGGTACAGAAGAAACCAAAGACAGCAGTCCAAGAAGAGGTCTAAAGACAGCAGAAAGCACAAGAAACTGGTTAAACAGGGAAGATATCTTTTGTGCTTTTCCATTCTTTCAAATTGCCTTTCTTTCAAATGCCCCTGTATGGGCACACATACTGCTTTGCAGTGAGGGTAAAGACAATTTGTGGTGAGACTTTGTTAATGTCTTAGCCCCAAAAGTTCCCAAAGAATTCTTGCTTTCACACAGATTTCACCCTGCTCCCCAAAATATCGCATTCCAGACTTTTCTTGCTGTAAGTCTGTATCTGGTTATCTGTTACTGGAACCGCAATGTGGCCATGGAACCCAGTCTCATCCTCGGCCTGGAGGCCTGCCAAAGTCTCCAAATCTTTTACAACTAGTGTTTCAGTGACGTTACTTATTCACCTAATCAAAAAGTAAATAATATACGCAATTTCAGGACTTCAAAGATTCTGTCTCCCATGGTGGGATGCAAACGAAACCACAGTTTTCGTAATGATGGTGATAGCTGACGGTAGCTATTTGCTAAAAGAGGCTCTGACTGACTCACACAAAACATGCCTCCTAGAAGCAAGACCTATTAAAAAAACAGGCTAAATGGTGTGAATGAAGCAAGATTCAGAGGTCAAATAGTGAGGGTAGACATAGTTGTTCTTGTTACAAAACCCAAGGGTTTAACCCACAAAGTTATCTATCTGCTGGGATGGAAACAGAAGTGGTACTTGGGGCAAAGCTAAAAAAAGCAAAAGAAGCTGATGAAAAGGTTCCCCAACACCCTCAGTAAACCATATTACATAGTCAGTTCCAAGACTACCTTATCTGGTTTCTTAAGCAATTGATTCATTCAGATAAAATGAAATCAAGCAAGAGTTGGTGTTTCTAAATTCATTTGGAAATGTTACACTAATTAATTAGTATTTTATATCAGGATGAAAATTAAATGAGAATTCTATGGAGTCAGCAATGCTTTCCCCCGTTACCTGAAGGAACAAGGAGCAAAACCTGAATGCTGATTCCAGCTTTCACTGACTATAAACTGCTTTAGAAATTAAAGGTGTGGAAACCATTTTGAGCAACAACTGGCAGTTGTGCCCTGAATGACAAAATAAACCAGTCTACTTAATGCAGTGAGAGATTCAAGAAAGAGAGACATGACCAATCCATTTCCAGATAAGATCCATAAGCAATGGATTAAAAAAAAAAATGCTAAAATACTGGGGGGACATTCTGGAAAGTGTGAATTGACAAAACAAACTTGTTGCATCAACAGCAGTGAGTCTGAAAGCAGGACAAAAAAGAATAGACAAACAAGAATGATAACAAGAAAGGCGTGGAGGTAGAAAAGCCTAAGCACAGCACAGAAGAATGAGACACCTCCCATCCCCCAAATGGATTTGAAGTAATTATTGAAATGGACCAGCTGCTTAGGAAGCAGATGCAAAACATCTTGTGAATCTTGGTGCATTTAATAGTTACTTTGAATTACAGTTGCAAGCAGCTGATATTAGAGAGCATTCCTAGTTCAGTCCTCTATTACCACCTTTTCTACTAACAATCATTTCAATCAGCTTAGTTAGGCTGAGTAGAAGTATATAAACATTTTCATGAAAGCTCCAAACTAAGCAACATGTTTCTGGCTTTCTCCCCAAACTGAAGCTTGAGATCAGCTTGTCAAAAAATCTTTTAGGGAACTGTTAGGAGGAAAACTTCTCTTTCTGGCAGACCTTACAGCCTGCAAAAAAAGCCATGTGCAAAGTCCTCCCTCCAATGGAGAACCTCCATTCTTTGAGGCAAGGACAATAATACACTTACTGCTTTTGTAGTCACATGCAGTGATCAGGCAATCCTCATTTGAGATCATCCCTACTTGACCAGCTCTGAGCTGTCTCTACTGTATGCTCACCTGTTGTGATGAAGTTATATTTTTGTTATGGTAGATGCCACAAACAGCTGGCATAGTAGGTGGCAACACTAAGATGGGAAAGGCAGTATGAGCTCAGGACACATCCAACAGAAGGTTGATTCATTCCCTGACAGACCAGAGCAAACCAGATAACCGTATCCTCAACTACAGCATCAAAGTCTATGTTTAGGCATTGAAAAAGCTGGGAATAGCTTAGCATAACTGGGAAATACAAGATTATCCCCCTGGAATTATTTAAGCAGGATTGCTCTGCTTATACAAAGTGGTTTCTGTATGGTTAAGCACATTGTCTGGTCCTGTTATTAATGCCTCCCCCTTCTAAGCTTGCTAAGCCCCAGTAGGATGCAAGGTAGTCAGTGGCGACAAGCACTGGGACCACAATGTGAGACTCATAACGAACCTCCTGGACTGCCACCAGATCTAACTCACTGTGTCATGTGGATGCATTTGCTTAGCGCATCCATCTTGTGATGCAAAATGAGAGCAAAGCCACTTGGTGTGTTGATCAGTAGCCACTTATAGAATAGAATAGAATAGAACAGAACAGAACAGAATGGAATAGAATAGAATAGAGAGTATTTTAGTTGGAAGGGACCTACAGTAATCATCTAGTCCAACTGCTTATGCTGTGCTAACCCTGTTGCTTGCAGTTTGTGAACACCCACGTGGCAGTTTTGTGGCTGTGTGTATAGATACAGAAGCCTGCGTACTTGAAAAATGGATCTTTAAAAAGCAGAACAGAACCCAAATTCTGACACCCCAAAACAATCATGTTGCATCCCATCCTGTTTCATGCTGTACTGACGTTTTCCTTTAGGAGGCCACTCAAACACATACCAGCTGCTAACCTGCCTACTGTCCAAAGATGGGCCAATTTACTGGTCTCTGGTACTTTGTATAATTATTCGCACCTGTGAAAGGTCACTGTAAAAATACGGCACATCAGAGCTGCGCTGTTTAACACCCACTGTGTACAGATGTAAATGGCTAGCCACTGCAGAAAGCAACTGAGAATAGATCCAATATGCTATGCTAATTAAATGTCTGACCAGACATAACTAGAGGAAAACCAGAGGAAAAGGAGGACTCAGTTTCTTATTTGTTAACACAAACATTCACACAATTTTTGTGGTCACAAAGCATATTTACACTTTCTATAATACCAGAAATAAACAGAACAACAACAAAAGTTACTGGAATTGCCAATGACTTCATCATCTATATCAGAAATACAACACTTCTCATGATGTTCTGTAAAGAACAAGCTTTTTTGCCATTGCAGGAAACAACATCTTAAATAAATTATGTTCCCATGTGCCGATGTGAAGGTTGTAGCAAAAACTCAGTGTTTGCATGGTTTGGAAACCTCTCTGATAAAGATGTGTTCACAAAAGAGCAGATTGTGCCAGACTGTTCCAACAGCTTCTTGTTTTTTTTAGGCAAAGGTAGCTGATTTTCTAGACAAAGGAGGTGTGAAAAGCCTCATTTGTTAGGATGCTTTTACAACATTTGATAAAGTGCTACCTGAGACACAATTGAGCTACCTGGTGAAGGTAGAGAACTGTAGAGGATATCATTGGGTGGGCGAGGGTGTAGCTAAAGAGCAGACAGCGAGAGGTAGCACTGAAAGCTAAATTATTATTCTGGAGGGGTACAATGTTCTTGGACCTCACTTTGTTTTTCTGCTCATGCTGGCAGAGGGCACCATCTTTCACCATTAATACAGAGGAATGTCAGAAGGTAGTACCTATATGGCATGAGCTTGGAAACTTGATTGAGAAGAATATCATATCATTCAACAGCACGGTGCAAAATCATGAATCCTGAGGGCAAGTATCTCAATATTTTGATATTCTGATAATTTGAAAGCTCATCTTTTGGAACGATTGAGGAGGACACGGCCTAGAGGCACTAGCTGATCACAGGCTGAAGTCGTGGAATAACATGATCTAATAGTTTGCAAAAGGTAGAGTTTTTTCTAGTGGAGAAAATGAAGTGTTACTGGTGAGAAGTCCTCTGAAGACGTGTTCAAGAGAGATAAAGCAAGTGTGCAAGAAATTATAGTATAATAATACAAAGGAATTCTTGCAACTGTAAGGGAAAACTCAACCATTTTTAAGATGTTTCCTTCATGAAGTAAAGGGAAGTTTGGTGAGTTTATGCAGTGGGTTATATGAGATAGCTGAAGTAGTCAAGGTTAAACTCAGTGGTCCAGGAGATCTGTAGGCACATATCAATCTCAATTTCCAAGTTACTTGTAGCTCTTTATGAGTGTTATTTCTTGTATAAATGCCATTTTTTAGCTTCGATACCCTCCTCTTTTTCCCCTAATGCTTACCCCCAGTCCCCTTCCCTTCAGGAGGCTACAACGCTACACTCTTTTAGAGCATTCGCCTGGTCAGATGGACAAAAAGCAGGGTGACTTCACCCACACTGTGCAAGTCACCTAGGGGCAGAGCTGTGCCATCGCCTTCAGCGTGACTTATCCCTACACCATCAGCTGTTAATACAACCTGAGGGCTTCTAGACTGGAGGTGATTCACTTCTGTGAAGCTTGAAGCATCTGCTCATTCAGGTAGACCCTCTACACAAGTGTTGCCTTTCATTTAGGAGCCAAAGAGTGGAATAACTGAAGATACCACTGAGCTAGGGGCTGTGCAAACACATGCCCGAACAAAATGTGGTAAAAGTCAATGACCCTCAAATGTTTGTATCAGGCAAAAGTCATACTTTCTTGGGAGCTCTCTCATCAAATCTAGAGAGCTAGTGACACGCACACTTTTTATCATTTATGAGCTGCAGACTGTTCATCATGGCTTCCCAGAGAAACCATAATGTGCCGGGCATAAGTCTGAATTCCTCACTCTCAAATATCAAACCAGAACGTGCCAGTGGTGCAGACAGAGGGGAATTACTCACAAAGAACAGGACTAGAGGGATCGGCAAGAAAGAAGCATTTGGCAATTCGTCCTGTTACACTTTCAATGATTTTGCAGAATCAGATTCTATCTGTCCCAGTTCTGCTCTAATTTTTCTTTGATTCTCTTGCAGTCAATATTTCTGTATTCTTATTAGTCTAGCAAATGTTAAGTGTAAGCTGCAAATTTCACTTGTACTTTGAAATATCAAAATATCTTCTTTCTTAGCTGCAGCAAATTCTTTCACCTTGTAATTTCAGTTTATTTCACAATCTGGCTGCCTATAGCCAATTACACAATTGCTCTTCTAACCAGCCTGGTGATAGACACAGACAGCATGCTTTTAAAAAAAAAAAAAATTGCTTCATGTTAATCCCTTCGCAGGATTACAGATTAACCCAAGATCAGTTGAGATAAGGGAATGACACACCAGGTACTAAATATTCCCATAATTTCAGACTTTCTTCAGACAAAGTAGTTTTGAATTTGCTCCTTATTTTCCAGATCATCAGTTTTAATTGTAAACTCTTCATCATTACAGACTATGGCCAGCATGAAATCTTAACAACTGTGGAAGCTTTTTACGTCCAGCACACAAACCTCCTCACTTATGGGCGTTCAGAAAGAAAGCTTTTTTTAACTGTTTGTGTCCACATCGGTAACCAGCTCCTGAAATAGTGCTCTGGAAAGTGCTTTGAGATCAATGGATATAAAGAAATCCCATTCTCAAATCCAGTAAATATATAAACCCATAGCTTATTTAAAATGCTTCCTCTGCTGTTTTCTGTAAGAGAAACCCTGCACCTTGAGAAGTAATGAAGACATTTCACTGGTCAGGAGGCATCACTGTTAGTGAACGTGCCCAAACCTGATAACATAAACAGAGAAAAGGAGAGACATTTTCTTGCATCATTTGAACCCATCAGTCCTGAAAGTGAGACGTTGGTTGATAAGGCCAAAACAGCCAGTTCAATCAGATTAGCAAAGTTTCTATGACCACTCAGCTTTCTTCCAAGAAATATTTCTCTGTCTGAAGGTCATCAGTTTCAGAAACGTATAAACTATGTTCCATTAGACTATTCTATAAGGATAGTCTTAATGAGAAAAGCATTGGTCACACAGCAATATTAAGAATGTTAATTTCTGTAGACTTCTTTGTAGGGATTAGGTCTAGGAGTGCAATTTAAATCAGCTGGAAAAATACTTTATTAATGCTAAGACATATCAGCTTTAGCAAAGACAGAAACACTGTGTTGACATCCTGACTAGAATAAAATTTTTGGACCAGGGCTCAAGAAATTTAGAATGAGACAATGCTTTTTTTCCTTTCAGAATTAACATTTTTTGCCCAAATCCATTGGTTTTATTCAAGTTTGTCAAACAGTGCAGGGACGAGGTTAACTTCACCAAGAGTAACTGTAAGCAACAGGAGTGGTCTTCCATCACCTTGCGGCCAAGGGCTGGGATATTTACCTACACTGTGAAAAGTCCAATTCAATTTCCTTTTCTGCTGCTGACGATTTGAACTCGCGTATCCCAGGTCAGTGAATTAATTAGGATGCTCTGTGGGTTGCCTGGTGGCGAGACGCTTGGTCCCTCCTCCACACTCTCCAGCTTTCCGCCGCGGGTGCTGTTTTATGTTGTATAAATAGTTAATCACAGGCGCTGGGACTGGCTCAGGAGAGCTCTGGCTTGCAGACAGCATTGAACTGCCAGGGCACGGAGTCATTCAGCCTCTCCCTGGCTCCGTTCATCTATTGAAATACAGCACAAAGGTTCCAGCAGACGAGACGATGAAAGGCCAGCCCTCCGCATACCCCACAACCTCTGATTAGGACATTCACTGCAAATGTAGGAGTCGTTCATCCAAATCCTTGCTTTGAACTTTTTCCCCTCTCTTTTCAGAAGGCTCTCACGTTCTCCGTCCCTCGGTTTTCCACCTCTTGTGGGAAAACTATGAGGTGGCCAGAGCCTACAATGCTGTAGGCTTTAGAAATGTTTAAATCGTGTAGGAATAACGCAGAAAGCAAAACGAGGGCATGGCGTAGCTCGTTACATCCCACGGAAAGGTGATCCCTCCAGGGTTGGACGGGCAGTCATGGCACAGCCACGCAGACCAGTCCCATGTGGAACAAACACAACATGTCACAGGATCCCCCCATCGTTTTGTAAAGTGGTTATATGTTGCGGGTGCTCTGCAAATTGACTCCGACAAGAAGGATAATAATAACACGCCATCCACTACACCATCTGGTCTTTCCTACCAAAAATATCTTAATCAACTATTAGAGATATTTAATATGCATCACAGCAAGAATTTTTTGTGGGTATTAAACAGTGGCTGAAACCAAACACAGAGAAAGAACATGCACCCGTAGTCTTAGCTGGTGTGGAGTACTGTAGCAGAGTCATTAAAGGTATGCTGACTTGTGCCGGCTGAGCATACGGCCCGTCATATTTAGAAACACAGTATTAAGAGTGGTTATGCTCTGAAACTTAATAAAATTACAAATTGGAATATCTCTAGCGAAATTAATGATCCAAAATATTACAGTCAAGCAGAAGTCAGCCTTGTCTTGAATTTTGAAGGTCATTTGGAGTCATAAAAATACAGTTTTATGCTTTAGAGCTTTAAAACAATAATAAAGCAAAGGGGACATTTGAAAGCAAGGGGAAAAAAAGAGTCATCTACCCCCCCCCCCATATTGCAATTAATTTGCTGAAAAAACCCTATGGAGAATCACCTCCCTCAAAAGAAAAAAAAAAAACAACCCACAAAACCAAAACCCTAGTGACATTCAGAATAAGCTGGTAGCCACTATTTCTTTTAACTTGTTCTTGTGACTGAGAAGAAGAGGTACAAAAAAAAAAGACCCTATGAAGAAGGTGTCTCAGCTCAGACATTAGAGGTTGCCTGATTGCTAACCTGACATCCTTCTTTCCTCCTGCAAACCCATAATAGGAACTGGACAAATGGTGGATTTAGGGAAAAATCAGGAGGACAAAAGAAGATATCTTGACTCAAGGCAAAGTACTTTGGCTTAATTAGTGGAATGAAAAAAAAAATACAAACACCAAACCCGGCAAACTCCCCAGGGAAACAAAAAGTTTTTGGGGAAAAAATATTTATCCAGATTCAAGGTGGTTTTTATGGTTTTAGAGAAATATTGTTTCAGATTATCTTCCCTTTCCGTAATTGTGTCAGCACCTTAATTTTTCTTCTTTTTTTAAAAGGAAAAGCAGGTTGGTTTTGAATTAACTGATTTTAATAAAAAGATCTTCTGGCTTTTTAAAACTAATCTCTCATTTTACAGCTTTGGAAATATATTTTTTTTAACTTAAAAAAAATCCTTCATTGTCTTCTACCAAAAACATATGTTGTATTGGACTAAATTTTCAGATAATTACTTATCTCAGAGAAATATTTTATCGAACTCTACCCAAGAGCAGCAGAGAGTGGAGATATTACTGAGTCGCTAGAGAGAAGAAAAAAAAAAAAATTGAGGAATGAACTACTGAAAAAACAAGAAATTAACCTGAATGAGAGAAGAAATTTGTTTCTTGGAGGAGAAGGATACAAGTGAATTAAACAAGAGCTGATCTAGTGCTCTTGGCCAAAAATATTTGGCAAGCCAGTCACAGATTAAAAATCCCTGCACTAGGAATGCCTTATTCCTTGGTCCAAGTCATACATGGCAGAGATTAAACATGTGCCTCGTGTGCCTAATTTTCCACATGTAATGTGGGAATAATGAATGCTACCTTGATGCCTTGAGAGTTTAGAGATACGTACAGAAGTACAGGGTGAAATCCTAATCTAACTGAAATCCATAGCAGAATTTCCTTTGACCTGGGGTTCTTCTCTTCTATTCCTGTCATTGGTCCTCTAGTTTCTTTTTCACCCATAGGAACAAGACTTCAAAGAGGAAAAATTAGAGGACGTGTCTGGTTTTGTTACCTCTATGATACAGTCATGTAGCCCATCCCCATCATATCAGGCCTTGTACACAAACACGTCCCTCAGAGACCTCACAACTCTCACCAACAAAGTGATGACTAGAGAAAAGTAGATATTTGCTCTTGTCGTGGTTTAACCCCAGCCAGCAACTAAGCACCACGCAGCCGCTCACTCACTCCCCCCCCATCCAGTGGGATGGGGGAGAAAATCAGGAAAAGAAGTAAAACTCCTGGGTTGAGATAAGAACGGTTTAATAGAACAGAAAAGAAGAAACTAATAATGATAATGATAACACTAATAAAATGACAACAGTAGTAATAAAAGGATTGGAATGTACAAATGATGCGCGGGGCAATTGCTCACCACCCGCCGACCGACACCCAGCCAGTCCCCCAGCGGCAAATCCCCGCCCCCCCACTTCCCAGTTCCTAAACTAGATGGGACGTCGCATGGTATGGAACACTGTTGGCCACTTTGGGTCAGGTGCCCTGGCTGTGTCCTGTGCCAACTTCTTGTGCCCTGGCTGGGCATGAGAAGCTGAAAAATCCTTGACTCTAGTCTAAACACTACTGAGCAACAACTGAAAACATCAGTGTTATCAACATTCTTCACATACTGAACTCAAAACATAGCACTGTACCAGCTACTAGGAAGACAGTTAACTACATCCCAGCTGAAACCAGGACAGCTCTTTAGTTTCCAAACACTGTGGTTGACCTGCTCCCTTCTGGAAGTAAGTTCAGGTTTAGGCATTTGCCAAGAAAGCTTTCTCCCTGGCCCACACAAGTCTGGCTTTCAACTAGAGATAGCACTATTTTTTCAGGCTTTTTTTTTTTCCTCTCTCTCTAGTGGAAAGAGCATTAGTATAATTAAATTTTTAGAAGGGACAACATTAACAAAAATGAAGAAGGTAAAACTAAGTCAATACAAGGTAATGTTCGAGCTGACCTGTGCTGAAGTATCATTTTGAAATTTTCTGTCCATGAAACTGTCCCTAGATTGACTTTTTATCTTCATTTTTGCAGGAAAAAATGCTTTTATATTCACATTTTCATGGGAGAGGAAAATTGTTTTCCATGCAGCTGTATACTTCAAGTTGACAGCTGCATTTTTCACGGATATGAGCACTCAGGCTGAGGTTGTCACTCAAGCAGCTTGAGCTGATCCTATGCAGGATTTTGGAAATGACCAGAGCTACCTTGAAATTGTCCTGAAGAGAGAAGAGCCCCAGGACAATAAACATATCAAGGCCAGGTTGCCATGCAGACCGTTTACTCAGTTCTGACCCCAAAAGAGCTTGGTATCACTAGTTTTATATTTCCTGCATGCAACAAGACAGAATTCATGAAGTCCAAAGTCTTAATAGAAACTTGTGCTGTCGGTCCATTGCAGGAGGCAACACTGGATCCCGCTTCTCCTGGGGGGTATGGTTGCCCACTGCTCCAAATCTTACAAGTGTCAAAGTCAGAAGGAAAACTGCCTTAGAGCTGTGGAAAGATGAGTTATAATCTCATGTCAACCCATGTGTGAAGGTAGGGCTGGCACAAGGATTCCCATCCTTATAGGTCGTGGATCATTTTCCCCAGTGTCCAATTTTGAGAGCTCAGTTTTAATCTGCTTGAGGTATGAAGACACTTTTTTTTTTTTTTTTTAATTAAAAAAACCCAAACAAAAAAAAACCAACAAACTTGTCTTGTTGAGTCAATGACACCTAAGAGGCAATCGATAGAATTTGCATTCACAGCAAAATAAGGCAGGGTCTCTCTGGGGAAAGGGGAAACTTGCTTTCTCTCTCGATATATTCTTATGGAGCTCAGACTTACATCCCTTCACCATCATGTCTGCATAATTAGTGCTTCAGTTTGGGTTTTTCTAAAGTGGAAAAGCAATCCCCCAAATCTTGTGCACCCTGTGAAGCTGAAGGCAAGAAATGTGAGTCAGCCATGGAGTTGCAAGGCATTGTAAGTAACCTACACGTGTAACTTGCTCTCTTTCAAATACCTCATCAATCTGGAAGCTACACTCCCCATATGCCTCTTCTGCCAATTCGTTTTAACTGTCAAAGAGGTTGTTTTGAAAGGACTCGAGTGACAGCTCAGAAATCCATCTTGGTGGATTGGCAGGGCCTGGGAACTGTGTCTCTGAACTGTACAGAGGTCAGTCATTTAATTTCATACGGGTTCCCATGATTTATACATGCTCCAGTTCTCGATACAGAACAGGCTGTAATGCCTGTCCAGGAATTCCTCCCTTCTGTATAGCGTGCACAATTACAAAGCACAATGGCAGTGCTAAAATAGATCAATATACTATTCTTATTCTTATATCAAAAGGGGCAGCAGGTAGGCGTCCTGTGAACACAAAATCTGATAAAAGGGCTTGCCTTGTCTGATGGTCGCTGGACCCCTCTCTGGCTGGTGGTTTGAGCAGGATTAATGGGCACAGGTAAAATCAGCCATTGGTACAGGCAAAGAAACTCATCTGGTAGGAGGTACAAGGGAAAAGGAGGGAATACACAAAGAATTTGTTGTGAGCAATAGCAATGCTTTACAACACTAAAATGTTTCAAGATATTCAAGTATGTTTATTTTCTGGACAAAGAAGGGATATTTTAGAAAGACACAGAGGAAGTGGTTTGCCCAGCTCATTCAGTTTCAAAGGAAGGAACAAAAATTTCTGCGTTACCAGCCCTGCCTCGCTCCACGCAGTGTGATACCTTTGTCATTCCTATGTTTGCCTCACCCATCCAACATACTCAGTCATGGGAACAGTCAGGAGAATTCAAAGGTAGTCTGCAAAGTTAACCTGGAAATGCCATGAGAACAAAAAACTTGTCCAGGACTTGCCAAGAAATTTACATTTGAGATCTGCAGAACGACTCCATCCCAGAAATGCTCAGACATTTGACAAATTTTGGGAGAGAGAGGGGAATGGGTGCTCTTATTTTTTCCTTCCTGTTGCCTTTTTGCTTACTCCCATAAACTGTGATCTCATGTGCTGGGATATCTTAAGTCCTGAGGACTACCCAGTGCATCCTGTACTACATCTTGCAGAGTGGAGCACCAGACTGAAAACATCTCACCAGCACCATCTCTGTAAACCTCATACATCGTCTGTCTTTCTGTGCTATGCATAATTGCAGCTCTGGTAGCATCAGCCTCCTGGCGTGAGTCCATACGTTGAGCGATTATTCTCTTCAATCCAGACTGATAGAAGGCTTCATGCCTTGGCAAAATGACTAAGCTATCTATATATCTATGCTCTTTTTATGACTTGGAAAGTTAAGCTGCTTTCTGTCTTATTTGCCTTTGAGAAACTTGCAAAATAAAAGGCAACAATATAAATGGAACCAATATGTTGAAGTTCACCGTCACCAACCAGTTGATTTCACAAGCAACTCCCTATTCTCCCTATTATTGGCAGACCTTTTTTTTTTTCACGTGTCTAGCTTGCCCTGTTGTTTGGTAGTGATGGAAAAGGAGAATCCAGGAATATAAAAATACATTCTCTTATATTTTCTAAAAGACCTGCCAGTACTTGTAGCAGAGCAAGGAGAAATGAGCCAGCTCAGACAGTATTTACCTTGTGACACAGCTAAGTCATGTATGCATTGCTAAAGGCAAACCTTTCCTTGGCTTTCCCTTAAGCTGTTAGTGATTTCGATGCTCCATCTGAATTTCCTGCTGGTCAAAATAACCTAGCCAGCAAAGGCCCAAACATCTCACAGTAACCACGCAAGCCGACTGATAGATCACAAATACAGTTTCATCAATCTCAAGTGGCCTTCTTGCACCATTCCTTGTTCCTTCACTGTCTTTGTGCTGACATCCCAGGACTTCGGAAGGATATACGGCTCTTGGTGAGCACTCTCCTGGCATGTCCATTGACAACCTGAA
The DNA here is from genome assembly GCF_000737465.1 of Haliaeetus leucocephalus. Taxonomy (NCBI): domain Eukaryota; kingdom Metazoa; phylum Chordata; class Aves; order Accipitriformes; family Accipitridae; genus Haliaeetus; species Haliaeetus leucocephalus. The sequence continues at coordinate 84,227 of NW_010973302.1, read as the reverse complement.
ACCAGCACAGGATGATGAGACCGCTCTTAATTTCTCTCCTAGTGTCTAAGCATCACTAGCCAGTAAGGACTAACCAGCAGCGAGCCCAGATCCCTGTCAAATGCTGGTGCATTCATTTTCATTACACCCAAATAACTGTTCTCCATAGCTGATACTGTGACACTGGAGAATGAAGGAAAGTTTGTGCCTCTGTCTCCTATTTAATCTCTCTCACGGGGGTAGGCTACTGTCATATTCATTGCAAACAGCACCTGCACCAAAAGGTGGTGCTCTGGGTAAATGGCTTTTCATGTCATGGTTGCTGGCTGGGATGTTGTGAAGCCTTTGTGGATTTGTATTATTCTTGTGCACCCTCTAAATTCATGAACTATGACAATATCAACAGTCAGCAAATGACACCACACGTTTATGTCATGTTTATGAAGAGCCATAGCCATTTTCTTCTCTTTCAGTTCCAAACATTTCCTTTTCCCATTTGTAGGTGGTCTAAGTACAGATTTATATGTGTTTTAACAATCCAAGAACATCTGTAAAAGGTTTATGCCATGCTTGGAAACAGAGGAAAGGAGAAGCCTGAAAAATAAAGACTTCTCAATACCATTTCAGGATACCCTATATTTCATCAGAGCCTCCTGAGCTTCTTCGGAGAGGTTTAGCAGATCAGTCACCTCACACCAGAATGTATCCCAGCATAGAGGAATATTCCTGAAAACAAAACTTATTCCTGTGCATAGTGTCAGATCCAAAGTGATAGGCAGAAAACTTCTTTCCTCTGCATTCTTGGTGCAGATGCAGGTGTTTTTTCTTTGAAGAAATCAAGTTCAAGGCAAAGAACAAAGTTGAGCTGGGCAGTGTCCCATTTTCCTCACCCTGTACCAAGCACACTGATTCCTGTCTATCTCTGGAGCTGGGATGCGGTTGTAAACCAAAAGAATAACTCTAGAGTGAGGTACGCCTAATATGCCGTTTCATATACTACCTCACCAGCGTGGTCAGTAAAATATAGAAGAAGCTACCTTTCATCTAGTTCATGTACCCTCAGTGGAGGAGTGCAATATAAAAGTGTCCTGCCTACATAGATTTACATACAGGTGGCAGACGGTTTGCTATTTCATGAGCAGCAGCTGAATACTGTATTTCCCACAAATTTCAGCTGGGCAGGCAGCTTTCAGACCGCATGCAAGTAATGGAGGTGGAATAAGCGACGCCTGTCTGTTTTTCCTGCATTCCCAGCGCAGCATGCCTCGTTGCAGAGACAGCTCTGCGGCATGTCACAAGCAGTATGCAATCCTTTCACCAAAATGCCACAGGCTATAAAATCCTTTTCGCAGTCTCATAAAAGGAACGAAAGACGCCTCCACTGCCTTTTGTGAATGGCAGCCTCCCATCAAGTGCAGAGACTGGGGACAGGCCAGAAGATGCTTCTCACTTTGTACTTCTCAACATAGGTAAAATGAAGTCAATGAAGCCAATTTACTCCTTTTGACGATCCTGAACTTCAAGCAGCAGAGGTAAATGCAAGATTGTGTTCGATACAAATTTATGAGCTTCTTCACAGAGAGGCATTTTGTACTCAAAATTTGAGAAAGTAATCCACAGCAAACAGCCAAGGAGTAGAATGAAATATATAAAGCAGGATTATTCAGCAGCTGTCAATTTGACTTTTGTTTATGGAACCAATATCTTATAGGAATTACCCAAATCCACAGAGTTCATGATTATTATTAATGGCATTAAGCATTGCATACTGTACATTGCAGATTGTAAAACTGGCACTTTGCCAACCAGTTACCTACTGGAACACTCATTAGAACACAGGATTAATTCACTTCCTTGGAAAAGAGCTCAGGCAAGTGAGTTTTCAGACAGCAGGATAAAAAAGAAATGGATCGCATTAAACAAAATATTCCTGTTTGTCCAAAGCAAGCATCTTTTTGGATTCCTTTGGATTCCTGCAACTGAAAAGTGAAGGAAAATGTGGTTTGGGGTTCAGCCTGGTTTGGGAGGGAGCCTACAAACTGTCATGAAAACACTACATCACAGCAAAGCTCCAGTCTTCTTTCTTTCTCTCTTTAAGCTATATTATAGATTTCGTGTTCATGAAAGGAGATTAAAGATGAAGACAAAGGGCTGTCTTGAAACCTCCAATCCCACAGAAGGCAAAGAAAATAAAATCCCTTATTATTATTCACTCCACTTTTCTCAAAACCTGTGGAGTCTGGCTCACAACTTTTGAATGTTTGGGGTCGGGACTAAATAGCCTGTGGATAGGCAGAAACGGAGTCCACACAGAGCTGACACAGAAACCCAGAACCAGAAACAAGGGCCAGCCTTGTCGGTGCTTCAGGGTGCTGCTGGCTCACACAGAGGAGAGGCTTCTTGCATCTTACGCTTTCCCCTCCCCTGCTCAGCCAGTGCCAACTTCCAGGGTTTTTCCAGCAAAACCGGACAATGAAGTACGTTAAATGACAACGATACGACGCCGTCTCTCCACCCCGTCCAAGTGGGATCAGTCTCCTTGTAATACCATTCTTGCAGCCAAGTGCTGAATATCTCCAAGGAAGAGATTTAAGCCAACAAGGTGGCAAAGTGGCTTAAACCCACCTCTCGGTGGGCTAAGAGCCTGCACAATGTCTATTCTCATTAAGGAACTCATTAAGCAGTGGTAATTTGCACAGGGGCCCTCAGTTTCATTGCTTTTGCACTTCCAACATCCCTTTGCCTCTGATGCCTGCCCCGTCTACCTCTGCATGTGGGAGTCATGTTTTCCTATGCGCCTCTGCAAAGCGCCTAGCTCTCTGCTGGTGACTCGGTCTGTAATACATGGTGACCTTTAGGCCAGCAGAATCATCAGCGCAGCCACGGTTTTATTTGCATTAATGTTAAATAGTGTGTACAAAAGCAAAAGGAAGCCTGCATATAATATCTTTCTTTTTTTTTTTTTTCCAAAAGGTTAAATTAGTATACACGGTATGGAATCTCCACGGTTTTCACTCTTTCTGCTGCAGAGCTTGAACTTTAGTCTTTTGGTCCAAAGGGAGAAAAATCAATAGTATCATACTGATACACAAGAAACTTTATTAAAGTAGCCATGGGCATCTCCGCAACCTTACCCTATCAAGCTGGCTTGCTAATTGGTTTGCAACAGTGTGGCTGCCATGAAAATTACCCAGGTCTGTCTTGCGAAAATCTGGCTCTATCAGCATCAAGAACACAAACAGCCAGGGAAGCGGTCAAAGGTCGCTTCCTAGTTGTTGGGAACGGAAAATGAAGCTTGTTAACATTCTGCTGCTGCTTCTTCTAGGGAGAAAAAACCACATCAGTGCTGCAGGGAGCTGTCCTCTGGAGGATTGAACAAAGATGATCAAGCTTCTCTCTGCTCACTTCCACTCACCCATCAGGCTTTCATTGACAGGGAAGCCTAAGAAAACCTGCCAGAAGTGTCATTTCATACCTGCCTGAAGTCTTTAGTTTGGAGTGCTTCCCTTATTTGTCCATCACGACATAGTGCCTCTCCCTTTTACACATCGTCTCTCCTCTTTGCTGTGCCCTGGTCTGTCGCTGTGCTAAACCAAAGCCAAATGCAAAATGGCCTGAACAAACATCAGTGTATCTGGGCAAGAATGAATTAAAACGTTGTAAAGCTTTTGCAAGAAATGCCCATTATAGTTAGGAGAGAGAAGAGCTACAGTCTCCAAATCCCCCCTGCCACCGAGCTCCAATCCAGAAAGCAAGAAAGGCTTTGGCTGGCTGCAGGAGTTTACAGTTACGTCTCTAAGGCAGAAATGTGACTTGAAGGATGATGTTGCCTGAGTGAATCTATGCCAGCAAGGAGCTGTAGCGGATCCCAAGGCATCCGCGTAAGGAGCAGCCACTGCTGAGCGCGTTCAGTTCACATCAGGTGTGTTAGCTACCCTGAGTTGCTCCTTCGTTTGCACCAGAGTTTTTCACAGGATCCTCTGATGGAAAAAAGCCCCTGACATCATACTCAAGTCATCTGAAAGACCAAATGGACAGCAGAAGATGTTCAAGCCTACTTTTTTTTAATTCCAGTTCTTCAATTCAGGATGTGAACCGAAAAATAAATAAATTGGGTTTACCCAGTAATGATGACAAGGAACTTCAGCGGCCAGGCACTGCACAAGCAGTGAATATGGGGCTGTCCTTGTCTCCAAGAATTTGAGACCTAAATAGGAGTTTTCTGTAACGTGTCCAGTCTTCCATAATGAAAACTTCATTAGGACCAGCCACAACTCAGACATAAACTGTTGTCCATGGCCTAAAGCATATCCAATGCGATTTCAAACACACAGAAGACAAACATGGTTTACAGCCACTTTTGGGCCAAGTAAGTGCCTGTTCGATCTCCTCACTGTTATCCTAACGATGGGGTCTCGATAATTTGGAGGCCTTCCTTGTTTGTGTGAGCATGTAGGCACCAGGGACTGCTAGGATCTCCCTCCCGTGACAGCAGATTTGGAGTCTGGCCGTTCATAGGAGCTCTCTGTAAACCATATATCCCCCCCAACAAGTTCTCAAGGTTAAACTGCCTTTAGGGCTGATGTGTGGCCTTCCTGTACCAAAAGATTTAGCTCGTGGCCTTAAATTGAGCTAACTGCTTGTGTTGGTATAGGACCCTAAAAACTAACTCAGAAATTTCTGCCTGTGTTGTTGTTGCTGCTGCTAAAAAAGTAAGGTAGACAATTTGTCACAGAAAGCATATGGAGGATTCATGGAAGGAATAACGCCAAAATTGCACCTTTTTTTTGTTCACAGTTTATTATGAAGAGTTTTTTAATTTCTCCAGCCAGGTCTCTGGGGATGCTTTCAGCTTTTCCATATTGCAATGGAAGGAAGCTAATTTAGGGATCAGCCATGCAAGATCTTCTATCTTGGCCATTCCAATATATTAAACTTCTAAGGGGTCAGTGGAGTAGGAAAAAAAACCCAAACAACTAAGAATGTGTGAAATCTGGGTTCATGCACTAGTTTTAAAAGAAATGCAGGATTTCAACATGAAGTTGGATGCATAATCTTATTCCTTAATATGGAGTGGTTGTGTCAAAATGTGAGAGTCTCATCTGCTTGTCCTATTCACTTTTCCATTAACCTGCTCACACCAATAGATCATCTTAAATTTTCAGAAGGATGAAGAAAGATGAATTTTCTGTCATCATAAAAAAAAAAATTCTGTTTCTAAGTGAAAAAGCAGATTTTTCTTTCAAGTGGAATGGAGGACACTGGACAGGAAAACAAATTGATTCAGAAAGCCATTGAAGTCTATGAATAGCTCAAATCTTTTCAAACTGGTAATGATTTGCAATATTTTGTTATTATGCTACCAGAGTCTGCTAAAATGTCTCTTCCTCCACCTCACAGACAGATGCACACACTTTAAATACAATATTAAAGATACCCTTGACTAGTAAAGATCCTGTCAAAGTATGCTAATCAAATCCAGCTTTGATTTCATGCTTACTTTTCTGCTCATCCCAATTGTAAAGCTAAGCTGTAATTAATACATAAGAGGCTGGTGATTATACAGTATTAGGCTGAACATATAGAGTGAACATACAGCATTAGTTTGCATTTCAATAGATCAGACACTGTAAAGAAATAAGATCAACTCGCAAGGTCTGGTATTAGCAGGTTGCTAACTTATCTCGGTGACAATCTCGAGCTCTTGCATTGATGTCCTGCTCCTGGTGGCATCTTTTGCACGTGCGTATGTGTATGCTTACACGTGTATGTGCAGACAAAATAGCTACTCTTTCCCTTTTGATATTTTTGAAATTTAATTTTAAGCTACGTCACCCAGGGAACCATTAGTATTTCTCTGGAAATGGGCCTAACAGGTGACTGCCATGACAGACACGATGTGCCTCCAGCAAGCGGACCTGCGAGCTGTGCTCCATCCCTCCCTGCCTGCTCAGGGACAGCCCACGGAAGGACAGAACACATAAAGGAATGAACATCGCAGCATTAGCCGGCACCCTACTGCCAGAGGGTACATAAAAACTAGAGAAGTCCCTTCAGACAGCTTGTCAAAGACCTGCTAAGGTCTTCTTTGTATCCCCCTGCCAGCAGAAAAAAAAAAAAGCTTTCTGTTGTCTGAAATACTTAGAACTAGAAGAAAGGACGTAAGACTCCAAGAAAAGTCCCGGGATTCATCACTCGGCTTTAGAGCATAGGAAATCACACTAACTGTGATAAGTAGTGAAAAGTTAAGATGAGGAAAAAGTAGCCCCCTATGATCCTGAACCTACTTGCGGTTTCTCTGGAGTAAATCCGGAGCTATTGTAGAAAAGAAACAACAGTGGTCCAGCCCTTCAAAGTCAACTTGACACCATGAAAGTTTAAGCAGTTGGTCCTTTGAACAGTGCTATGCCTCAAAACATTTTTTATTTAAAAAAAAAAAAAAAAAAGACGAGGAAAGGAAGGTTCAGCTATAAAGACAGCTTTATTCTGCGTGCAGGAACCAATTGCGTTTCGCTGCAGAACCACCCCAGAGCGATCCTCCCGCGTCGAGCCCAGCCGCGCCATGGCTGTGCCGTGCCGTTTCCCCGCGCCGGAACGAGATCATATGTGAAAGCCTAAATTATGCAAATGAAAAGGCTCCACTAATACTGTTGAAATATTCCTGGAGTGTACACTTGACAACCTCAAAGTACATTTCACACCACTAATGACTTCATCACTAACACAATTGTCATGAGTCAAGCAGTTTCCATAGCAACGCCCTAGTACAGCTGTTTACCCATATAAAGTACTGCACCTACTTAGTTACATATACAGACAGATCACTAGATTCCTAGGTACTGAAATTGAAATAATTCAATTTTCAGTGTCTCTCTTTATGAAGTGATTCTGCCAGCTATAGGTATTAGCATATCAATGTGACTTTGACAGGGTCTGCTGCAAAAGACATATTTTGCAGGCACTTCATGTCAATTAGAGCCCTAACTGTTTCATGGAATAATCATTCCTGCCAGATTAAGGTCAGGCTGCAAGGTAATTTAATTGGTGCCATTATATCTAGGGGGAAAAAATGCTCTAATAAAGTGCACACACTGTAGCTGCCAGTGAGGATGTGCTATGCGACATGAAAGGGATTGCCTTCCTAAAGTGTATGGGCAAACCATTTAGAGAGAAAGAAATAAGATGGAAACAACTTCAGACGCTTTGTTTCCAACAAAATTCCAGTGTGTTTGACCAAGGGGGGAATTTTATTTCACTTGAAGTGCTGCTATTCACAAGGGAGGAAGCGCTGAAGAAAAATAAATAAGAATAGGGGAAAAAAAAATCCCCTCACTTTATGTACATCTGCTTATCTCCTGTGGAATGATAAACACTTTAACTAAAAATCTGCAGAAATCAAAACAAAGTCTCTTTTTTCCCAGGGCTCTGATGGCTAGGATGTAGCGAGCCGGGCGGGAATCTCCCTGGCCTCCCCCTGGAGAGCAGGAGCGGCAGGATTACTCTTTCCTCCTGCGGAAACTTTTGGCCAACAGCTTGTTTCATGAGCAGCATTAAGTTCAGTTTCCTATGGAGAATTATTCCCTAAATTTCACCCAGCTATCCATAATCCAGCTTCTCATACTTTTCCAGTGGTCCCCTTCCCCCTGCAAGAGCCAGATCCTGGGGTGCCCAGTTAAAGAGGTACGACACGACCATGTGTCAACCTGGGCACAGGAATGCCAACTGCATAGTCATTGGGGTCTGCTTTCTTCTGCCCTGCAAAGGGCAATGATTTAGACCTTTTTTATTTCTCCAGGTCTTGATATCCACCAATTTTTTTTGAAATTTGATTTTCCTCAAAGCACATGTGTTTTTTCTCTTTTGTCCAAAGCCAAAGTTTTCAGGAGATTGACAGATGGACAGTGCAGAGAGTTCTCAATATGATAAGCTTCTAACATAGGAAGATGATGAGAAAATAAGATTCTTAGCTCTGTATCCACATCCCATGATGACTTACCTAATGACAACCACCTTACAACAACCGTCACCATTTTGAACTAACCCTCCTTCTTGGCAAAACAGAGCACTGGGGAAAGTATCTGCCTTGCAAACTGGTAACTCCTTATAGAGTTGGCCATGCTCAGCATTGTGGTCATAACCACACTCTAAATACCAGTATAGCAATGTTTAAGTTAACTGAAGAATATACAATGTTTATGAAAGGCTCAAGGCCAGATTTTCAGTTGATGGAAACTCTCATTTTCACAGACTTCATCTAGGCTGCAATCATTTAAATAAAGTTGAGGATATTAATAAAATATTGTGACAGGTTCAAGAATAACAGAGAAAAGTTTAGATTCTATAAAACCCAAAGTGTTTACAATGTGTTTGTAAGGACTCTGCAAACTGTAGCTTTTATGTAGCACTATTTTTTTTTTTGCATAGAAATAAGCATATTCCTAAACTGCAATTTCAGACTGCATCCCTAGAATACTTGTTTTTATGACTTTACCATGAAATAAAACATTGTGTGCTTAAAGTCATGCTTATTACATTGTGATGTGAAAACTGATCATGATCAACTTAAGCTCAAAAAACAGAGATGAGAATCAAAGTTGTCTTATTTTTTTGAATGAAAAAAGTTATGATATATAACAGGAAATTCTGCCAAACCAGAACAATTTTGCAAAACTGAAGCAATGGAAAAAGATCAGATTCTGAGCCCTTTGAGTTTCCCTATGAATATTTCAATAGACTCTATTCATTATTACTATTTCCTTTTACTATCCACTCAGGCTTACAGTGGAACTATTTAAAAAAGATATAGGAAAGATTTTTTGCTGCTATGAATATTGCATAAACTAACTGAATTAAGGTCAAGCAAAGGTAGATTATAAATGGAAATGAAAGTTTTTGTCATTATTATTTTCCTTTAAATATGTCTGCCAGAACATTTTGGTTCAGCATCCCATTCAAATGCATTTGATCAGCCATAAATTATCCATTAAAAACTTCATTAATGACATTACAAATGTAGCCTAGCTTCTATCATTTGGTTCAGCCTTGGTCATGAATGCAGGAACAGGGACAGTGGGGTAAAAGAGAGCTCTGGATCTGAGGGGTCAGCAGCTGAAAGAATTTCTAAGCCGTTAAACCATTTTTTTTTACAAAGTGAAAGGCTTCAAGTTTTGGGGTGATCGATATTGCAGCCACAAAACAACAAATCATAGAATCATAGAATCTTTTAGGTTGGAAAAGACCTTTAAGATCATCAAGTCCAATCGTTAACCTAACACTGCCAAGCCTACCACTAAACTGTGTCCCTAAGTGCTACATCTACAGGTCTTTTAAATACCTCCGGGGATGGTGACTCCACCACTTCCCTGGGCAGCCTGGTCCAATGCTTGACAACCCTTTCAGTGAAGACATTTTTCCTAATATCAAATCTGAACCTCCCCTGGCACAACTTGAGGCCGTTTCCTCTCATCCTATCACTAGTTACTTGGGAGCAGAGACTGACCCCCCCCTCACTCCAACCTCCTTTCAGGTAGCTGTAGAGGGCAATGAGGTCTCCCCTCAGCCTCCTTTTCTCCAGGCTAAACAATCCAGTTCCCTCAGCTGCTCCTCACAGGACTTGTGCTCCAGACCCTTCACCAGCTTCGTTGCCCTTCTCTGGACACGCTCCAGCACCTCCATGTCTTTCCTGTAGTGAGGGGCCCAAAACTGAACACAGGACTCGAGGTGCGGCCTCACCAGTGCTGAGTACAGGGGGACGATCACTGCTCTGCTCCTGCTGGCCACACTGTTTCTGATATAGGCCAGGATGCCATTGGCCTTTTTGGCCACCTGAGCACACTGCTGGCTCATACTCAGCCGCCTGTCAACCAACACCCCCAGGTCCTTTTCCGCCGGGCAGCTTTCCAGCCACTCTTCCCCAAGCCTGTAGCGCTGCGTGGGGTTGTTGTGACCCAAGTGCAGGACCCGGCACTTGGCCTTGTTGAACCTCATACAGTTGGCCTTGGCCCATCGATCCAGCCTGTCCAGATCCCTCTGCAGAGCCTTCCTACCCTCCAGCAGATCCACGCTCCCACCCAACCTGGTGTTGTCTGCAAACTTACTGAGGGTCCCATCAATCCCCTCGTCCAGATCATTGATAAAGATAGTAAACAGAACTGGCCTCAGTACTGAGCCCTGGGGAACACCACTTGTGACTGGCCACCAACTGGGTTTAACTCCATTGACCTCCACTTGTTGGGCTTGGCCTTCCAGCCAGTTTTTTACCCAGTGAAGAGTACACCCATCCAAGCCATGAGCAGCCAGTTTCTCCAGGAGAATGCTGTGGGAAACAGTGTCAAAGGCTTTACTAAAGTCTAGGTAGACAATATCCACAGCCTTTCGCTCATCCACTAAGCGATTCACCTTGTCATAGAAAGATACCAGGTTATTCAAGCAGGTCCTGCCTTTCATAAACCCACGCTGGCTGGGCCTGGTTGCCTGGTTGTCCTGTACGTGCTGCGTGATGGCACTCAAGATGATCTGCTCCATACCTTCAGATGTATCAGCATACGGAGCAAACTTTGTATTGGTGTACACTTAGGTTATGCGTGCAAAACTGTAGCAGATCTCTAAAGAAAGCAACTTAAAAGAGCAAGTTTTAGTGAGAGCAAGCATAAATTTAGAAACTTGAATCTACTTTAGTTATGCTTATAAGGGATCCCCCTTGCTTTCTTTCAGTCCCTTCTAATCCAAAAAGCCAAAGAGGATGGAGGCAGTACACAGTCCATACAGTTCCCTGATAAGGACACATACATATAGGTGTCCCGTTAGACTTCTTTATAGTTAATGGAGATACAGGGCATTTTTCAGCTCACTTGTACTAGAGTCCAACCCAGCTGGAGGTGACTAACTCTGTAGGCTCTAGCGACTGCATCAGCCAGAGCTCCAGCCTCCTGTAGTGCCTAGTGCCATTTGAGGTGACCCAGGATAGCTAGGAGATCCTCACAGACCTGGCAGATGTAATGTGGGACCAATAAGAAAACCATACTCTTCTGAAGTAGTAGCTGGAGGCCAGATGGGAAGGACATCTCAAATGCATATGAACAGGCAATTAAATTAAGACCCTAGTGATAAAATTGAAGTTTAGACAGATAGATAAGTCTTCACAGGCTTTAAGGCATTCCTGGTGAAAGCAAAATACTGTCTTTCCTCCAGCCAGAGCTATATACAGAAGAGAGTATAAGTATGTACAGAAGTAGAAGGATGATGAGTCTCACATGTTTTCTACCTGACTCTCAACACAGACACTATGGACTGTGTAGGTTTAATAAAGTTCTGCACATGAAGACTAGATACAAAATCCCCACTAGATAACCAGTTACACTATCAAAAATTTGAAAATGTAAGATGCTTTCCCATAGGAATGTTAAGTTTTGCATTCTAGAAAATGCAAGATGAGTTGAAATTGTATGATCACCACTCTATCTGTGTTGTCATAAATCCTTCTGTTGTAACAGGAGGGAAGCAAAGACCAAACCTATTCAACAAGCATCTTTGCTTTGAACTCACAGGACTGACCTGTTGCTTTTCCCTTGCCTGGAAGAGAGAGGGATTCACTGTTAAAACGTCAGGCATCGCTTCAACAGCGGTGAAGCAGTGAAGCGAGCTGTCTGCTGTGGTCTGGGTGTTGAGGTCCTGCTCCTTTCATGGGCATTTGGTCCACATCTATAACACAACTGTGTTCATGAATGTCTTTGCAACCATCACTAGACCAGGTTGAGAACATCACTCCGGGCACGATCCGTGGCATGTGGAAAACATCCTGCTCTTCAGCAGATCTTCATGAGGAGCTCGGAGCTACCATGCATATAAACTGCAGCCATGCTGTGACTTCAGCTCCTATTTGCAATATTACACTTGTTACGATACCTACAGCTTCCCGCTACATCCAGGCATCTGCCTGGGGCTGGAGGAGATGACCAGAGTTTCGATGAGTTGTTAGATTTGTGCACATACGCACTAGTAAGGCCACTCACATTGTACAGGAGCCCCTGAGGGCTGGGAAGTGGCTGGCTGAGGATGTGGGAGGTAGCGGTGGGCAAACAGATTGATTTTCTGCTTGCTTTATGAAGTATTACAGTCCCTTTTCTCTCTTTTTTGGTTTGTTTTTTTTTTTCCTCCCATAATCCCCTCCTCTTCAGTTCCTTGTGATAGGAATTAACTTGTTCCCTGAGTCCATAGAAAGCTGGGTTCAATGGAAGTGATTTAAGGACCAGGACAACATCTAGATCGGAGGAGGAATAACTCTTTTGTTTCTTTTTTTATTATTTTTATTTTTTACTTTTGAAAGACGAGAAAAACTAGAGATGAAAAGTTTTCACGTTTGTGAAAACATTTTCTTTCAAAGGTTTTTAGACAACAAATAAACTAAACAGATGACAAAAGCTGATGAAAACTGGGAAAATATTGTCATAAACAGACGTTTCCAAAATACATTTCCATCTGGCTGAAAGCCACTTGCATTCTTTTTTCTAATCTTGTTTTGAATGCAATCACTTTTAGCAAAGCTCTCAACAGATCTGGAAATACCCTTCTGATGCTAAAGCCTGACTGCTTAATTGCCATTAGCTTTCTCTTTGTCACGTGAAGCAAATCAGATGAGTTTGGCCAGGGACCCCATTCTGCCATGAGAAGGCCCTTTAAGCATCAGGCAACATTTTTTGGCTATACTGTGTTTACAGCCCGCAGCATCCTTATTTAGCCAGCAAAGAAACCCGTTATCAGAAAAAGAAAAATTCCTGACTTCAAGTTTGGAATGCTTGCACACAGTTGCTACGATGCATAGAGGAGAGAAAGCAGCTCAGAGCATGTGCAAAGGAAGAATATATTAAGTTATATTCAAGGGAATAAACCTGACAAAGGATTTTATGCCTGATTTTTTTTTTTTTTTACAAAAGGAAGACAACTTGCAAATGTATATCTCTGGAAAGAGGAGGCGGTAATGAACAAGGACAGTGCATTTCCCAGTAGGTGATGAGTAAGCCGAGGGATAGCTGCAGGATGCCATGATGTACTCTGCTGTCACAAAGATTTTACACATAGGCTGGACAACCTGTTCAATAAATCAACATGCATCTATCATATTTTATTTTTCCCAGGTATCTATTTGGAAACTCACAGCCACATTATAATGCATGCACAGTGTTTGTTAACTTGGCATACCCTTTTCATCATTTCCAATCCTATGCTATCTCTTGGGGGTGAATCATCATTATGTAACATAGCACACACGGTACCATGTGATGATCCCTGTCCTTGCTGGGAAAAGAACAAAAAGAAACCAAAAAACCACAGAAGAGTATTAACACAAAAGTACACACATATCCTAGCAATCAGAAACAGGTTAGACTGGCTACCGGCTATGTTTTCCTCACCTCTCAAAAACACTTATTGGTTTCAGCGGGAAATGTTCTTGCCTAACTGATACAGACTCTGGTCTCTGGGGTAATTAATGGGAATTTTTTTTTTTTTTTTTTGAATCTGATCTTGCTTTGAAAGGAGGAATTCCAGCTAACTTCAGTAGTCAGAGTGGAGCCTTGCGTTAAGCTCTTGCTCATCCTTGTCCTACTTTCTTATGCACTGTACTGGTCCAGCTCAGGACACAAAACAAAGTGAATTTTTGAGATCAAAAGGCTGATGTAAAGCTGGAGGAGATCCACTTGATGATCACAAAATAAAAGAGTGAGGCTGTTTCATAGGAAGTTATTAATTAAACTAAACAAAACTTTAAAAAGTGGCTAAAGCAGAGTAACAGCAACTTGGGCCATGCCCAGCCCAGATCACACACTGCACTGGGAATAGAAAGCATCAAGGAAATGCTTAGTTATCAGCAGAAGTTTCCATTATCACTGCCTCTAACAATGGGCATCTCCACTAGCCCTGTAAAATGTAGCCTACACCCAAATTGTATTGGAAAGTCTACGACTGGGAGAGAAGGGTCAGGGTTCGTCTCAGATGCTCAGCAAGGGATATGCCCAACTGTAAGTGAATGATTTCTTCTTTTGGAAGAACAGATTCAGTCAGGCACCATGGGCATCTTCTCACAAACTGTCCGGTGAGTTCAGTTTTCAGGAAATAATGTAATCTGCAATGGTTTCCTGACCACGACTAATGGAAACCACCAAGGCTACCACTGCCACAGACAGCCACGGCCCCAGTAAAATTGTCCCTCAGAGCCTAGTCCTGCCCAAAGGTGGAAACATCACTGGAAGATGACAGCATTTGCACTGCAGATATGAAATAGCCTCCTATGTCATAAAACTGGCTCTCCCAGGTTTGGGAAGAAAAAGAAGAAGAAAAAAAACCCATCAAGTCCTCCTGCTCTTCAAATTCAAATTTCCTCGAGAATTTTCAGAAGATTTGATCTTTTCCATAGACATTTCAGGAACTTTTCACAAGCAACAACTTGCGTCTGTCTTGTTGTTTGACATTTTGTTTTGCAGGTAGAACAATCAAGCTGCTAACAGCCAAAGAACAGTATAAATTACCATCAGAAAGGAAGAACTGGAAAAGGCTAATATACATACTTTTTGAAAAACTGTCTTGATTTTCACCAGAATGCACTATTATATAAGACACTATGAAAACAGGGATAAGGCAGAAAAGTACCTTGCTTCTCTGATTTACTAAGCCACCATGGGAGTACATAGGTATTTAAATCTATATCAAATTAAGATTTATTTGGGTAATTGTCATTCTAATTTTGTCCGTAGTTTACAGTTAAAAATTCTTTTGCACAGACTCTTTCTCCTAACAGTTATATCAAAACATCACTATGTATTAATACAAGGCATGGACTCTGATGGGAGTTTTATCTGTCAAGAATGTCATCCTTCTAGTCCACAATTCACCATGTATACAATAGGGAAAAGGAGAAAAAAAGTACCTGCCAAGCATTCACAACATACTTTCAGATAGTAGCAGTAACACTTAGGTTTGAAAGAATATTGGAGTAGGGTATTGCAACACGTCCAAATCCTTCTAGATTGCAATGTCTCATATTAAGAAAACAAAAGAAAAAAAATAATATGCCATGTTTCAGTAGATCACTTTCTGTCAACATAACATGCTGACTTATGGAGCAAGAAGATAAGTTAACGTGTCAGGCACGGGGAGAGTGAAGTAATGAGCCACATGCTGGGATCCAAGTTAAAAGGAATGTATACAAATGCATTGGGCATACATAACAAGATGACCAAATTGGATGCATAGTGTGTGTGCTCATGGATACATTTAGAAAAATGACTTGGAATTAAACACAGACAGTGCCCAGAAATGAGAGAGAAAATAAATACAGAGGAGTGCTCGGAGGTTGGAGGGGACCATGTGGTAGCAGGGCAGCATTTGCAGGGGTCTGACAGACAGAAAGAGGGGTTTACCCTGGCTGCTGGGAGAGAAATAGTAATTTAGCGTCACTGGTGCTCTAGAGGGAGTTTCAGAGGTTCAGTCAGGAATTACTTTATTTCATCTTTAAGAAGAAATCTGAAGCATTCTAAACTATCTGAGCATGACTTCAGTGCAATTATGAAAGATGAAATTCAAACCTTTTTATAAAAGGTCCACCAGTTCCAAAAGGTTTTTTCTTCCTTTCTTTCTTTGTTTTTTTAAATGATGAGATTGATTTAGTTTTATTTGATTTGATTTTCTAGGTTCTGTGGATGAAAAGGCAGGCGATGGTGATCTATTGTATATACAGTCTGTTGTCTGATTTTTTTTTCCTGAAGGTAGATTAAACGACACATTTTTTAGAAAGATACCTAGTCTTGCCTTAAGGATTGCAAATAACAGGGAATCCACGATGTCGGCTGATGAGCAGATCCAATGTACTGCAACTGCCACTAGTAGAAAATTGGGTGTAATTTCAAGTTTGAATTTCTCTTAGTTTTAGCTCTTGGACATTCTTATACTTGTGTCTGGAAAATTAAAATACCCATTTCTGCCCAGTCCCCTGCTATACAAGTTTTCCATATGTCAGCAGCTACGCACAGTGCTCAAATCATATGGAGGTTGTTTTTTTTTTTCCCCAAATACAAATTGATAATACTTGCCTTCCATCTGCAGAAACTTTTTTTTTCTTACTCTATTTTATTTCAAGCAACCACAAGAAATTTAGTAGCCTTTCTACCAATGCTAAGTAATGAACAGAGTTGAATGACTGTTTTTTTGAATGAGTACATTTGTCAGGAAAAAAACAAAACAAAACAAAACAATAACAAAACACAGTTCCAGAGGGATGTGAGTTATTCGTGAAGTGTGGTCAAAATCAGTGTAAGTCTTTGTGGCCAAAAGAACTGAAAGAACCTTTGGGAATATCTAATATTTTATGCTGACATTTTCTGAAGAAAAGATTGTCATTTTTGTTTCCAAGTGTCATTTTGTCTGGAAATTTGAAAAATGTTTGTTATTCCTATAATTATAACACATTGATAATATTAATTATTTTAAATGATATTTCCCTTTTGGTATTTTCTGAGACCATATTCGTTCAAATATCACACCAAAATCCCACACTGAGGTAGTCGTCGCCTTGTATTTCCTACTTTTGAGATTAATTTTCAGTTGCTTTTATTTTTCACTGCAGTGTCCTCTATCTTATAAATTTGATCCATAGCTTCTGTTGATGGGTGTTGCACATTTTGTTTGGTTTGTGAACTTTATTAGATTTTGAACCTTTGGTCAGGCAATTCCAAACACTCGTTACTGCACTCATTACTGGTCATCTAAAAACCATTGTGGCATCTTCAGGTTTTACTGGCAAAGATTTATCTCATTGATACAAATGCTGAAGGGAGCTGGATTAAGACCCTAATCCCTTGGAGACTGCATTAGCAACAACTCAAGTCATTGATTTCTCCCCATTAAAAACTCTGTTTCAAGACCTGTCAGGCAGGGAGTTTTAATCCATCTAATGTGTGCCCTGTTAATTCCATATAATGTAGGGGGTTTTAATCTAAATGTCATGTGGTACTAAATCAAATTCATTGGAGAAATCCAAGTATATTATGTCAACAGCATTGTCTTTATCAACCAGACCTGTAATGTTGTCAAAAAAAATATAACGCGGTTGTTTGACAAGACCTACTTTCCATGCAAACATGTTGACTAGCATTAATTATATTTTTAGCCTCTAATTCTTTGTTGACAGAGTCCTGAATTAACTGTTCCAATAGTTTGGCCAGACTGACATCTGACTAACCAGTTTACTGAGTCATCTCTTCTGCTCTGTTCAAATGCTGGGATTTTACTGGCAGTCATCCAATCTTCAGGAAATTTCCTCAACTTTCCAAAAACTTGTTAAAAGCCAGTTTGGAAGACAATCATCTAGTTCCTTTTAGATCTCCGGACATCAGATATATATGTCTGATTATTTAACTGTGACTCATGTTTTCCTTTGAAACACATGGCCATCACTCTATTCTATTCACTGCTTTATCTTGAAGGATGCCTCTTCTGCTTCACGTCACTCACAGGACAGAACTACACATTTTAATAGGTATTTTTATACTTAAAGCATTTTCAACCTATCCTAGAAAAAACTTCCTGGCATCATTGTATGCACATTTAGTAATGAATGGCAGAGACTGAGGGGTTTTTGTCCTTAATACATTTTATCACTGCATTTTGTACATTTTCACATAAGTTAACCTCTCCATTCTATGTTGATTTCACACCTCCTTTTAGCACATATCTCAGACATACATTTTAGAAGTCACCTGATTATGAAAATATTTCTCAAAATAGATGACATTCATCTATTCATCAGCGAAGTGGAGAACAGGTTTCTTTCCTTTGCCTCCTGGTTTGTGGCTCTAGCTGCTAAACTTTATTACATCTTCATCAAACTTGAACAATTAGATTGGAAATGGTCATATACTTCTTTACTCACAAAGAAAACACAGACTTCTCAGGCAACGGTCCCTGATTTGGACAGTGGTTTTGGACCTCATTATTATTATTCAGAAAACCCTAACCCATAAAGTCTATCTGTAACAGAGCAGGGCATTGAACTCACGTGTCCATTTTTTTCAACCACTTCACCAACACTTCTCAATAAAGTTTTCTAATTCTTTCTTGAAGAACACTCCAAGAATTTGTATTTCACCATTACTGTTAGTATGACTACTGTACTAGGGAACAAAAACATAATGAAAATTATATTTTTTGGGGGGGTGAGGAAACACAAAACCTGATGCCATCATGGTCACAGCTCACATACTGAAGAGGAAATGGTTGTCAGGGGTCAATTTGCACATTATTCTTGAAGTGCTTGAGGAAGGGGAGGATTTGGCCCTGTGCCAGTATTTTGTGATCAAACCAATATGCTCAAGTTTGTATGGCTAATTAAGAAAAAATATGTTTACTTTTTCTATACTGGAAGGAAAAGGAGTCTTTCAAAGAGACAAACTGGAGCAAGTCAAGTCTCTGTGAGCTTTGGTGAGTCGGGGTACACCAGATAATGGAAAAACACCCAGAGCGACACAGGTCTCTTATTTTCTGTTTCTGACCCTGAGACAATATCTGTGGAGCCATCACAGGTCTCATACTCCCTGGACTTGAAAATGTTTTGTTCCCACTTGCTTATAAGGAGCCATGGATGATTGCGCCTTTGAAAAGCTGTCCCTCCTGTTTCCTACCTAGCACATTGCACTCTCCTGAACTTTATCTATGGCGTTTATAAATTAAAAAGCAGGAGAATTCAAGTCCAACTTGAGACGATGGAAAAAATGCATTATCTAATTAATGAAACTATACTCCTTGATATAATGAATCACAGCGAGCTTACAAAGTGTTTGTTGTTTGTAACACGGTGAAGAGGCAAAGACCTGAGGAGTGTGATGGATAACTTGTTTGACATGACAGAAGCCAAAACATGAAAAATGAAAAGGACTCTGGAAAAGTCAACACAGATGAACATGGAACGGATGGACTAAATCTTGGAAGTTTGACTCTTAACCCAAGCCTTGAGTACAAGAACACTGGTTCTCTTTCAATATTCTGCAAAAATAATTCTGAATCCAACCCTTTTGCAAAGTTTGAAACCATTTATACTCAAGATCAATGAAGTGCCAATTTTATCTTTTGTCCTCTCGGAAAGATTGGTCCAGAATGTACACTTATAATGAATATAGAAATAACAAACGTACTCTATAGAACATATTTTGACTAGCAGTTCATGACTGCCTTCAACAACTTTTATATTGCTTTTTACAATGGTGCCATACCTTTAAAAGAGGTAAAAGTGCCCAGAGCCTGGTTAGAGAGAATGAAGGTGAGAAATATGTTCCTACATCCCTTCTATTTTCATTCTCCTTTTCCTACAGTTATGAGCAAACTCCTCTCCAGCCCATTTCTGTAGATTACTTCTATTTATTCTTTTGTTCCTGTTTCCAAGAATACATCTTCAGAGTCAATTTGAGCTTCAATACATGGCAATTACTAAAGAAATAAAATACTATTACCCCCCATCTTCAAGCATTTTGGCCACATTCTTCCTGGCTTTTCTATTTTCAATATCTAAAGTGCAGCACTCCTTCAGTGCCCTTGAAAAAGTACTTGTTACATTACTGGATGCATTATTCCTTAGAAGAAGAAGGGTAAAAAATAAAATCTTTCAATTTATGAATCATTCTTATCTTTACTCTTCACCTTTAGTTCTCTTTGTGCTTCCTCCTCTTACGGTCTTCTAAATTATTTCTGGACAAATACAATGTCACTAAGTTGGAACACTTCATGTTGCTACTACTTTTATCAATGTTTTAACTCCTGCCATCTTTAGGCAGTGCAGCCTCATTCTTTTGGCACCCAATAACCTTATTTTATTCTCCAGAAACCTATTTTTCCTTTTTTACCTCACCTACTGCAGAACTGCTGATTTATTTATTTATTTATTTAATTTTTTCTGTATGCCATTGCTTTGGCTCAAATGCGTTTCTGGACTAAGGTACATTGGCTCTTACCAGAGTTCCAGAGTTCTCTGGCTCTGATTTCCTCAAAAGCTGTATCATAGAAATGAAACCAAAGGACAACATTCACAAGGGACTCTCTTATCTACGTAAGTAATGAGTGTCAGGGTTGCTTGTAGAATTAAAGAGTAGAGCAGCATTATAATGTGCTCCAAGGAAGGCAAAGAACTATTGATGGAGCAAGGATCAAATACTTCTTCCTAATCACTCTGTCCAAAATCAGTTATGAACATAATTAATATCACTACTTATGGCAGGGGAAGAAGATTAATTCTTTCTGATCAAAGAAAATAACAAACTTGCAAACATCCATTCTGCTAAATAAATCAACATCAATTGCATTTGATCCCATTTTACACATTGTTTTACATCCGTAATTTGACACGTTACCGAACATGAGCAATAGCCATGCACTTAACAGGGCTGCAGTGGCAAAGATAAAATGCAGTCGGACCTTTTAGCAACAGACATTTCCAACCTCCTAATATAGACCAGACCTACCAGGCAAGGTGGATGAATATTGTCAGATGAGTATTGAAATACATGGAGATAGGAAGGTTACGAACCAAGACAAGAGGCTAGGGCAAACGTACTTGACTTCACAGGCTGGGTGGGCAAACAGTTACCTCGAATCACAGCACCTGAGAAACCCCTGCAACAAGATGTGCTGCAGTTCCCTATCCAGCATCAGATATAAAATGTGCAAGCTGACTTCCCCGAGGGGGATGCGTACACCAAAACAATGAGAAATCAGTCACCCAGAGCAGTCACCCAGACAAGATAGAATAGCTGGGCAGCTCTTCAGTAATATTCTGTGTTTTTATAGCATTTTTCCACTTTGGAGAGCTCTCCTAAATGTTAACCAGAACCACATGGCTGGCAAGTCACAGTTATGTGAGCCACAGGAACCCCCACAAAAGCACCACCACCTCTGTTGTATTCTCTGCAGCACGATAAGGTTTCTCAGCATCGCCTGAAGCTACGTCAACTCCAAACCGTGTCTTCAGAAGGAGCTTGCAGGAGGCAGGATACAGGTACATTACACAATGGTTATGAGCCGATGTTTCTGGTTTCCTGAGCGGTTTGTTGCTACTATACAAAGTCAGAGGTGGATTTTAAGTCTGATACGTCTATTCCAAAAGTGAGAACATACTTAAGGTATTTGTGAACCACACGTGGCTGCCCTCGGAGCGACACGACTCTCAGCAGTACAAGGACAGAGTTTCTGTCTACCTTTATTCCAACGTATTCCACCACATAGAGTGGGTGGCGTTTTGCCCTCCAACCTTAAAGCCGTTGATGCTGGTCTGTGAAAGAGCTTAGGTACCATGAGGACGGCAAATATCCATAAATCTGCATAGACTAATGCTATTCATATATTCTCCAAAACTGTGTGCTATGGAGCTCCTAGTGCCCATCAGTCTTACAACTGTATTACACAGCGGACTATTCCCCAACTGGACTGTTGGAAAGTTCAGTCGCAAGGAAGGACAATACAACAATCCCCATTTTACAGGGGAAACTGAGGCACAAAGAAGCCAAAAGCTAGAAGTTCAACTGTAAGAGGACTTCTGAATGTCTTTGGGGATCCACATTGAACTGATTTGCCCACAAGCACTCCAAAAAATTTGTGGGAGCAAAGTGGGCCTCCCAAACCTGGGGGGGGAAAAAAAAAATAGTGCCAGGACATGGAAGCAGGGAATTGCACTTCATTTTCCCATTTTTCAACCTTATTTCTCACCTGATTTCAAATATACTTTTTAACAGCTTTTTGGCAGTTTTAGGTGGGGAAGGAATTAAGAATGCCGGAAGAGGAAAGGAACGAGAACAAAATAAATTAAATGGTGAGCACTGACCGTATGACACTTTCTGTAAACCTCAGGCCCCTGTTCATCTTTGCTGAAAGCTGATTCTGTCATGTGCAAAATTAACACCTTAGAATTTTACTGGATTTCTAGTGAATTTTATCATATTTTCCTTGATTTGAACAAGCACCTTCTCCGAGTACTGGCTTGCAGACTGATACAATGCTCAGAAAAGAAAGAATCTGGAAAACTACCTTGAGGAATACCTTGTGGCAAGGCACCTCAAACGTATATCTTAGTTTAACAGGTAGGTTCCTACAATATGTTATAAAGAGCTTTGGGACAGGGGTATAAGATTTGGTGTATATTATTGCTACCATTAGCATAGGTGATGAGCACTTAGGTATGGAACATGCATATATACATATATGCCTGTATAGACATAAAGCAGTATGACTGCCATAATACATATTGCATGTAGTAAAGCTGAGTCTGGAACTCAGAAGACTTTAGCCCAGTGTTTGGGAAGAAATCGAGTCACTGCGATCCATCTGTCCCTCTGTGAACGTATGGGAGGGGAAGGTGGTGAGGTGACAGTCGTGCTAGTGATGGTATTGCAGGAATTTCCTTATATATATATGTGTGCACATATATATGTGTGTCTATGGCTGAAACCACAAGTGTTTGAAATGTTCTCGGAGGAAGGCAGTCTTAGACCTGTGGAACATCTGTTGTGAAAATGAAATAACCATAATGTGACCACTGTAGAAGATAAGTCTCTGATCCTGAAGAGAGAAGTGGTTGCTACAGTACTCCTAGATAAGAAGCGAGCAGTAAAAATGACCTGGCTAAGAAATGTAAAGAATAGATGTTTAAGCATCCTAACTCTGTGTAAATTGATGGTTGGGCTGAGCAGGTTGGCAAATTAAGGGTCAGGGCTGAACATCCTGAAGCTTTGCAGCTATGTGCTCTCAACACGATTCTCATCTCACCTGGATTTCCACCGAGAAGAGCACCTGACAGTGGAGCTACTCCTGATTTACACCATCAGGATGGTGCTTGTAGTCTCCTGCCTCTAAATGACAAAGCTGTCAGCAAAGCCTTGCCCAGCGCTATTTCCAGGTGAAGCTAGGGAGGATTTTGTCTTAATAAGAAGGGTAGCTGAGTTTTAAAACCTTTCCTTGAAGAAAGCAGCTAGGGAAAAATCTGGCCACTTTGGTTTTTTTTTTTTAAAAAAAAAGACAAAAAGAAGATCATCAAGGCTTGTGTATCTATGTATGTGCGAGAGAAAGCATTGGTGAGAGCGAGCTGTGCAAGGGGAGACCATTTGCTCAAATCGGATAGCATTACTAATACATAACGACTCTGCCAGCAAGGCACTGCACAGCTGGAATTAATCTGAGAGAATGTGTGTTGCTGCATAGACAAGCGCAGAAAACTTTCCCCGTGTGAAGGCAGCGTGAAGCCCTGCCCTGTGGCTTGGAAGCACTTCATCAGGCCCTGACAGCACAGACATCTTCTTTAGACCATCGGTTTGGGGGGGGGGAATTGTACTCCACCCTGCTCAGATGAACACCCAGGAGAGACTTTTTGTTTTATTTCATGGTATTTTGCAGATCACAACTCTCTCTCCCCTCCCTGATTTTTTTTTAAATTTTTTTTTTTTCCTTAATTGTGCGGTTAGTTTTGTTCTTCTCTTGCCTTATTGCATCGGCTCTGAACCCAATTGAAAAACTGCCATGGCTTATTTACACTGAACAGCTATTCAGGCCAAAAGCAGCTGCTCCATTTAGCCAAGCACCTCTGTGTTACCCAGTTTCTCTGCTTGTTATAAGAAGTTGCTTTCTTTTAAATGCACACTCTGAAAGGACGTAGCATTGAAATGTATGCAGCAGATGATGGTTCTCTCTGAAAGGGGGTTTTGAAAACTTGGTGAGCCCGGGGTCATTATTAGTAAACGATTGCCCAGTAAAAGACAAGTCTATCCAGAAGTGCAGCACAACCACAGCTGATGTTAAGCAGACTCATGCATAAGTGTGGTTCCTGCCTCCAAGCCCCTCTCTGCTCCAATCTGGACCTGGGAAGTTTCTGATTTGCATCAGTAAGTGATATACCCCCATGCTTTCAGCTTGCCAGTGTGACCTAGTCTCCTTTTGTCATGTAGCAGAGCTCCCTTCCTACACAAACATAGCCATAAGGAATTAAGGGAAATAAGAAAAATGTTTTGAAAGGGAAAGAATGTGGGTTTAGGACAGAAAATGAGACAAAATGCACTTTTGCAGGGAAAAAAAGTATGACTTTGAGGGGAAAGTTTTGTCCTGGTTTTGAGTGAAAGCAAAAGTAGGCATGCTCATATGCACACACATAGAGCTTTAGCTTGCAAACATTGATTTAATGTTCATTTCACCCCTAATTATCCTCCTAATAGCTATCGAAAGTCTCACATAGTCACCAAATTGAAAATAAGTTCCTGTGCACCACTTCCAATTACTGCAGGAATTATGGCTTTATTGCCATTATTTACTTTCCCCAGCTATAATGTATGCCTGGCCTTGAATTACCCCGCCGTAGGAGCCAGTGACTCCAGCATGTTTTGTAAAATGATTTTCTTGGTTTTCACTCCCCTCCAGCTCTTCTTCCCATTCTGACTCCCCATCTTCACCCCCTAAGTATCGCTCCCGCATTTAATGCCGCTCCTCCTCCAAATTCCACTTTGAGAAGCATTTTTTCCTGATCTCTGTAGATTTTTCTTCCCTTTCTTTTAGACTCCCCCCCCTCCCAAGATCTTGGCCTAATTCTTTGGTCCCTGGATGCCCAGCCAAAGATTTCCCAAGCCTCGGGAGTTTCCCTCAGGTAGTATATATCCAACATAGCTACCTCTAAAAAAAAACTTGCTCCCATTTGATAGCCAGGGCTATCACAGATGGAGAAGGGCTAGTGGACAAGCCAGAAGTTGTCTGCAGGAACCAGCAGAAAGTCACTGCCGCTGACCACCACCAGCTCACGCACTTCAGTGAGATAACCAAGCTGAACTGTGTAACTGGCGTTTGGGCTAATGCATAACTTGTGTTTGATGAACAGACGCCTTCCAGAAATGCGTCCAGTTGTGATCTACAGGCTAAGGGTTGGGGCAGTCAGTGCTTCATTTGTTAGTTTGACTTTCCTGATTGAAAGACCAGCAAATAAACAAGGAAATGAGAGTTTAAAAAAAAAACAAAACCAAAACAAATCAACAACTCTGTGCCTAATTTCTCATTTAAATTTGTCTGGCATCAGCTTCTAGGCTTGTTAAACCTTTCTCATTGTTTTTTAAGAGTTTTGGTATTTTCTTCCTCTGAAGGTACTCAATTGACTCTCAGTAGTCTTTTTGATAAATTAAGCAGATTGTATTCCCAAAGTGTCTGACTAGGAGGCATTTTTGCCAGCTCTTAAATAACTGTGTGACTTTCTTCTGCAATTGCAGCTTTTCAACGTGCAGTTTTTCACTTTAAGACATAGGTGTCTGATCTGGATACAGTTTTGCTGTATAAACACATAAATCATGAGCTAATGGGGAAGAGAGAAGACCTGCATTTCCTTTCCCACCAAGGTAGTCCATACCTGCATGGGTATTTGTCTTCACAACTTATTCTCATCTTTCCTAAGAGCTATCTCATGCCCTGTTTGATGGCTTCTGTAACTCTTATCCATTGACAATAAAGCCAGGGTTCAACCTGCCTCACCTTTGGGCTGCAAACCAAGGTTTGTTACCTCTTTAATAACAAGGGATAGACACAGATAAAAGGACATTCAGCACTTAATGGGTGCCCACTTCTTTCTCCACTGATTACAGAAGAAGCTTTAGGTATCTGTTTTTCCCCTAGGTGTACCAATTAGATGTCTATCATATGGTGGATTTTTCATTCTAGTCTAAATGTGTTTCTGGGCTGATCACCTAATCCAGGTTCCTCGTGCTATTAGTGAGCACAATATCAAACAATTGGTATTGCAATGCCAAACACATGTTTCTTAATCATGAGAAGCTTAAGGAGAACAAGCTGATTAAAGCTTTGCTTCGAAACCCATTACATTTCACATAATACAGCCACTATCAAGTATGCAGTTAGTGTGTGATTTTATTGCAGTGTAGATATAACTATAAAGGAGTCTCCTTGCTAAGACTGGTTATTGTAGGACAGGGAGACTGCAGGACATGATTTACGCAGGGCTAGATGGTTACACAGTCACCCTAGAAGAGAACTGCTACTGTCTATCTCCCTTCACATAGTGCTTCTGAGTAATGGTTCTCTACCCATAAATGCCCAAAAGTTTTTAAAGGCCATGAGATGGAGAGGAATGGTTAATAACGGTAATTCATAAAGGCTATGTTTGCATGTCATCATTTATCAGAAGTCTCCAAATGGTAACTGAAGTCTCTGAATGGGAACTGAAATGAGGAGATTTTAAAGGACCTAGCCAAAAGTTTCATCATGGACTTAAGGACTTGCGGGATTTCACTTTCAGAACCATGCTCAAAAGTTCCAGAGATTTTTTCAGCAATATGAATCAGTAGTCATTTCTGGAAGTCCCATACTGATCTCTTCTTGCCCATAAATAGCACATCATATCACCACACCTACTGATTCTTTGGGAAGACAAGACTGACTTTCAGAGATGCCTGAAAGCTTCTTTTTGTGCTTTTCCATGGGTTTTGTGTTCTCATGCTTTACATTCCCTTGCAACAAATACAGGAAAAAACTTAAACTTTTCTTTAAAAGCATCTATATTTTTATAGGCACGTATGCAAAAGAGAGAACTAGTGGAAAGAGTGCTCTACTCCTGAAATGCAGCCACACAGTAGGTGGACTGTGGCCACTAACTAGAAGTTAATAGCACTGCATGCAATAATTGAAATCAACAAGTCAGAAAAAAATGATATGGTTTAGAACTGCAAGAAGAGACCTTCTTTGGAGGTTTCATAGAGGTTGTATTACTTGTTCTCTTTATTCAAAGCTGACTACTTTGAGGATGCTTCACCACAGTCAGTAAACCCTTCCCTTGGGTTACACGTTCATTGCTAGGGTAACATTACTGCAGGTACAACAGCTTCTCTAGATTTACCATAGATATGCTTTAGAAAACCAGGTCTTGCATCACCTCCGTACTGTGCTTTTTGTTTCTTGGGGAGTGGGATTTAGTAACTCTAATGATACTGTGCTTATGCAAAGCAATATGTAAGTGCTTTGAGATAAACCACGCAACCACCAGTTAGAAATCAAAGCTGTTCTCTACAAACACACATCTGTTTGCAACGGTTTCTTTCCTTCATCCTCCTTCCCTGACATCCCCCTCCCATTGGCTGGTTCATCCCCAAAGTACAGAAAGTTGGTTTTGTGGGAAACATACTGATTTAATTTCTTACCTGTGAAATCAAAGCTTATAATGAATCAGCTGCAAGCAGTGCTCCCTGGCAAACAACATCCCTGCCAAACACAAGATTCAGCCAGAAATCAAATTTCTAGGTGTTACTGTTTACTAAGAAAAATCATCAGATCATTTTTATTCCCCAAAGATTCTATAAAGCCTCAGTTTGATTTCTATTTAATAAAAATAAGATGGTGGGGGGCAAGGGGAAATAATTCAAATCTCCTAATGCTGTTTGGGCTTACTGGCTTTGAACGGAATTGATTTCATATTATGGATTTCCATCTTTGCCCTTCGCTTGATACAATACATTAGGAAACAAACACTAGGTAGTAATTTAACCATACTGTTAAGCACGTTTTTAGTAGGCAAGGGGCCAAATAACATTTTGTCAGCTAGTTTTAAAGACTACTTTTACGTAATTAAATGTGACCAGTTTGTCCGAGCCACATTCAGATGCCCAAATTCAAGTTTCATCTTTTTAGATATATAAAGGATTTTTATCATTGCTATTACTATTTCCTACCCTAAGCTTTTTACAGTCATTAAGTGTATGCTTTTCTAATCTGACACCACCTCTAAAGAGCAGTAAAGAATTATTCTCCCTATTTTTATCTGTAGGAAAAAAACCCTCAAACAGGTTGAAGTCCATATCCTCAAGACCATTTTGATAGTTAAATCTCTGAGATTTCAAGGGAAATCTTAGAAGGTTGAGGAGTTGGGTCCAGGTGTTTTGTGCAATCATAGTGGAAATGTGTGATGGGGAAGTAGCTGATCTCTAAGCATTTCCCAGCCTCAGGATGATCCTTTTCCTGACTGTTGAATAATCCTTTTCTCTAAGGACCAAAATCACAATGGAGGGAAGTACATTTCTTTTTTTTTTCTAAGTAAGAAATAGCCATATACCTTTGATTTGGAAGTTCAGGAATGGAAAAAGCAAATATCAAATGTTCTTAAGATTCTTTCAGGTCTCCTTTTAATGTGCAGAAGAGGAGTTTGTGGATGGTCATGACTGAAGGCAACAGAAGGCATTGTTTTTCCTGGGCTATGAGTTTCCTTCCAGACTTAGGTCCAGTGCTCTTCAGTCAAAAGTACCATAAAAGTAGTCTGCAGGACTAAGGAGCAACAGAAATAGTTTAATTATCGTGTATTTCATGTACTCCTACCACTGATGTAACCACCTGTATTTTCTCATGGATGCCCTTTGGAAGACGTCTAGAAATCTTGCAAAAGTTTTGAAGCTCATGGATTTGGAGCCACCTGCCCTTTTTGGAATAGTAAGGCCAAGCAATAATTCCCAGGAATTAGCTGCTCAGCCTCTCCAGCAGCGCAGGGTCTCTCTGTTATGTCAGGACGGACGTGCAAACACAGAGCGTGCACGTAGGTAACTTGGAGGGAAAGAGCAGGTGGAACATAAATCCAGATCTCAAGGACTTTAGATCCTTTAAGGACTGCTTCTATGGCTCTCATAAGCAATGCAAGAAATAGCCACAGTTTAATGTCTAGACTAAGGGATGCTCTAAGACTGTATATACTCGACAGGCTCCTTCTCAAACTGTTCATCTCTTTGTATTGCCTGTTAATGGCAGAATCCTTCCTCATCGGCTCAATCCCACAAAATCTTATGTATGTGCTTAACTTTCTGAACTCTGAGCAGTCCCACTGACTTCAGCATAGCTGCCCCCAGTGCAAAATTAAGTGTACACATAAATCATTGCAGGATTGAGCCTTGAGTACAGCGTGGTGAATAGTTCTCTTCAGGAAAGCATTTATTTCCTGAAGGCACCATTTCAGCTTAAAGTTTTCACATATTTGTGTTATACTTAGTGAGTCAGTTGGGAAGCAGTGTTGAAGGACAACTGGAAATGCCCAAAATACACATTTCTAAGTAAAATATTTTAAATCTGGGGACATACACCCTCAAAGGAATTTAAATGCCACAACGATCTCTAAGAAAGAAGTGTCAAAGAAATTTGTACTTTTCCATCTCGGCCCAAATGAGCAGGGTAATCATCTGGGAAGAAGGAGATTGGAGTTTAAATTTCCTCTTTTCTTGAAAGTATGAACTTGAATTTAAGTCTCCAACACCTTTAGAAAATTATGTCTTAAACAATGGGCTGTGGAATCTGGAAAGGTTGCACAAGGCCAGGTTTATGAACCCAGTCCTCTGGTGATTTTAGTGCTCCCTTCCAAATGTTAAATATATGTTAGAAGTGACCAATTTAAAAAACCAAACCAAAACAAAAAGGAAAAAAAGTCATATTTCCAGAGTGATTAAAGGTAACGTCATAGCGTTTTATTTAATCACATTCTGTGCTGTGGCTGAAGCAAACAATAAGAAATTATTCCCAAAGATCTAGCTATGACAGTGGTGACTCACAAACAGGACTTTAAGGTACTCCCAGTGTCTAAATATTAAATATTTATTATAGTTCTATAAAATTTTACATTCATTATACTGCTTGCTTGTTTTGCCAGTCCTCAAGGGACTGAGAAGATTCTGTGTTTCCTTCCCCTTTCCAGCACATGAAACCTTTTTTCATAATACCCCTATTAAACCATACGTCTCCCCAGTTTCCCGTAGACTGTCACTGAGTCGTATTGGTATCAGTGCAGAAACTCCAGCTGAGCCTTGCTGATGTCAGTCAGAAAAAAGGTGGAAAAAAATTGCCAAACCCCAGAATTCTTAAAAATACTGCAGTTAGCAAGACTGTCCTTAGTCCGGTCACTCATGTTGAATCGCAACTTCCTTTCTGCATTTGCATGTTGATTGTCAATGCTTTCTTATCTGTCTGTATAGCATCATGCATATTGCCAGCATGACACAAATAAACGAGCTAATGAATAAATAATAGCAATCAATAGAAACAAACATACAATTGACTGGCCTCCTCATTGTTCTGACTGAATGAGATGCCAAAAGTAATCAAGCAGCATAAATTATAAAATATAAGTTCAACATTAGAAAGTCATTGTTTCAATATTTTAAGAAACCTGCAGTGTGAATAAGGTAATGTGGTGGCTATAAAACATTTAGACAGGTTTTTTTTGCTTTCAGCAAATGCCTATCTCTGCTCCCACTGAAGTCAACAATAAACCTCCTGGTGCAGGATGCCTTCTAAAATCTTCCAAAATGGTTTCTACAAAATAAAGTGTTTGCAATTTTTTTTTTTTTTTTACCTAGAGAAATTCTCCTCTGTAAGGGGTTGGTGTGTCACAGAAAACCAGTTTAACCCAGTTTGCCAAGGACCTGTGGACTTAAGAGACATGTAGTTGTTGACAGAGACTTTCTGCATGTGGATAAATGGTGAAATTCTCCTGTGGAAGTAGTTATTATTGTAATAATATTGAAATAACTGTTTTTAGCAAGTGCATTACTTCTTCTCTAGGTGCCTTTAAGCATTCCCACTCCTCTTGAATCTTTATCTGTCTTTTGTTCCTTTATATGGAGAAGTCCTATTTCCATTTGCGATGCTTGCCACAAACTAGATTTAATTCAATGATGCAGGTACTTCTCACAGCTTCTTTGTGTTCTTCCTATCTCTAATGACCCATTGGCCATATATTTACATGCAAGGAGAAACCCCGTTGAGAGCCACAATAGCTGTGGAAGAACTTTGCAGCATCCAGCACAAAGAAACCATGATGTCCAACCTTACCATAATACAGATACATTAAAAAAAAAAAAAACCAACCAACTAAATACACAAACACAATAGCACTGCATGAGTAATAACAACAATCACCTGTAAAGTGGAGGGTGCCTTGCAACTCCTCTTTCCCACCAGATGCCAAATTGTGTTTTATTAGACAAAGAAAGCTCCAGTGGACAAAACCCCAAAGATTACAAGGTGCTATGTTGCACCCATGTGTAATTGTTCTATAGTGCCATATGATAATTTGCAATATGTGTATATTGAAATAATACCACAGGGTATTTTTCTCTAGTAGAATGCATATCTATTGTTAAGTAACTGATGACAAAGGCTGGCACATTATTAAAGGCTGGACTCAGTTCAGAATTTAATATTCCCCTCACATTTGAAGCAATTTTCAATGTCCACAACTGTCATCTAACATTGTTTCCAAGTTGCAATTCAGTGGGAGAAAAATAGCTATCCATGTAGGGCTTCACAGTGACACATCTGTTATGTTATTTATCTTAAGTGCGAAGACAGGAATGAACCAACTTCCAGACTCATAATTCAGAACTGAACATAATAGAAATTAAAGGGAGAAAAGAAAAGGACAGCATCTTTGTGTGAATGTAGGTTAATGGAATATCATGTGAAACTGCTTTTGCCAGAATTACTCTCCCCAGTTCCTTCCAACTGTACTTATCATGATGTAAATCAGGAGGATCTTCATTAAGTGAATTGAATCATGTTGGTCCAAATGGCTGTAAAACAGATCTGAACGAGCCACAGTATCACTTCAAGGGGTCCGTCGCGTGAAGCCTTTCCGTGATTAAAATGATGGGACAAAATGGGACAATACTCAAACCTTTCAGACCGAAATGTGTCTCTCCTCCAAGGCAGCTCCCCAACACTCTATTTTTTTAAAACATTTCTCCCTTTGCACTTCAGTATTTTGGGGCTGGCCCCACCCACCCCTCACCGGGACTCGCAGCACAAAATTTCATGGAACTTCCAAACATTTCCTGTGGAGCAAAAAAACAAACTTTCTGAACTCTACTTTGCTTCGGGGCATCTAATCTTGAAAGTTATGTGTGCTGTTAAAAATTGGCTTTCAAATCATGGAACTAGGCCTTCAGGGATACTTTCTTTCTCTTCTTTTTTTTTCTTTTTTTTTTCTCTTCATAAGAAGTTTCATGGCTGCAGAGCCTCAAGCCAAAAGAAATAGTTGTACAGGCAAGTTTTCTACACTGAATCCTAGAGAACAAGAGGCATGCTGGGGTGCTTGCTAGGGGCTATCTCGCCCTCCCGCATTCACATGCCTCCCACAAGGCTCCACGTAGCTGATATGAAAATGAGTACATGAACTCCTGGGTGAACTTTTAAATTGGCCCTGCTTCTTCCTCTCACCTTGGCTGTTTCAGACACGTACTTCTTGTTCGAGGATGACTTTCCAGCTCTTTTTCACCCTTCTAAAGTCAAATTACATAAATGTATGAAAATGAGTCAGCTAGAAAGGCACAAAACCTCCCCAGTAACAACAGTTACCAGAATCCGATGGTCCCAAGACATTAGTTATCACTGCTTCTGTGCTGGGATTACGTTTTTTTCATCTAACTGGGATTTAGCAATGGCCTTTTTCATAATTTGTTGATATTTTGGGGAATAAGGTGGTCACCAGTCATTGCAGTTCCCAAAGAGCATTCTTCTCAGTACCAAGAACATTCCCATTATCGGTGGCTTTACTGTATATAGTCCAACAACACTGTTTGGCTCCTAACTGATAAATATTTCGAAAATACAGTTCTTATCCCCAAATTAACAAATCACTACTTTTTCTTGGTAATCTGTTATATGTGAGAGAGATAGGGCTTTGCTTCTGCTTGTGTTAGAAGACACTATTCTGTCACAGAAGACACTACACATATCTAGAATATTCTCTTTCCTACATTTTAGGGCCAAAAGGGATCACTATTCTTCTCTAGTCTGACCTCCTGCATAAAAAAAGGCCTTGAGATTTTGCATTGTGAGCCCTGAAAAAGAAATGCTTAAATTAAGCGTTTCGCACACCAAACAGGCTGTTAGATAGAAGACTTCTACTTTGGCAGTATTATTATTATTTATTGTATATTACGGCACTGCCCCCAGTTGTGCCTTCGTAATAAAAGACAGATTCCCTTCTCCTCTCCCTTCCTGACTTTGAGAAATTGCAAACAAAGGCACTGACCATGCCAAGCTTCACACCCATGGCGAATCTCACACACTGCAAACGTTTCCTCTGAAATCCACGTCTGTGCACAGACCAACGCCGATGATGCCGTAGTTATGTGCCTGTGCCCATACAAGCACAACGGTAGGGTCGGTGGGAGGGTTTAAGTACTTGCTTGTGTCTGTGGATACGATTTTTAAAGTCATAGAATTCACAAATGATTTCTTTTCCTGAAAGTTAAACAAGGGAAATCCCCTGGTTAGAAGAGATCGTAGCCAGTTCATGCCTCCACTGAACTGGATACTGGAAGGCAAGCGAGACGTTGCTTCGTGTTTCCCTATCCCAATATCCCACAGGGACAGAAGAGAAACTATTTCATACACTGAGGTGTCCTGGCACAACGCAGATACATTTCTTGCCCCCAAATCACCAGCTAGCAGCAGAACAACAGGGAAATGCATTTCTCCCTCTCCCAGGGTCATGCTGTTTGCGTGGTGGTCTGTCCTGCGTGAGGGAACAGAAGTACAAATATGCCATTTTCTCCTGTGTACTGATCTCTCTGTTTAGTTTACCTACACACAAAGTTTTTCAAATGCACTTAACGGGTATTAACTTGTAGTTCCTTACAAATCTCCAGTCAGATTGCTGAGCAATTATACACATACTTTCTGTTTTCAGAAACTCAGACAGAGACTCCAAGGACTAAATCAACCTAAGGTGCAGAAATTTGTTCTACCACAACTAATTATCCAATGAAAACTCTCAGTCCAGCAATATATCTGAAAATAGAGTGCTCGGAAAGCCAACCTAGTATTTCAGTCTATTTATAATATAAACCTTCACTATAGCCAATGTTGTTAAGAGGTTTTTATAGTATATAGCATGAAGTTTTGGTCTTTAATTACTCCTTTAATCTTTGCTGGGCTTGTTCCTGAGAACAAGTTACACTCCTGCCTTTTACAGGATAAACAGCTTCCAGGAATGCATCAGACTGCCGCAGGGGTCAGAGAGAGCATTTATTGAACACCGCTCTATTCCAGCCTAAATCCTGACTATCTGTTTTTGCTTAGTGAAGTGTAATTAATATAGCTAGTTAACAAATGACCACCCAAAAATTTTGATATTTTTTTTTTCCCCCTAGAGTAAGAGATTTTACACAAGTCTTCATTTGTTTCATGTGGCTGTTCTTCCACCTGGAAGGGTCAGCTGTTTGCAGGGATGTTAAATCCCTATATGCTAATATAAGGATTATGTTAAATATATGTTAATATAGGAGTTCTGGTAAGTCAAAAAAATGTACTGATGTTGTCCGTCTGTGTTGTCTGATGGATGGCTAATAGGACTACAGCATTTTTCTTTTTTGTTACACTTTCAGATCATAGCCAGGGGTCAAGATGGCACTTTAACTCCTGGTGCAAACTGACAGGAGGTTCTCAAAGGCAAAATCTTTTCCCTACTGTCCTGCAGTATGACAGGGAGCCACTGGAGATGTTTTTTTCCCAATGACACGCCATGTTCCCAACTCCTGGAAACACTGTGGAGGAACAACCCTACCATTTTCTGGATACCCTTGAAACATGTCTTGAGGTGCTAGATAATGGGATAATGACCCCTTGTTGCAATTATAGATCTCTCCTGTAAGAACAGAAGTCTTTTATTCACCAGATATCCCCAAAACATCCTTAAAAGAAGATAAACATTAAAGGAAAAAGGCATATATACTACTGTACATTTTTGACATTCGATTCAGAAACAGATACCACAGGTGACAATTGTCCACCTCTTCGCTCCGTCCACCTCAGCTTCCATTCTCAAACAAAGCGTGCACAATTTCCCTCATGGAAGATGATCCTGATCTGGAGATATATCCCCTTGCAGACCTAACCTCTCCTTGGGATTCAAATTAAAAACTCTCCTACTTCTTCAGGAGAATTTCTCAGGACTTCAGAAATGCAAATGACTCTTGAGCACGGCAAATTAGAGATACCGCCTTACCCACAACGTAATTGTTGGACATTCATTCACCCGTTGGAAGGAAAGAAGGTTTTTCTTGCCAGAGAGAGATTCAACCATTCGTACATAACTGTTGTTTTCCCCAAATCTCTATTTCATATACACTGATGGCTGACCTGTATTCATGCATTCAAGTGAGACTTCATGCATGTGGTTAGTTCTAAATTCTTGGACAAGGTTCTTGGACACAACTGTAGCTGGATAAGGATTTGACAGCTTTCTGGAGTGCTAACTTCATCCTGTTTTGATCAACATCTGCCTGTTGTAAAGTTATTGTGCAACACTGGAGAGTTACTGATTGGTCACCAAAGGCATATGGACCACATCGGTTCCCAACATTAAATTGGATTAAGATTTTAAATGGTGCACGGTCCCTGCATTGATTTTCTGGAACATGCTAAGTTTCATAGAAAGAGAAGAAGAAAGGAAGAGTTGTGAAGAAGTAATAAGAGGTTCTCACCGAGAGGTGGCATATGATAGAAAGAAGGAAGGTAGGACTGAGGAGAACTTTGTGACATTACTCCATAAGAAGCTGTGGACTACAGCTGAAGGACTTTTGAATGTGACTAGGAGAGTAAGAAGAAAAGGAAAACAAGATAGTGTGTCTGAGGAAATAAAGGCAGAAATGTAAGGCAAGGAAGGATATTCACAGAAGTGTATGTTAATAGTTGATAGTTGAATTGATTGGCTTAATAGTAGTGAAGGCAAAAACTGCTAAACCATGAGGATTAGGAGACCAGACTTACTAATGCAATGATTCTCTAGTGGTATTCCTAGGACTACACAAAGCCACAAGAGTCCTCAAAGCGTATGGCAAATGGTCTGTGCAACTCCACTTAAGAATAAAACACATTAAGTTTATCTCATACAGCTGCACAAGTTGCCTGTGATCAGCTTATTTGAACTGCTGGGGGTGACTGAGCTCATGAATGATTTGTATGTTTGTTCAAACGGGTTTTTAACTCCAAGGAGAGCCTTCTACACAAAGCTATCTGAATTGTTGTTTTCAATACTTTGTGTAGCTGCTTTTATTCTCAAAAATTGTTCACAGGCTAATACTGATTTCTGAAAAGTGATTTTTTCATAAACAGTCACTAATCAACTTTGACAAAGAGTTTCTGGACTATTCATGAATTCATGAATGGCATCTACTCACCACAAAATGTGCATTTTTACTTCAGTCATATGGTATTGCTTCTGTCCCCGGACTGGTCACTTAAAATGTAACTAGTGACTGGATGACTAAAGTATAATGGCCAATCTTGAACCATGAATGATATATAAATATTTGGAAAAACTTCATTTGGGGAACACAAGGGACCTGAAAACAGATTCAGCAGCAGACTGCAGTCATTCATATACTCATGAATAACCTCATGAGACCTGAGGACCAGAGAAGTAAATCCACATATTAATTTGTGCCTAACTTCATTTTGCTATTGCAAGGGCTCCAATCGAACCAGAGGGAGAGCAGAATTTACATGACAGGGTCATTAGAAAAAACACATAAACAGCCTTTGAAACAGAGATGAACACACAGATCTATCTCCTTTCCAAAGCAAGCATCCACCATGCTAGATTTGAGAGCTCTATAGTCAGTTAATGTCTCTTTCAGACTTCAAAAAAATCTTGGATTATTTTCTCAGCAGCTTCACTGTTTCTACAAAAAAGTGATAAATTTAATGTAGCATAATCTGGGGTCCGTTGAGCTCCCTGTAGGAGTCATGAGGTCTATTTTGAATCTGTTCAGGTAAAAGTGAACTCAAACCTAGGCTTCACATGGAGCCACCTGCTCCAACAACTAGGAATGCTTCATTTACAGAGGATGTGCAACACCAACAACTTTTCCTCCTTTCCCTACCTTTTAAAGACTAGCTACAGAAAGAAAGGACTCAGGCAGGAGAAAGCATTACTGTACTTTAGAACACCTGTAGAAAGAGAAAACTAGATGCAGGGAAGGTGGTTTGTTTGGTTTTTTTTTCCCCTAAAAAAGTAACTGATGGAGTTCAGGCTTATCCAATATAAGCCAGCAGCCCAGATAATATTTTCAGAGCTGAAATTTTGACTCTGCTCTGAGGAAAGGCACAACTCAGTATAGTTGAGCAAGTTCTATCAAAACAAAGTGATACAGTCAGGGATACAGTCAACATTCAGCAGACTGCAAATTCTCTCTCTGTCTGGACACCTGTGGGAGATGATGGTACACAGAAGCAGATCTTTAAAAAACAAAGTCCTACCAAGGGGGAGCAATTGAAATCCACAATATGCAGTCATCTGTTGGGTTATTTCCAGAGCTTTTCTTTGTCTCATCAGAGGCAACTGAGGGTTAAATGCTAACTTTCTTATCAAATTGTGAAACACAAAAAACCCCCCCCGCTCATGACAGCTCTGTTGGGGCCAAACTTCCCAAGGGTTGTCATGATAAGATTACGATAAGGATATCTAAAAAAGAAATATTCTAAACTAATGAGATTAAACAGAGTGAGATCATCCATTGATGAATTTATCCTGTGACCAAGAGCAACGTAATGGGATTAATGATGAGGATTTTTGATCTTAATAAGATGTGGGCTGATGCCTGAAAGAAAGTTCAGTGGTTGCAACAACTGCAGTGAGTCCCACGTGTAAAGACAACATAATAATGCTTAATTAGCAAAATGCCTTCTTGTGAAGAGAAGCCTTTGCTATCATTTTATGGGAAAGCTCTACAGAATTTAATGTACAACTATAATCTTCCTATCATTATTATTTCTACTTTCTGACTGGTCCATCTAAATGTCATGGAAACACTGTCTCCACAGCAAAGCTTTTTATATAGCTAAGGCATCCTCCCGAGTAGTCTTATTTGCTACTGGATATAATATGTAGAACTTCTAAAGAGGCAGATTTTTGTTACATGCTCTCTTTGGCCACAGGGATGCTTTTTCCCATGGTTTCACATCAGCATGTCATGGGCTTTTTTCTCTTACTTTGTGAGCTTAGTTTGAAGACTGTAAGGCTTAAGTCTTATGAGGACTTTGGACAGTCTCCTTTACCCTACCTTGGTGAGACTGACACACACTTTGTCACCTGGGGACATTTCCAGGAGAAATTCCTTGGGAAACTCCTAAAGGCTGTGTGTTACAGAGAAGTCCACCATGATCAGGGCTATGCTGGTCCCGGGGTGAAATTCATCTCACCTAGACATGAGCTGGTTGCCCTAGGTCCTCTTGGTGGTTAGTGACGAGAAATAGGGTATTCTGTAGAAATTAGTTTCACCAACATCAGAAGATTAACTTAGAATTATATGAATCATCTTTAAAAACATTCCCCTTTCTCATGACAAAGTGAAAACAGAGGGACTAGTTCAAGAAGCCAACTATATTTATTCAGATGATAATGAAGTACTGTTCTGTATTATGACTTGCCTCTTTTTCCCCAGTATGCGAGGTAGACTTGATCAATGTGATTGCTATTGTTAGTGAAACTACAGGGGTTTTATTGGAAAAAAAAAACCCACAAACCCAAAACTTTAGATTTCTGATTGCAAAATCTTTTTTGGGTCTCTTTGTGAAATGAGACACTCTCACAGAAGCTCCTTATTTGGTAAGAAAGTAACTAACTCTTTTGGGTTCAGGAAAAGAACAATTGAGCAAAATTTTATTAACTTACCGTAGCTCTAGAATAGTCTTATAAATATTGGACAACTGAACTCAGAGACATCCTGTAACATACTTCTCCTATTTTTGTATATGGGGAAACACAAACATCAAAAGATGACATTGTGAGCACTGTGAAATAATTGGTAATAATTATTAAAAAGTTCTCCTAAGGGGGCTCATCGTTAGAAGTCCATTGACATAAAAAATATAACTACGTACTCTCCAAAAGCAGGACGAGAGACTCCTAAAAGACATGGTTTTAATGGAACTCATTCAACAAAAAGGCACAGTTACAAGTAGCAGTCAGAGAGTGCATATAACTACATAGACAGTAAAAGGAAAAAAAAAATCTTGGCAAGTATGTGCTTTGAAGTTTTCCACATAACTACGCTTTCATAAAGAGAGGCCACGCACAGACTCTGTTGAACGCAAATGGCTTGTCTGAAACAACTCACATACAGAGAGCTTTCAGGGAGTATGTTTGACTGTTTTCAAGATTATATTTATGTTTCTGTTCCTTGCATGTGCTTAAACCTCCACATCTTTTTTTTATTGGCTTTGCTTGATTTAGACCAAACCCAGTTCTTCAAATAATTAACATTTTTACAACTCAAAAATCCTGTATAGGTACTTGTTTGCAGCTGAATTTCAGCCTAATCATATCTAAAATAATCTTAATAATAATCCTAAAGTATTTGCCAACTCTATCATCCATTAACTTTTTATGGTATGCAAACACTTCATGTTTTACTGACATATTCTGAAAACATGTACAGAGGGACTAACTAGGCATGGGAGCAAGGGAGTTATCCTTAATTTGTAATTTCCTGTTATTGTAAATTATACCTGCTCTGCATCTTTATGGCCTCCTTCCATCTTGAAATGTTACTATGTTACTTTTCTGTTTAACTTATGCACCTTGAATGTTGTAAAAACTACCGTAAAAGTCAATAAAAATGCAATAACATTGTGTCAATCAAAAGCAATGGAGCAATCTCTATTGAGCAAACAATTGGAAAGCTACAACTAAAATTCAATTGCACCATGTTGCAATTGATTAAAGATATGAATCAGAAAATTAAAAGTTTTTTTCTAGTTTTAGTTATTACCAGTTGCTTAATTTATAGAGCAGTTACTTTGATCCTATCTAGAGTCCTGTAAAGAGACTACCAGTACAAGCAGCGATACTGTCTTGTGTTGCTTCCATTAATATGGATTACCCATGATCATCCTAAATGCACAATCACTCAGCAGATGTTGCCACAATATAAGTCTGCTTCTATTCTGTTTATGTGATTACTCAGGTAAGAATTTCCTTTTTTTTTTTTTTTTAATCAGGAACAAGAAAACAGTTGTACTAAAGGTCCGTCCAGCTCAGTATCCACACCTGACAGTACCCTGCAGCAAAACCCCAGAGAAGAGCAGGATAACAAGGGAAGCCTAAGGTCATCCTTCCCCAGTATAAGCTTAGAGATGTGGCTCACGTTTGAAGATAAAATTTCTCACAGGACCACTGGAATGGATCAAAAGTTGAGCAGAGAGGAAGCCATCGCCTCACCGATGGGGATGGGGATATCTAAGAAAAGAGATTAGGTAGTTTCGAGGCCAGCGTGGGTATTTTTTTTCTGCTCCATCCAATTTTGGTCTATGACTGGGAGTAAAATAGCTTCTTCAAGAATCCAGACACCCTTTTGTTAAATATGGCAATTTGATTCTAAGCTCGTTTTACGCACAGCAGATAAATAAGCAATCATAAACTATGTCATCATAAATAAAAACCTTATGAGCTCAGGCAATGAAAGCCAATCAACAGAGGACACTCATCCCCAGTGAAAGCAACAGCTAATGCTCTGCGGTTCCTGGTGGATACTCTGTCATTGTATTTTAAAACCACAAGGAATTCCCTGTGTCATCAGCAATGACCACTTTATTGCTGGTGAATTAGGAAATGAGCAGGGCTAAAGGTGCATTTCAATTCCATGGACTCACTCATTTAGCCCATCTTCCAATGTAGGAAATCACCTGGTTATCTCATGGGCTTGGACAGGTTCAGAGAAGGAAAAACAGGCTCTTCCTTGAGTTTCAACTTACTCATGATACCAGCGAATGGTCTTTTCCTGCTCTTCTGACTACAGCAAGGCAAATTAAGGTTGATTATCAGTGAAAAACAAAGGACTGAGCTGATCAACTGTCACACATTTATGTCTATTCCTCTCGTTGTTTCAGTTAAAAAAATCCAAACCCCAAACAAAACTTCTTCAATTATTCCAGAAGTGTTACGCTTCCTAACATTTCCTAGCTTGAATCTATCTCTTTTTTAAAGAGCAAAAGTCTCTATTTCAAAGAAGATCTACTCATTTTTCATGAGACAAGCTTTTTGAAAATGAATGAATGGTTCCAACTTGAAATTAATAATTTTACTTATGTCTAAAAAAGCTATTTTATTCACCTTGGAAAGCCATATACACCCCCATCCCTACCCCCCGCATTTTTTATATCATGGAGTATTTTTAATGAATCAGAAGTTTTAGCAAACTGAAAGCTATGCTAATTTTGCATTTCCACTATCTATCGCGTGATAAACGCTATGCTGACTACCATCAGATGCATTAAATCAGACTCATTTAGTGTAAAAAGTGATCAAAATTCATTTAAACAATGCAATTTCTTTTGAAAGTATTAAAGGGGAGAAGAACAACAATTTCAAATCATTAATTTCTCTCTTGCTTAATGAATTATTGATTTGTGCTTCCCTTTTGAATGATAGTGCTCTGAAGTGATAAACATTGATTTGAACGTTTATACAAATATTGTATATCATCAGCATGTTATGGCAAGGGATTAATACATACCAAGATAGACCTGAAGGGATGGAATAACCCTCAAAAAACACTGAGGTGCCACAACTGTGTGCATGTATGTTGAGGGTGCATATGTAAAATATCAAATGGAAATGAAAGTAATACATCCAAGGGCATGATAAGGATGCAGAATTATAGAAAGAGTACATTTGGGTTAACACTGAGCGGGGAACCTTGGAAATGAAAAAATAATTACTTTTTACTACTAGTAATTCTTCTAACTTGACATTTCTTGCAACCACAAGTGCAGAGCTGTCACAGGATTAAAGGGAGAGCTCTCTTACACCCTACTTATGTTCAGAAGCTTTAGCGTCATGCACAGCTATTCACACCAATGGGAACTACACAGTCAAAAGACAAAAGAAAAGTGCTGAGAGCAGTAAACACATAGATAATCCTGTCCACCAAACAATTTTGCATTTCCTTTATGCACCATTTATTTCAGACAAAAAAGCTGCTGAGAGATTTACGTCAAAGTGATTTCCACAGCTCAGCTGCTCAAGGCTGGGGAGATGATTGAAGCGCTGAGCTACACTTTCCCGGGGACCTGTGTATACCCCTCTCCTGCCATGCCTGGGGGTGGGAGATCTCACATGCTCTCCCTCAGACAAATTCTTTTCTAGCATCAGCTAGGTGGGTTTTGGCAGCCTGGATGTGGGGAAAAAGCCTGCGGTTACTGAGAGACAGAGGGAAAATTCTCTTTCTTTTTTCCCTTGGACAGCAGTAGGAGCCCAGCACTGGTTGTCCTTCCTTTGGGCTGTAACGCCCAAAGTGGGCAGGATGGGAAGGTGTTCCACCATCCTTCTCCTGAGCCCTCCGCAAAGAAGGGAGCACCTCTCTCACATCAATGGGGTAGAAAGCAGTGCTCAGCACACACACAGGACCAAAGTAGTCAGATCTTTCATAACACAACCCAAAACATCCATATCCCATTCGAAAACACTCATGCTTGTCATGCAAAAATCCTCAAATGTGTATGGCTGCCCTGGGACAACAAGTTCTCATGCTATCATATACGTTCACAGCAAATTAGACTAATGACCTGTAACTATTACCCACCAGGGCTACATTGAGATTTTGCCTAGACGGCTACAAAGGGTGAGGAATAAATATCACTAACCAGATCCACGCACTCGAGCTCAGACCAACAGATGCAAATCGGGGCCAGGGAGACGTGGAAGCTGGGCTCCTTCTCTTTCTAACATCAGAACCAGCATGCCTAATTGCAGTTGAGGAGGTGTTACCCTTTATGCTGCTGGAGACCAACAACAGGGTACGAACCCTTAGAGTAGGAAACAATCCAGCTTTCACGTGAGCATCACCACATAGGCATCATTGGCCAGCTTACTATAAAACCCTGGCTCAATGATGTACCTGTAGCTAGAACCTAACATGAGGTTAATCAGGCTAGCCAAGGTGTACAAATAAAGATATTCAAATAAATTTGTCTAACCATCCGTATCACACTTTTTTTTTCCCATACACATGCTTTTGTGCATGGCCCCACTCTTTCAAAGTGCCTCTCCAGAGTCGATAGACTCAGTAGAATGAGATGCCACTGAAATTCTTGCACGAGACTGTTTCCCAGGAGTAGGTGGTTAATTCAGAGTTGAAACCTTAGCTGCTTCTAGTCTCACCAGAATCAGGTATCATATTTCTATCACTCAATAAAAATGAGTTCTCCATTCCCAGGAAATATTTCTAGTATTAATTTAGAGAATGAATCACTTTTTTGTGGTTATCAGTAAAAAACCTCAAACAGTCCATTTAAAACCTATTAGCAAGCATAAGAAGGCTAAAGAAGGCATAATTCATGTAATTTTTTTTTCCCCTTTCCACATATTTAACAGTGTTTTGGAACACGATCCATAACATACACAGCTCTGATTGTCCGGAGGCAGACCAACATCCTGCACCAATGGTCTTGCATACGGAGTGGGAAAATGAAACCTGAGACTTCAGTTTACAAATAGCTGGGAAAAAAATAGATCGCAGGGTTGAAAACTTGTAATCATTATGGCATTTGCATTATGACAAATTAAAAACTGGTATTCTAGGTTACAAACAGTGCTATAAAGCTGGTATTCTACACTGTGTATTGCAAGCTCATTTAAAATGTACTCTTCCATGACATGATGAGAACACAAATTATAATTAGGAAAGTAACCCAAGCAGAAAATTAGTCTGGAAGACTAGTCTGAGTGTGCTCCTGCAGACAAAGCCATCCTGTGTCTTAACTTTAGTATCTCGGTATAGGGAGAGATTGATGCAGAAGATAAAGACAAGGACAGATATGGCTTTCTGGGGGGGATGGGGTGGGGGAAAAGGCTTTGCAAGTATGATCTGTAGTGTTCGAGTCATGCAAACATGCACAAAGAGAAACCCCACCAGATTCCATGTTTGCAGAGTTACTCACAGCACAGGCTGTTTCAGC
Source organism: Haliaeetus leucocephalus (assembly GCF_000737465.1). Taxonomy (NCBI): domain Eukaryota; kingdom Metazoa; phylum Chordata; class Aves; order Accipitriformes; family Accipitridae; genus Haliaeetus; species Haliaeetus leucocephalus. The sequence continues at coordinate 40,250 of NW_010973302.1, read as the reverse complement.
TGCGACGTACAGGTCTATACCTGGATTTTTATTCCCATAATCTTATTCATAGGCAAAAAAATCCACATTTATGAGCACAGATAAGGGTCTGCTGACCCCACCCTGAACCCAGAGCCTACTTGCACAAGTAAATGTACCCAACATTTGTAATGAACAAAGGGTTAGTTATAAAGGTAGCGATCTGAGAAAAAATGTGGTTCAGAATTTCATTCTGAAACAAATGGACCAAAAAAAGAAAAAAAGTCAAAAAGTACTTGCTACCACTAAACGACAAACCAAATAAATGATCTTGAGAAACTTATAAGCAAGCAAGACACATACCTGAAAACATTTGCATTTAAGGTTTTCTATTCTAGAAAATATTTTGTGGGGTTTAAAAGCCAAATCATTCTGTACAAACCACTTGGTATCCCTGTACTTCATCTAGAGAGACTGGAAAAAATCCACCAATTGGAAAATTATACCTACCTTTTTTTAAGGTATCTTCTTGTGGAAAGGGGACCCGCAAAATAAACAGTTGTTACATTGCACTCAAAGGAAAGGATCATAATTTTCTAGGAAATCTTATTTGCTTTTTCTGTAAGATTTGGTTTTCTTGAGGTAACTGATACTACTTCTTTGTAAGGGCATCAATAACTGGCAGGATTTAGCAGATTTATCCTTATTTGGAAAAAGATAAAAAGGAAAACAAAAAACCTATTGAGGCAAGGAGCTATATCAACAGTTGCCATGAAAAAAAAAAATTATGCTCTGCTATAAGGGACCAGATTTTGGCAAACAAAATGCAATATTTGGCGATTCTGAAGTTAGGTGCCTACCTAAACCACAGGATTGTAACGAGTGACAACTAAGATGTGAGTGGTCTTATTTTCTCCAGGGACGGCCTGCGTCCATGCCTGTCTGTGCATGCAGCACCAGTCAAGACTTCAGCAAAACAGGCATTTTTAGAAGGGTGTGTAAAAACATTACCAGGTTACAGAATAACACACAACAGCCCCTGTGCTGTACACCGAGTCCGGCTCTTCTCAGTTACCATCCATGATCTGGTGAATTTATCACAATTGCTGCAGGTGTTACCCAAAATATGTACCCTGAACATGTCTTTGATCTCAAGTGTAACTGCATAATCCAGAAATTTGGTGTATCCCAGCATTGGCTTTTCCCTGGCTGTGTGCTGTTGTCCTGAACCTTTTCGGCTCCCCTGTCTCACCTGCCTCTGGCAGTACGGAGTAGAAACTTGAAAGTCACCCTCTGAGCACAGTTTTTACCCTGGATATTTTCAATACCCATTTTTAGTTTCTTTTTGGCTGAACTAAACAAAACAAGAGGAACGGAGGCTGTAAGTGAGAGCAGAAACATTGCTAGGATAGAGTTGCCCTCCTGGTTTTTGTGGGATAAACATTGCTTGACATTTAGGGCAACATATAAAGACATCACAACACATTCAACCTGACACAGCCTTAGACCCAAATCCATCATCCGGACTCTGCAAGAACCCAAATTATCTACAGCAGCTCCTGCTGGTCACTGAGGCTGTGCCACGTTTATCTAATCAGTACATTTTATTTGTATCTCCTACTCACAGGCTAGTCGGAGCATCTCACTTCAGTGATGAAACGCTGTGGAGATTCAGCTGGTGGTTGGTGACAGGGATAAGAAATCCAAACCAGGAAAAAGCTCCGGGAAGACTTGCTGGGACCTAAATGAAAGAGTATATTGATTAGGGATAGTTACTCATCTCATTTTAAATCTGGGGTGCATTAAGTTTATTTATTTCACATTAGTTCATATGCAAATTTTAAAATTTTTGTACTGCGTCCCATGTGTCTAAGAGCTTGGGAAAAGGGATTTATAATTTCACATACGATGCATGGTTTGAGACAGGGTGAATACATGACTTTAAATCCATCCCTGGTCGGAACCTTACCCAGGAGCAATGTTTAATACACACTTCAATATTATGCTTCTGTTCACTTGGAGGTGATTTAAAACCATGTCTGGAGTAAGCATGTGTTTATGAATTGTTGTTCAGGGTACAGATATTTCCTTAATCAGGCTGTAGAAGAAACCAAAAGTTTCGAAACCCAAAAGTTTCCAAAACCAAAAGCAAAAATTAAAGTAATATCTTATTATTGAAAAGCACATAAACACCTTTGCAGCCAAAACTCCCCTTTTAAACTTCATCATTGAGACATGTGTTGCGAATTTGCAGTGCCCATTTTGAAAACTTTCAGGCCTAGTATTTTTTTTGTTTTCAAAATGTCAAAAACATTTATAAAATGGAGGCACTTTCTGTAAAGAAAAAATTGGGAAAGGAACGCTAATTTGTATTTACTGCTTGTCAGAGCCTTCATGTGGGTTTTAGTTTTGATGGAAAGAAAACAATACACAATCATTGAAAACAAAAGCAGCAATGATGATGTACAAGATTTGGGCAACTGAAAGTTTTATTTTTGATTACTGATTCCTGATTTTTCATTCCTCCCCTATATATTTTCAGAGAAATGCCTTCTGGAATGTAGCTATATATTATAAGCTAATTTAATTTTAAACCTCTGGTTTGGTGACATTTACGGGATATTTAACACTTTCCAAAACTGTGACGGTATTTATATTCCTGGATCTAGTTTTAGGAACCTAATTTCAAGTTTAAAAATACTGACTCATAGGCTTCTCGAGATGTGTGAGAAATGTCCTTTAGAACATGCATAAGATGACAAGAATAAAGGTGTTGGGCTAAAAAACTTGGTCAGAGAAATAAAAACCCACCAGGAAAGCTGTTAATCTGCTCATGTAAAACTGCACGGAGCATCCTGCAACCTCCTTATGTAAAAAGGACATCTTGGGCTGTACAAAGACGTTCTGAGCTGGAACTCACTAAGTCCAGCTTAATAAGTCCTCAGTAAGTCCAACCTGAGGATGCACATGCTAGGGTGTAGCCAACACGAGGGGAAACTTGGTTATTAACATTTTATTATTGAACTAGGCAATAACACTTCCTGAAAGTTCAGTAATTCTATGTACTGGAGTTCCCCAAGTCCAAGAAGCAGGATATGTATTCCCTGTGAAAAGGATTTTCTATGTTGGCAGTTTTCAGAATACCTGGTCTTTGTCATACAGACCTGGATTCAGGTGATAACACAATATCTGATTTTATTATAAACAAAAAAACCCAAACAAAAATACTTTCAGTATTACAGTGGTTGGAAATAAAAAAAAAATAAAAATACTGAAACAGCAGCCCTTACAATTATGCTAGCAGACGGCAAGGCAGACCCAAAGGTCTTCCTTGCCAAAAGATATCTCATGATCTGAACTTCTTTTCAGGATTTTAGAAATTATTGGGTTAGTCAGTAGTTTCCTGAAAGCTTGAAAAAAAAAAAAAAAAAAATCACACTACAAATTTTTTTTGGCGAATTTTCCATTACTTGGTTAGATTGAAGAAATTAGAAACATTCTGCTTTCCTGGTGCTTTTCAGCACCTCCTCCTTTCCACCCTCCTACAGATTAAAAATGGTACGATATAGCAAGGCTGGCCAGAAGAAAGAATATGCAGAAACACATCTTAGAGCCTCAGGCTTTCAAACTCCAAAAGACAGGGATGAAGGCTCCAGACGTGCGTGCAGCCACGCTGTTAGAAGGTGTAGCCCCAAGATTACAGGTAGTGTCCAGTTCAGAAATCTTCCCTTAAATTTGAAACTCAGGCTGCTCCCTTGCTGCCTAACTCCTCCAGTTTTAATGAATGACTCTGTTATGTACCTGCATTGCAATATAAGGCCCTGCTCAGGCAGTATGCAGGAGCACTTTGAAGGACCCCTCCAGGCAAATGAGAACTGTGATTATTCTTTTCATGTTTAGCCTTGAAAAAATATGTGGACATATAGAGATGTCATTGCAGACTTCTTAAGTGAAATCTGTACCTACATTAGTGCTCTTCAGCAGCTGAAATAGGTTGAAAAGGACTAAGTTTAGAAAAATCTTAACTTCATTTCTGTCTTCAGAGTATACCCTTTCCTGTCTGACCTCTAAATACAGTTCCTGCAGCGCTTTGTCCATGAGGACCATTCCGTAGTCCCAGTGGTTGGCCCAACGGCCAAGATCCTATCTCTGGATATGGGCGTTACCCTTTAATTGCGATGCCCTTAATAATTTGCTATGCCCTTAATAATTTGTTTTAATTTTTGGTCAGCCCTGAACTGGTCAGGCCATTGGACTAGACGATCATTGTAGGTTCCTTCCAACTGAAGTATCCTAATTGCTAGCCTCAGACTCAGATTGGTAACTTATTAAAATCTTCCTTTCACTGATGTATGCAAATAACTCTTGCTCCAGAGCTCCTTGCCTTGGAGGACAGCTGAGGGAACACAGCTTTAAGAGCTAGACATTGTGAGGATGGGGGGGAGGTACCCCTGCCTGATCCCAGAGGTTTTCTTGACCTCCACCTGATATTTTCCCTTATCTCCATCTCCTGTACTGACATATAGATCTTGCTACATCATTTCTCTCCCCGACCACTATCGGTAGACTTCTCCTATTTACTGATTGCCTTATCTCTGCTACAGCCTCATTAACTCAATACACCCTGCAAGTTGTCATTCTCCCCTAGTCCCACAAGGATTTCTCAAGACAGTACGTGCCAATACAATGTCCAGGTGTGGCTGAAATGGCCCAGAGATATAGGATAAGATTAGTTCTCTGGTCTGCGACACAATATTATATCAAGCTGCATTATTCAAAAGTAAATTCCCTTTTGCTTTACTGCACGGCAACATTTGATTGCTTAAAGCTAAGCCATTTCTTCCGAAGGAAAGGGAGGGAAGCATATCTGTAAATTGTTTTACACTGCTTGTTTGCTAATCACCATTGTGGATCAGACACTACAGCAGATAAAGGCTTTTAACTTAAGCTGAAACCCAAAGCATCGTGACCGTGGCCGTAACAGCCGCCTCTCCTGTGCGGAGAGGGGAGGTAGGAGAAGCTGTAACACCATTCGTGGCTGGATTACCACAGATCAATGTCAACTGAACGACCAAATACTTTATTTCTAGTCTCTTTTGCTTCCTGTTTCTTTTTTATTATAATTTTATTTTTATCTGGGTATGCGGGTGCAAAAGCCAAACAAATAAAACATCCTTACTGAAAAGTAAAAGGAGAGAGGGAAGAGTGAAAAGAAAGAGAGGGAATATTTCTAGGGCTGGTTTGTGTAACACCGGTTCCAGCATGTCGCAAATCTACTGGTGTCCCTTTAAGAATACTCTTACCTTGGTTTATAAAAGCTAACGGCATTAAAAATACAGTAATTAACATGTTCATAATGTAAATGCTAATCATTTAACATGTCAAGCATCTTCATCCCCTCCTGAATCGATATGAATTATTAAAACAGACTCTTTAAGACCTTTAAAATCAACTCTCAAAGCATGCACTAAACAACCACACCGTTGGCATACGGGAGCACCAAGTTACAAATTCATGTGTTAGACTGTCTGACACACTCGTTCTCTTTGATGGGAAAAAACAAAGCCAAAAAACCTCCCCTCAAAATCTTATATTCAGAACTGCATAATCTGCATGCATAAGTGAAATGATTATTTTTTTCTCAGAGATTTTTCTAATTTTTTTTAAATGTAAACCTTATAGAGAGGACAAAAGAAAAAAGAAAAATAATCTATTAAGGTTACAGAATAAGTTTTTCCACAACAAAGTTGTGTGAAAATCCACAACGCTCTTGAAGCATTCAGTATATAAAGTCAATAAAAAATAAATCTAATAAAGTACAAGTTAAAGTTCCAAGTTTTAAAACAGATTCTGTCAATATTGTTATTGGTCATGAAGAAAGCTGTATATGCATTTGGAAGTTTATCTTAAATATAAATAAAGACTAGTTCTTAAAATAAAGGTTATTCCCAAGTTTACTGCAGAATAGGCAAGAAAAACATGTATTTTCAAACATCTGTAAAATAGAGAAGGAATTATTAGATGGATGGATCTTACCTCACGGCCAGCTTACGACGCTTCGAGAGTCACAAAGTCTCTTTTGCATATATATATGTATGTAGAGACAGCCAAACGTCTGCATCAGATGGCTGTTTCCTGGTCAACCCATTGAAAGAAGATGGCAGATATGATTTTTTTTTTTTGTTACAGATACAAAATAAATGAAGTTTTGCAATCGAGTACAAAACCCATCACAGAAACAGTGGGTCTCAAATACTTTCCTATCAAATTGCACAATGCTCGTGTTAACATCTTGTTCTACTTGAACAATCAGATAACGGACTGGATGTTAATAGACCAGAGGTTGTGCTTGCTTTGGGAAAATCTTCTATGCCCACAAAATTAATGGATAAGCATTTTTCACAATACTATGGTACTTCACTACAGCTAGACCAGCTTTTCAGTGGAAGAAAGAGAGCACAACCCCCCTGCAGTGCATACAGCTGGATTAATTTATACCAGCTGGGAATTTAGCCCTCATTTTCTATAACTTGATCCACCTGATCTCAGGTATAAGTTGAAGTTCCACCTGGGCAATGCTAGATCCCTTCTTTATTGTGAGAAAGGAGGAAACTCATTTCAGAGAGGTTAAAATTTTACAAAGTTTGTGTACTCAGGAATAATTTATGAGGGGTTATATGTCTGATAGGAGATAAGAGCTCAGGTACCTTGCTTTCCTAGCATGAAAAATAGGTCTTAACCTCCTACCACCCCCCTCCCCCCCCCAAAAAAAAAAAACCCAAAAAACAAACAAAAACACAACTAGGAAAAAGTTCAGCACACTGTCTCAGATGCTTTGAGATTAGCACAAATTACAGTCAAAGGGCAAACAGAAGATGGAGAATTCCAGATCTGGGCCAAAACAAGTCAACTGCAGTTAGGGAGGCTTTTCATGCCTGTCAAAAGGAAAAGAAGCTACTTTATATTTGAGGGACATGTCCTGCTGCCAGTCCTTTGTGACTTTATAGCAAAAGCTTCTTTTTGCAACAGGATATCAAACAAACATGAGAGATAGGAGCATGGTTTAGTGTTTTCGAACTCATCTAATGGAAAACATTACCTCCAGACCACTCTTGGTAAGCTCTTAAACCATTCTGGCTGCATTTTTATTATTTCTGAGAACTCAGAAGTATCATTACACCAAGACCTTTGAACTCCTATTTGAATTTCCCAAACTGTTAAGGCTACATAGTAACCAGATCGATGTGGGCACTTGATGCTCTAATACCTCCTTCTGAAGATAAACTCAAGACAGACTTTGAAGTTCTGTGAAAGGTGGGAGAGCTGAAACAAAAATCTTGCTAGATTTCCCTAGCTTATCCTCTCATGACCTAAGTGTGAGATAACTGTTCCTTCCTTTTTCAAAAAAAAAACCAACCAAAAAACCCCCAAAAAACCCAAAACCCCAAACCTTACACACCTGCAACAAATGTTCCTAAAGTCAGAGATCCAGGTCAAAAGTTTGACATAAGAGCAAACGGAATTAAAATGCAATTAGCTTTTATGGGATATTATTTGTATTGCTCTTTCACAACACAAAGCGCATAGAAGAGCAAGAATTAGGCTACAAGTTTACCCAAGTAGTTAGGGAAAATACGTAAAAGCAAGAAACCAAACACCACAAGGAAAGATTGGGGACAAATGTGAACCTCCTTGGCTGCGAGCAGTGCCAAGAAGTATGCCCAAACGAGATTTTTCCTTTTTTTTTCACTGATGGGATAGGACAACTGTTGAGGAGAGATGAGGTGAGGCTGAAGCCATGAAGAAGGGGAAGGAAGAAGAGAGACAAAGAGGGGAGATGTTACAGTTGAAGGGGATGCTCTTTGGAGGTGATGGCTGAGTTGGTCACTGTCTAAATATAACCAAATAGTCTGATCCTTAAACCACTCCAGGACTGTAATTACGTAATGGAAATAACAGTCCTGAATGAGAGGGATAGCGCAGAAAGCCCTCAGTGCAGGTAAAACACAGATGTTGGAAAAAAGAATCTTCTATAATGCATTACAAATCCTCACAAAATAGGAGACCCCAGAGCCTGTCAGTATAAAACTGATCAATAGTTAAGTGGGGTATGCGAGAATAAATAGGAAAGGGTGGTACAATGGATTCATTTGCTCTTTCTAAGACTCCTGATACTATGAATTCTTGAGCCGCCCAGGAACTTACATCACAATAATGTTGTCTTGTACTAGATGATTTGCTACGATTTAATCTTGCAGAGATGTAAATGGACACAGCAATATCAGAATGTAGTAAAAGGATTATCATCTGGAAAAGCTTACATTAATGGCATGAAAAGCGGACAGGATAGAAAGCAAGCAGATACAATAGGGTTGTGATGAGATTACTTGATCATGCATAACTCCAAACTGAGTGTCTTTAATATAAGGAATTATTCTTTAGGGAAAGAAGCACTGAGCAACAGAACATATTGTTCATTTAATGTCCATAATTTTTTCCCCTAAGATTTGGGTTTTAAAATTATATCTTTCTATTCTATAACAATGGTAATTTGCTTATTACCACATGAGGAAATTGGTGATGAAGCACAGCCCTTAAGTATGCATGGCTATAATTTAAGCAAATACAGTATCAAGGCAAGGTATTAATATACAAGCCAGCTTGGTAATGTCCAAGTTTAGATTTTGTACTATGCAAAGAAGGAATCAGGAAAAAAAAATAAATCTAGACTTTGCCTTATGCCTTGCTGTCAGCTTTGAGTATCTACTGACTTAGCAGAGGTAGGGCCAGTATTTAGTCATTTCTGTAGAAAGTTACGGTGAGTGACATGTCTATTAGGGATGCAGATATGGTGAACTATACAGTATCTGCAGTGACAAACTATCTGCTGAGAAGAAAAACCATGTGGTTGTCAGGCATATCTGATCCTCTAATTGCACATATGCACACAGACATTGTTAAAAGAAGGGGTTTCTCCAACAGAGAATGTCTCCAGTAAGATTAGACTTGCAAACCTCTGTAGATCTGTCCATTTTAGGGTATGAAGATTAATTATTTTAAATTTTAAAAGATTAATTAACACAATGGTCTGGTATTCTTAGAGATGGGAAGTTAAAAAGAGGGACAGGGAAAGCAAGTGAAGTCACACAGCAGCTCATTTAGAAGACCAGAAAAAAGCTAAGGCCAACATCCTTCAAAGCTGGCCACAGACCTGAAGTCAAGATTAGCACACTGGAGGAACTCAGAAGTTTGTAAATTGGGCTTTCAGGTGTCTTATTTCTGGCTATGGCAGAACTTTTGACCTCATCTACCTTGGAATCTATTGTCAGCCAAAGGAGACCTGTCATCTCTGAAAATCAACCTAACTTTATTCCCTAATGCTCTTCAAGATCCTGTGCACAAGTCTGACTTACAGCAGATATGACTGACTTCACAAGGCAGACACACAGAAAACTTGAATTCAAGCTGAAAACCTCTTCTGATTCTTCTACTACACTGAACAAAAGAATCAAAACTGTCATCCCACCTGTTAGTTTTGTATGCAAAATAGATATTAATCATGTATGTCACGTCAGTGAAGGTGCTAGGTCATTAATGTTGGGATGGAAGGACATAGAAAGAAGTATATATTGCAGCAGAGCTCTGTGTCTCAGAGGTCCACCTTTCCTGGAAATGTCTCATCATCCCCATGAGCTGTGATGGTCCCTTTTCCAGCAGGTGACATGAAAGACCAGACTCATTCCTGCATCTGATGCTGTCTAGGCTATGGCAAAAGATATGGACAAGATCTTTTTATCATCCCTCCTGCCTGATGAGAGGGAAGATGCTTATGTCATTTTTGGAAAAAAGCTGCATGCTGCTGTTACAGAGGTTGGGACTAAAGGACTGCCAGACCAGTGACTGCATTTACATATTGTGAAAAGGGAGATGGGGAGAAATATCTGCTTGAGTAGAAAGAGAGGGAATCATTCTTACCTGAGCCTGCGCTTGGGTGGGATTCCTTATGTCCCTTCCCTGACGTCAGTGATTTTAGATCTTCTCTATGTGAAAAGAAGGCTCAAATCCTTCCTGAGCTCCTTGACTCTTTCCAGCCCATCATAGCCACTCCATGTATCCAGATTGTCACCAGCAAGAGTTTAGTCCTCAAGTCCTGCAGGAGGACCGGTCTGTAGAGCTCACACGGCTCCTCTCAGATCCAGTCTAGCAAGGAGTCAAGGGTACCAATCCATAACAAGTTGCAAGATGTGCTCCAGAGAGCAGAAGGGCTTGGGGACAGTTTTCAGTACAGATTTGCAGTCCTTTAGGACTTTTGCACGCATGATCTGAATACTCTGAACTACTTGGCTGTCATGACCTTAATCTTATCCAAATCCACCCCAGCAGGGTCTATAGCTGCGGCTGTAAGGGTTATGCTGGATGGAATAGGGGAAGCCAAGTCAGATGAGTCACACTGAGGTTAGAAACCTGGTCATGGTACCTCCATACATTGGAGCCAGTTGATGCCAGGGAAAAGCAACAAAACGCACACAACTCTTTCTTTCATGCCCATTTTTTTCTTGGCCGAATGCAGTGGCAGTGCAAGACCTTGGTGACAAGGTTGCAGGAAGCAGAGGAAATCACAGGTTTTTCAATTTGATAGACTATCAGCAGGCAGAGTGGCAGCTCAAAGCTGGAAGAAATGTACCACGCTGACACTCATATGCCTCCTGTGAGCCGGACTCCTTTATTCTGTATAGAACAAATGTTCATTGTGGGATCAGTCGGCAGGGCAAGGAGACATTAAATACCTCCTCCTGCTTCCCAGCAACACCAGTCCTACAATGAGGGATCATCTTGAAATCACTGCTCCTGCAAGGAAAAGACCTCATGCATCTCCCAGTGCTCATCTTTTTTTCTGTGGAAACACTGTTATTTGAAGAAGAGGAGACTGCTTTAAACAATTTGCTCTGCTCTTACTGTGACAGAGTTTTATCTACCTGTCTTGCTATTTTTCATGCAAGTTTTCTGGCTGCCCTGTGTCTAAATTCACAGAGCTTAACATAAGCCTCACAGCTAGGAAATAACCGAAATGTAAGAATACAAAGTTATTGGATCTCTGACTTCAACCAGCTTCACTGTGGCTCTCCGCACCTTGCAATTTCACTTCCATCACCAAAATCCTTCACTGAAATATGAACCCTAAAGACAGGGAGCCTCACATTGTAACAGAAAACCACTGCTTTTCTGGAAGCCACCCATGAGTGAGCATTTCAGTGTGTCACTTCTGCATGATTTTTCAGGTGAAAATATTAGGTAAAATAGTATCAATATATTCAGGCTGCAACAATGCCTCCCACAAAAAAATTTCCAAAATTTTCTTTAATCTTCCCTGAGGAAATTATTTTTTTCAAAATTAAAAAAACTTTCTTTTCCACGTGAAGCATCAATACAAATATTAACTCCATATGAGACATTGGTACAAATGAAATGTGTAGAGTGATTGAAATAGACTTTGCTAAAACATGGTGATGAGCTAAATTCCATCAGCTGTCTGCAGTTTTCTGGAAAAGCTCTATTTTATTTTGGTGTTGAGATAAATGTCTGTTTTTCCTTTACTTCTCATTTAGCCTCCTGTAGTACCAATACAACATACATGCAGGGACAGATGATTCCAAGGAACAAAATCTTTAGGACTTCACCTGCCCTAAGGCAAACAACTCGTCGACTGGTTTTAACCAAAGAGTTCTTGAGATCTAAAACTCTCGGTCCACAGTTTGCTCTAATCTGGCTGGTATCTATCTCGGCTGGGATGTGGCGTGGCTGGGAGTCTGGCACCAGCAGGGTTTTATTTTCTGCTCAGCCTCCAGCAAAATTCTTCTTGATTATTTTAACAGTTTTGACTTCGGGGACTGGCGTATTATTTTTGACTCTAAGGGAAGATGGACAGTTTATAGCAGAGGGCCCTGGGGGACCTGCATTTGGAACCATGCTATATCACAGGTATTTGTTATGTGGATACTACTCTGAGGGCCAGCTTCCCTCTGCCTACATCTTCCGTCTGTAAAACAGGAGGCATGCAGCTATCATCATTAAGCTGGAGAAGAGCTATCAATTAGAGCAAGAGCTGGCAGTCATGAAATCCATACAACCACCACATTTTTTTCTATTTGCCATTCTGTTTCCGTGTCCACTAACTATAGAGGCTCCTAGAAAAACAGGAATGCAGCTGTCTTCTCACTGCAAGTGAGGTCATTCAGTTTGGTAGGCAAAAGAAATAAACAGCTGAGAGAGCTCTGAAGTGGAGGTTATGTTTCCTTTGGAGCTGCTGTTTATAATGTGCATGCTGCAGAAGATGCTTATTTACTCCCCTTAGAATAGCTCCTGCACTCAGAGCGATTTTTGTTGTGCTGCTCTTACGGTCCTCAGAGAACAGCAGGGAGTATCCTTTTTTTTCACACAAACCTTTGAGAAGCCACTTGAGATTCAGGCCTTCCTTAACAGAGCCCCTCTCTGCCTCTTGGGAGCAGGAGGACCTGTACCACCACCTCCCTCTTCCTGAAGTCTGTAATTTTGATTAATTAAAAAAAACTTTTTTTTTTTTTTTTTTTTAATTAAAAAGTAACCATATGGCTTCCTTCTGGTAGGAAGTGCAGATAATAGATAAGTGGCTTCAGACAGCAATATAACGTACAACAGTTCACGCACAGCCTTCACTATGTTTCATCCTCCCCTCCACCTCCCTAAAGGTTTTTTGCATCTAATTATACACAGCTATTGAGACACAAACATCTCTGCAGGCACTTTCTGCTTTAACCTGTACCTCTATGGAGACCACCGGGGCATACCAGAAACACTGTTGTGTTGGTCTTTCATTTAACTTACTTGCTGTAAATTAAACCAATAAAAATATAGGTTCAAAAAGAATCTTTCACAGGTATGAGTGGTTGCAACAGCTACTTGGTAGGTCTGTGGTAAGAGATGGACTAGATCATCTTGGGAAGTCTTGTGTCATCTTGCTTCCTTTAAGTAACATGTTGCTCTGTGTCTAGGCTTAATTTCCCTGGAAACAATACCACCAGGGGATCAGGGCACTTCCTAATTTGCGTATCAAATTTCCGGTCTAAGGAGATATTTTACTAGCTGATGTTGGTAACCTTGTTAGCAAGACTTTACAGGACTTTGCAAGAATGACTTGACTTACCACAAATACTTCCTCTTGTAACATAAGAATCTTTTGGTCTAGACACAGAAGTGGCAAAGGATATATTGTGCTAGCACATGTAGGAGAGAGCAAGCTCGGCACATAAACACAGGTTTCCCACTGCCTGTCTGGCATTCATGAATCTGGTTAATTTGTTAGACATTAGAGAAGAAGATTGCTGAGAAGATTCCCCCATGTATTGCTAAAAAAGAATAATCTCCTCAGCAATGTATGGGAGGCAAACAGACTACAAAAGTTAGTCCTGATTTCGCTGTCCTTTGCCTGCTGAATGCTAACTTAGGGAGAACAGCTCCATTAAAAAAAAAAAAAAAAGAGGAAGAGGTCTTGCCTCGCCCTACAGTTATAACTATGGTACAACTGGGTATCGGGAGTGTGCCTCTGAGCACCCAAAATGCACTTTGTCATGAATACCTTGCCTCGTCCTGGAGCTCCCCAGCCTGTCTTTGAGTAGGGGAGACAAAGGACTAGTCTGAGATGATGGACTGACTTGGGACAAGGTGGTTGTCTGAACTCTTACCCTTGACAACAAAGTATTTGACTAATTGGTGCAGCAGCTCTCCAAGTGGGGGTTTTAGGTGGTCCTAGAGATACCGCAGCTCAAGGAGCCCCGGCTGTGCCCAGATCAATCCACAGACACTATCTGGATGCAACTTCAACAGACACTTGTAAATTGTCGCTAGAGATTGTTCCTACAGATACAGAAATTGTCACATAGTAGTTTTTTGCACATAGTCTGGAGACATAGCATACGTAGTTTAAGCAAATTAACAGCAATGGATCTGGTGTGGTCATGTAGGACCATGGGCCGGCTGGGTGTAAGGACTGAGCAAAGCAGCAGTTTGCTGACCAAACCACTCATCAGGGTCATCATTCCTGTGACTATTAGAGTAACTCTTACAAGCACGAGGAGTTCTTTCCTTTTTCTGTTAGAAAGCGGCATGCCGCCAAACTCCTTTATCCAACCTCGGATCACTTCATCCAGTATGGTTTTGGCTTAGAGATTGCCGGCACTATTTTCTGCATAGTGCTTAGAAAACAGGAAAGAAGTGTGAAGACCTACTAGCCAATTATCCTGCTAAGCTGGTGAGACAAGCCCTTAAGACTAATGTTATTTGCAAAGTACTATGGGAGTATGCATGAATTACCTGAAGCATCCTGTAGGTGTGAGAGGTTCTGGTTAATCTGATGGGAGAGGCAAGTGCACACACATATGTGTATGTATGCACACAGTGAGAAATAATAATAATAATATATGAGTAAAAAGAGAGAAGGGAGATTCTTTTTCCTGAAAAAGCAGCCTCTGAATTTGCTCAGTGCAGTGCTATTCTGGCCCAGAGCAGCTGCAGAAGATGAATTCACTGAAAAACTCATGTTTTTTTCTCCTTGACCTGGAACCTTTCAAAAGTGTTTGGGAAATGCCATGAAGGAATTTGTCCGCATGGAACTTTCCAAAAAGTGAAACAAGAGATGCTTCACACTCTCGTGTGAAGAAAGCTTATTATATCTGCTCTAGGGGGGAAGGAACATGTAACACATACACTCCTGCAGGAGATGAAATTCATTTTAATTAACGGAGACCTCAAAAATCAGTTACAAAAGACGTTAATCAACTAACCAACTTTCTGTGGTGTTGATTTTACCCACTAGCCCATGCTCCTTAATAACTCAATTTTGTATGTGTAACATTTAACAGTAGGGACAATATCAGGACTCAAGTTAGAAAACTGCTGCCAATAGAAGGTGCTGGACCCTGTCATTAAATCAAAGCATTGGTTCCCTTCCTATTACCCAGAGGTTGCTAAAGGATGATTTTTTGGCAGGGAAATAGAAGTAAAATAAATAAACTGTCAGAACTGACTTTCTTCCTTTCATGGTTTGTGTTAATTTATGGAAGCATGATGGAATTAATGGAAATGTGGCTGAGACATGACACCCTGCTTCTGTGTCAGACACAGGTAGCCTGTAATATAACATACCTACGAAAATATCATTAGTTTAAGAAGAACAAGGAATAATTTGAGTATCAGAACTCATTAATTCCAACTGCCAAAGTGTTTGTCTCCCGCACATTGGGTTAAATAATACTGAACACTGAATGAATGCCTTACCAGACACTGGAGAATCCACACAATCCCCTTGACTGAGAAAAGGCCTCTTTGCTGTCTTGGGTTTAGAGTATTTCTGATTCTCCCATACATTTTTTTATTCGTTCATAATTCTTTTAAGTCCGAATGTTTAATTTGTTGAATTCTTTCTCTTTGGGGCAATATTAATCAGGCACCTTCCACCACTCAGCCACTTCTTTCCAAGAATGCTGTGAGGACTGGGTAGCTCTGACAGCATCACTCCTCTGTCAGATCTGCAGCTGATGAATGGATCCAGCAGTTATTAAGTGGGACTGACAGACACAATGATCATCCAAGCCCCATTTCCTGAAGAAACCAGGCTAAAAATTCTTCAGTAATTATCACTAATTGGCCAGGATGCATCCCCAGTGTTTAATGAGGAATATTTAACATGATATTTATGTTCATCTTTTTTTTTTTTTTTCCTTTCAACATTAAAACAATCTTTTGTCTTTACCTCACACCTTCCCAGTGGTTCTTCCAAAGACCTGCCTCCCTAAAGCAGCCACCCAGGGCACTTCTCTGTCCACTTTCCTTGAACAGAGCTACTAGGAGTCTTTTTAATAAACAAGATGATCTTGGATAAGATAAAGATAACTCATGGATAGTTTGGGTAACTATCAGCCTCTGGCGATAACAGAACTGTTTCCTTAGGTAGTCAAAATGAGCAGGTAACTGAGGCTTCTAACGACTCCAACAAAAGTGAGAATGAACTTGGATCACAAAGCCACCAGAACCTGGAGGTGGAATTGCCTTTATCTTTCCTTGAGCAAGCTGAAACCATCCACCCAAAGGTTTGGAGTCTCTCATGCTATGTTTTACTAGACCATGGAAAAGAACAAGGGGTTTAGGTAGAAACACCTCTAATTTACTGGAATGGAAAGCAGCAAGACCCCCTTCTGCTCTTAGGAAACACTCTCTGAATAAATATAATACTGAATCCAAATGAAGGCATCACCACTCTGCAGAGCGCAATCCAAGCATATTTAGATGCCCATTTGCCACTGAGAGTCAAGCCTGGTCGCCAGGACTGCCGCTCATGCATCGCAGAATCAGTTACAAACTTTCTGTGTATGTTTGTACATTTAAGTATGCTCAAATTACCGTGTATGAGGTGAAATTCAGTTGCAGCTAAACAGCTAACAGCAGCTCCATGTTTCTGTGCATTGTCACTGTTTCACAGAGTGAAAAAAAAAAAACCCAAACAAAAAAAGTTTTGCAATTGCAAGTTGTAAAATAAATATCTTCAGAAAAGAATCTTCTTAAAATTTGAAAGGGAACAGAATGAAATCTCCCAGACCAGTCATTTATATTAAATTTGGAGATGGCCATACATCTACGGATGGGGAAGAGCAGGAAAGAGGGATGGTTATTCTGTGAGTGCAGGTGGAGTGGGAAGCACTGCTGTACATGTACCTCTCAATTCCGTAAAATGGGTTTCGACACTGCTCTGTGCGATAAACCATGATGTTTGCATTAGGCCATAGTTTAACAGCTACTGACACATAAGGATGTCATGGTACAAAGAGAATGGCATCACAGTATGGCTTGATTGCATTACAAATGACCTCAGTAGGACCCTAAAAGTGGTTCTCTGATATTCTATTAAATAAACGTAAAGAACAATAAAGACCAAAGGGTTATTTCCTTGGGGAAAGTGAGGGGGTTAAAGGTGTTTACTAGTGAAGGAGAGGGGAGAGAGACCAGAAGAGTCTCTTCCAAAAGGACTGCTCCAGGGCTGCAACACTTCATCGCAGTCAAACCGAATGGGCCAGGGCTGCAAAGACCATGTGGGAGAGATTTTTAATAAAAAAAAAATATATATATATTTTTTGGTCTTGCAAAGAACAGCACATGGCACGGATTTAATGTGGTAAAAGAGCAAGGTATCAGTGAGAAATTGCTTTTTGTGAGTGACTGTTTCAGTTGTTCAGTTGGTTATAAGGCTAATGTTTCCAGGAGAGGATTCCTGGCTATCACAAAACTATACTTAATCTTATGCTCTTGACTTCAGCCTAGCTCAAAGCAACAAAAAATGCTGACTAGAGAAAAGAAATACACATTTTAAGTGTAATTTTATCATTTCTATATTTCTTTATTTCTAAAAAGATAGAGTCCAACAAGTAACCTATTATTTTCTTTGAGAGACTTGGCTTGTGACATTTTCATATAACTCAAAATTTTCAACATCTGTCTCTAATTAAGAAGCATTTTCCTACTAGGAACAACGATTACTGTGTCTGAAAGTGCTGTTACATAGATATGATTCATATCTCCCTCCTAAGAAGCTCGTCTTATGCCCTGAAATTCGAGATTTGTAAATCCTTTAGCTAAACATTTATATCTGCTACTTAGCCCTTGATTGTGCAGGTGCTTAAATTTGCAGTGTTTTGCTGAGGTTGATCTGTAAATGCATAACAGACGTGTAAGTGTTTTGCAAGTCTGGGAACTTTCTGTCAAGGCTTTTCCAGTTCCAGGTAATGTATTGAATTCTGTCTCCTGTGCAATACATTTTACAGTAAAAAATGCCCCATGTGAAAAATTAACTTCCTGCACTGACTGCCAACCCCTTTCCTCAAATTATAAAATAAGCAAAGAAAGATGCCTGATTGAAAACAAAAACAAAAAAAAAAGAAAAGGAAAAATGGTTGTCTAAATTTTACGTTTAAATAAGCATTAAGGCATGTTTGGTTTTTTGGATTGGGGTTTTTTTGTCAGCTAATAAAAAGAACCTTTTCCTATATTATACACTGTGGAAGACTGTATCAGGAATATAATCTGGGCTGTATTTATTTCTGCATACAATTCTCTGAGGTGAATTTATTTAGAGATTAAGATGACCTCTTCCCTGACAATTCCATGCTGCTTGCCAAATGTTTGATGGGAGAATGATACACGACAGTGCCATGTCCTTCCCTCACATACGATAATACATAATAGCTGTATACAACCTTGGAAAGGACACTGTTGTGCTTCAAATACATATCTGCACTACTCTAATTAAAAAGAAAGGCAACTAATTTATTGGTATGGTTTAGCACAGACAGCAGTGCAGCACACAGAAAGGATTAAAAAAAAATAAATGTAAAAGTCACTTATATATATATTAAATATACAAAGCAAAGGGGAAAGCCACCGCTGGTATGGCCAAGAGTCCTCTATTTAACTCTGAGGGCTGAGCAGGCTTTGTGCATCATTTTTTCTCCTGTTTTAGTACACGACGAATATATACAGTGTGGAACTCCAAGTCAGGTTAGATTTATCATGTATTTCTTCTCTCATTTGGGAGCAGACAGGTTCGATGGAGAGACTTGGGAGAAACTGTGTTCCCTCACACCTGCATATCTACCAACGCCATATCAACTTAACAGCAGCAAGCCCTGAAGCTTAGCAGAGGTTCACTGATAAGGAACTTCTTTTTCCTTAGTTGCGTCTTATTTTGTGATGATTAAACCTTCTCACCCTAGAGACATGGTGGAAAATGCAAAACCCAATCTCTTACTGTTTCTCAATGAGGTGCTTACATTTAAACCAGATTAAGAAAGAATAACTCTGATGAGCACATTAAAATCAGGGGAAAATAGTAATATTTGGCACTGCTGAAAAAGAATTGCCAGCAACCTTTTATATATGGCTTAATATGGCCAAGTGCATTTTTTTCTGAACCAAATGCAATTAAATTTTATCAGTGTGGTATTATCTAGCAGAGGCAAAGCATAACACTTTTACATTGGTATTTGGCTTTTTTGTCCTGAGCTACTGTCTCTTCCCGTTCATGTCTGCTTTGTAGGTGGGTGAAATCACTCTTGAGTTGTCTCCGAACAGACAAATCTGTGTCATGGCTGTGTGGTGATGCTGGGTGCCCAAGGGTTGTGTGAATTAATGGACTCAGTTGCAGAGTCTGACCCATTTCTGATCACTTCTATGGGGAGTATTGAAAAAAGCTAGTACTATGGAAAAGAGACATCAAAATATTTTTCATACAAGGAGATTGAATTGTGCTCTGTGAACCCGGGAGAATTTGGGATCTTCTCAGCTGAAAGAAATTCCTATCCTTGGAGCTTGAAAGGATTGTGAGTTGGTTTGAATTTGGGGTGGTATTTTTTTTTTTTTTGTCAAATATTTGAACATTGTCAAAATACCCTTTTGGACACTTGCAAAGGAAAATATTTGGAATTTTATTAACCTATATTTTTGCTTTGAAATTTGAATACATTTGTACTTAAAAACCAATATAAGAAAAGGTCAAATTTTAGAGCTGTTAAAACAAAATTCTTCATTTGAGGTGTACTGATGTATTTTTTATTTCAGTTTACAAACATATTTGAGGTTTTGAGTTTTCATCCCTCGCTGGGATGAAAATAATGAAGAAAATAGCATTCATGCAGTTTCTTAACACCTCTATGCATGACACATTACTGCAAATTAATTCACCTGAAGTATCCATGCTTTATAGAAAACAAAGGTGTTTTTTTCATGAAAGGTTTTCTCTTGAATAGCTTCATTTTCCCCTCTGGCATACATTCCTTCACTCCCCTGTCCTTCAAGTCTGATAGATAGCAAATGTGTTGCCCTCCAGGACTTTCAATATGGCACATGCTCTTAAGAGAACTCAAGTAAGGGATGGCTTAAAAGAGGAGAAGAATTGTTTCATTTGTGGTGTTGTCTGGTTTTATGATCTTGCTGTAAGTTTAGGCCTGACTTCTTTGTCCATTTGATTATTTTTTAAACATATTAGAGAAAGAGAGAGAAAGAGGTACCACTGGGTATTGCTTTATAATCTAAACAACATAATAGTATTTAATATGGAAAGTTACAGAGGAATAAATCACCTCTCTGGAATATTAATATTGAAGAGGAATGCCATAGAAGCATTTTAGGGCTGGCTACATCTGATGCAGATTCAGACGTGAATTTTGTATTTGTAGCCATTGTTAAAAAAGAGCAGATCTTGCCAAGATTTTTTGACATACTTAGCGTCAAACTTCGAAAGTCATCCTGTTGATTTACATCAAACTAATCATTTAGGTAAAACTAAGAGACGTGGTGGCAAGTACCAGTCCTGAAAATTAGGCCCTCTCCCATAGGAGAATGAAGCTGAAAGGTAGAAATCTTGACTATAAAAGTAGTTGATGACATTTTAAGCTCAGTGACTTCCCTGCACTTATTTAACTGTGACCGTTTCAATGTGACCATGCTCTAATATGATTATGGTCATTTATGTTGGTCTGATGCACTTGCAAGGAGTCAAAGCGTCTTCAGTGCTGTTCTCTTTTGGCCCCTGTCATGTGCTGACCCACATCAAAGCCTTGAACACGGGTGCCAAAAGCTCCAGACGCGATAAAGGGTATGTGGAAAATATGCAAATCATCCTCAGGAAGAAATTTCCATTTCTGTACCAGTAGTTTTCACTTTAATCCTTTTGCCTTGAAGATTTCATTTCCTTGGAAGAAGGGGGAGGAAGGGGATGGATAATCGCTCTCTAGTTCCATTTCTGTTGTTGCAGGGCCCTGATACTGAGATCCCATTTCTCAAGCTTTATTGACTTTGATAAAAGCCTTTGACTTGCTGAACTTGCTCTCACTTTAGGTACAGCTATAGAATTATGGATTTCTTGACAAAATAATTAATCTTTCTCTTTCTTGCTCTCTCTTTACGTATGTCTGGGAACCCAATAAGCTCGCTTATAAAATGTTTTTATGCAACTTCTATCTAAAAACAGTAACATTTTTTTTCTCGTAAACTTCCAGCAGAAATGGCCAAGATGACCTCTGCCTTGCCGTGCAAGATGCAAGAAGCTGTCACAAGTTCTGCCGTTGTACAAGTCACTCTGACCAACATCCTTGCAAGAGAGCTCAACAATGAGGCTAAGAAACAGATGGACAACTGGAATGAAATCTCTCTGTTGATAAAACAACTAAATGGAGAGGGACATATTACCCTGTGTACCCTGTAACAGTACCACTGTTACTTTATTTAGGGAACAACAATAAAAATTAATCCAATTTAGCGTTGAATTGTGAGATATAGTGAGACTGTTTCTCCACGACTTCAGTGCTGTATTTGATGACCATAGTATAACTGGACTTGGAAAGAAAGTAATACATTATGACCTTAATGTATTTATTATTTTTTTTATCATATTTTGAAAATCTGTTGGGACAGAATACTTTCTATTCTGGATATAAATACCTTTAGGCAGAAAAAAAATTGTACTGTAGTTGGAGAATTATGTAGTCATTTTAAAAACTTGGAAACTGGAGCCAAATTTCTTGACTCACATGGGAAATCTGTGGTAAAACCAAGAAATTTATATCTTGGTTAAATTCTATGACTCAGACATTTAAGGAAGCTACCACAATTTAACAAGTTTCTGTGGGTCAGCTGAGCTGTGGTTATTGTCTGTGTGTACATTTTCAGCCCACATGCAATGGAAGATAATTCAAGTTATCTTAACGCTCTTCATTGCAGTCTAAGTCGAGATAGAGGATCCCACACCAGCAGCAGACTAAGAGCATGCACAAGCCATGGCAAACTGGTTTGCTGTTTGTCCCTTCAGTCTGGTGAGCAGAGCATGAGACCATTTCTCCTTTCTTTTACCAGGTACCCCCAAGGGAGAGCTCCTAAACTCTCAAAGCAGGGAAAGAATGTCCTGATGGCTGCTGAGCCACGTGCAAAATAAAATATAAACTGATAATGCAACAGTGAAGTGATAAGAGTTTTCAGCAGTCTTTCTGGTTCGGTGTTCATGTTTTCCAGGCACGAACACTCTGGCCTTCAGAACTTGCAATAACTCCCTTTCCCTCCCCTTACACACACATGGGAAGACATTAGATATATGATGATATTATTGGTAAGTTCTTTCTTTTTTGCACTGAAGTTCTGAATAACATCACAAAAATTAGATTCAGGAATTCCAGAGAAGGGAATATCAATGAAAATTAATTACATGGATACAATGGGTTTACCTCTGAGTCCAGAGTTTCCCTTTTCACAAGGATCCAAATTTCAGTGCTTCAGGTGCCAAGGTTATTGATCACTATTAATCTCTTAAGTTCATCTGTTCTTCACAAGTGCACAAGTAGGAAAACAAGGAGCCAGCATCCATCAGTATTAGTGAAGGAGATAAGCTGTACCACGCTAACGAAATCAGAATATTGCAGGCTTTTGCTGAGGAACCAATTTCCCAGTCTTTGTCTCTCTAACACGCAGCCATCATTTTCGATGCCACATCAGATTGCCAAATCCAGCCACATCAGATTGTTTTCCCTCTCCACCCTCAGACACCTTTAGGGTGAACAAACCACAGCAAATGCTTCGACCTACACTGCCTGATCCCTTCCTCATCGCTATTTATCTGCCAACGTGTCTTCTGTTTATTTATTCATTTATTTCTTTCCTGAGCCCCTTTGGAGATTTGTGGTTGATGATGATTTGTTTGATGCAAAAAACCTTTGCAATGGGATTCTGCAGCAAATTTCATGTCACCAAGAGTATTAAAGGATGGAATGAAATCAGTCCTAAAAGGAGCCAAAGGCTGCTGTGGAAAGTAAAATTCTAGCTTTCTATTATATAGCTATAAAGTTATAATAAGAAAACAGAATTAAACCAATGAACAAAAAAATGTACTTTTGAAGAAGTCTTAAAAAATAAAACAAGGTCTTAACAGTAGTTTTTATAACCTAAACATAATAGTTAACTCTACTGAAGATTTATTTGGGCATTTTAACCTTTTCACTAACATTACAAATGACTGGATTGTACATTGCCTCTGAACCAGATAAAATACATAGTGATCTTATTTGTATTGGACACAATAACTTTTGCAGCACAGATCTAAAATATTATCCTCACAGCAATGACAGAACTTTATGTTTATTTCAAATTCTGGGTATAAGCAGACAGTTATAGGTCCTTATATGTGCAAACATCAGAAAGTAACGATCTAGGAGAGGAACAACTTTTAACTAACCCAGTGGCCACTCCTTGTTCTGGCATAATAAATGCATACGAAAAATGTCCCATAAACTATTCTTGTGATATAATCCTCATGCTTGCCATAAGATTTTTAATCCCACTGTAGAGCTAGTCACTTCCCAAGCTGTACAGAGCTCCCAGTTCTGTATTCGTACCCTATCTCTCTGGCTCTTTCTGATGGCCCACGATTGATGGGTCTGATGCAACAACAGAGTTGACTTGTCAGATCTTCACTCAATAATAAAAAACAGTAAGGAATTTTGTGTCATAACATACCTTCCTGTGTCCTAAGCAGTGGACATAAGCCTTGTGTTCACCTTACTTGCCATAGGTATTTCAAATGCTTGTGATGTCTTTGAACTACCACTAATTCATGGTCAGACACTCCTCCTGCAGACTTTGCTGCAGCATAATCATTTCTAGGGCAGAGCTGTGGCAGGCAGACAAGGGGCACCAATATCCAAATCCACTAGACTGAGATTTACCAAACACAGAATGTCAAAGTCCTAATTTCAGAGTTTTTCCCTGACGGACTGTCATATTAAAATGATAACACTGGGAAAACATTATAACATCCCAACAGTTACATTTAAAATGCATATTAAATTTACTATCAATTTAGGTGTGTGATTCTGCATATGTAAATAATAAAGTGATAAAGAAGTACCAAATCATTTTAATACATTGTAACTTCAGATTTAAGACACAGCTCTCCAAAGTTTAGAGGGTTTGGTTTTTTTCCTTCCTAAGTATCAAAGACTTGTCCAGTGTACCTTGCAGTAGGGCTAAGTGTGAATTTTTCCTGTGGCAGGAAGATACCTCCTGGATGGGGTGGTATTGCAGTCTTTTCAGGTAATTTGAAGTCACCGGAAAACTACTGTTCTTTTAATGTCTTGTTCATCATGTCTCATCGGAAAGTGCATTTCATTAGTTTGTACTCCCCATGGTTTTGTCTTGGGTTTGGTGGGAATGAACTAATTGGAAGCTTGGATGAAATAATCGTACTGCTCATTACCATGTTAGAAGGTTGAGTTTTTATCTGTTCGAGACATTTAACTTGTCTCACAATGTGTGGCTTGTCCTGGGGAAATAAGTCGATCCTAACAAAATCTCCAGCTATAGGCATGGAAAAGTCTCTACAATCCAATATTGAGTGTTGGACGAGGCTTCTGTTAAAGACTTCTGCGAGCTTCTTTACGAGCAGCTTAGCAATTTGATCTGTCAAGCTGATGGCTTAAGTATGGAGATGATGTGATGTGACCGAATTCCCACTCTCATATAAATAACATAGCTCTCTGCCAGTAAACTGGGATTGAAGTCTGAAATTAAATAGTTTGGGATGCTTTGGTTTCTGAAGTACTACATTGCTTGCCTTACAGTATCCCAGTAGTAATGTCTAGCAGTTCATCTATTTCCCAGATGTCTGAGTATTAGTCTACTTTGAATAACTTGGAATGAAATGGTCCCTTCCCTGTCCTGCTTCTGTTCATCTTCTGGGGAGGCTTTGTAATTTACGCATGTCTTCTTTTCTTGCTCTGTTTTTGCCCATGTGTCACCCATGCTAACCAGGTCTCTCATGTCCTTGGCAATATTTAGCCAGGATACTGGTTTCGTGGACTCCTGTTTTGTATTCCCCAGATAGCCTCTGCTTTCAGTGATCAGAGCGTTATAATTCAACTGACTCTATCTGAAATGGTACTGTGTATGCTTTATTCACATATCATGCTTCTTCCAGCGTTTCTGAGAGTTGACTTGGCCTTCTTCTGTGTGACTGTCAACTCTAACAGAATTGTACATCAACAGCTGGATATATTTCTTGGTAGATAATCATCAAATCTTTCACACACAAGCCAGCTTGGCTGAGGATTTCCATATCTTTTCATGTTTTCTTTAGTTTCCTCCAGTTGAGAATCTCATATGCTAGTTTATTTTCATATTTTCAATGTGCAGAGTTTTCTGGATGAGAAACCAACTTTATACATCTCATTTCATTACACGTGATACTGCAGGCTCAGTAGCATTCATTGAACTCACGCTGAAAATGGGGTTTAGCCATTTCGATTTCAAATGGTTCCCCTTCCCCAAAAAGAGCACACCTTCTTTGTGTCATGCACAGTAACATCCATGTAAGTCTTATCAGATGTCCCTCGGAGGCAATGATACCGTATGCCTCTTTCTCCATATCAGCTTCTCAGCATGGACAGCTGGCCAGCAGTTTTTTTGAGACACAAATTAGCTGAATCAAGTAACCATTTTATGGACCACCTTTATCCAGGTGGCATATCAAGAATTCAAAGACATTTGAGAAGCTTAGAAGATGCTTACTTTATCAATCCTAACAGTAATATAATTTTAATATATTTCTGAGAGATATTTGCTATAACAATTCTATATTTTAGGAAGCACTGGAAGCCATTGGAGCAGATGAAGTGTTCTATCTATCATTCCTCAACCAGTTACATCCTCATCTTAATTTTGTTTGTGTTAAATTTCAAATGTATTCGGTGACTCGTTCTTGCAAACAGATGGGGTTGTGATTGTGACCTGCCACAGCTTCTGTCACGCTGCCTCTGTGGGCTATGCAAGGATGTAGGTGGATTTACATACATACATAAGTGCTAAGCTAGAGACAGTGATGAGTGATTCAGAGCAACTCCCAGCCAGGGCTTCTAGTGCCTGTTTTCCTGTGCAGTCGTGGAAAGAAGCAGGAACCAACCTGTTGTATGAGCCTAACTGAGGTATGGCAATATTTCTCTGGTAAAGGTAAGGGAGTATTAATGTCATTACACTGCCAAAGACTTTGAGGAGGACCTATCTGCAACACTGGGTATAGCTTTACAACACTAACACTGCTCATGTAAGCGTGCATTTGCTTCTTGGACCCTCTGGCAACGCTTGTCAGTGAGATGATATCCCATTATTTCCTCCAGACAAAAGAAGGTAAAGAGACTAAGAGCTAAAACATACCCCCAAGGAGAGCTTTAGAAAAAGAAAATGGAAATGGATCCTGAATCCACAAAGCCAAGACTAGTCCCAAACAAGTCAGGGCACAGAAGATGAAAACAAAAACCTCAACCTGTGCCTGCTTAAATTTGCAAATAAGCAGGTCTAACTCATGGTGCACAAGAATGAGCTGTAAAAGGAAGACGTTTGCTGTGAGAAACTGAAGAGGTGTGCAAGCACAGAGAGGAAACGGAGCTGTCAAATTCAATACTACAGTCTAAAAGAGTTGAGAAGTCAGGGAATGGTGGGGTCAGTACTGTTTCTGAATAAGGACAAGGTTATAGATTTGCTATACTATCCTGGAAAAGTGAAAATTTTGAAGAGCTTGTGCTTAGGAATGAAGTAAAATCATTGGCAGTTGAAAAGCTGAGTGGCATAGAAAGAAGTGGAAGAGTAACCAGCTTGGGGCAACTCAAAGGAGAGAGAACAGCTCCCAGATGGAGAAGATTTAATTTAGGTGTTCATATGAAGGTGTATACATGTGAGTTAGGTGCCTGAGCAATCAGTACCTTAAACTGAAGTCAATGGAGAGGGAGTCAATACAGTCAATAGAGGCTGGTGTAAGATTCAGCTC
The DNA here is from genome assembly GCF_000737465.1 of Haliaeetus leucocephalus. Classification (NCBI taxonomy): domain Eukaryota; kingdom Metazoa; phylum Chordata; class Aves; order Accipitriformes; family Accipitridae; genus Haliaeetus; species Haliaeetus leucocephalus. The sequence goes on along the minus strand of NW_010973302.1, from coordinate 13,411 downwards.
ATCATATGGCTGCACTGGTTGCCTGAACGGTCTCTATTCAGCCCCACGTACTGATGAGGGGCTTGATTCAGTTACCAAAACACTGGCCTTCTGTGCCACCTGGGATGCCCTATATTATTTGAGACATGCCCTGGGGCTGGCAGATATGACCCAGGAACTATGGGAGATACATGCTCCTCTAGATCAAAAATTAGAGGCTATGCTATATTCTAAAAAATCTCAGGTGTCTGGTACCTACATTTTGTCAACTGAATTGGGCTTTGGTTTGTACAGAGATCACAGATACTTATCTCATTTGTACGCCTAAATGTAGGTGTCTCAATCTGCGAACTGAATGCCATCTTGAATAATCCATTATAATGACATTAATTTGAACTCTGGACTTCTCATGCAAGTGGGACTTGTACAAGTAGGAACATACAGAGATTGAAGCCTCACAACAGGATGCCTTTCTTATCAACTGGTGGGTGAGTCATAGAGCACAGTACAAGAGAGAGAGCAGAACAAAGACAATGTGTGAGGTGTATATGTCTGTGGCTTTGGAAAATAGAATTTGCATTTATACTGTCTGATTTATTTATTTAGAAAAGAACTATGAGATATGGGCACTCAAGGAGACAGAAGTAGGTAGGCAAGAACTAAATAATTAAGACAACCCAAAAATCAGGAGAAGGGAAAATGCTCAGATTGGTTTGGAAAAAAAAAAGGAAAAAAACCCCAAACAAAAAAAGACAGGAAATCATTGTCTACTCTTTTACCTATCAAAATATGCTTTAAAGGGAAGAAGTCACATTTTCTATGAGAAAATTTCAGATTTGCTGTAAAAGTTTGATTTTCCATAAGAAAACTAAAATAAGGAAAAATGAAAATTACTATATTTCCAGGACACTTCTGACATTTCTTTCTCCCTGTACAGGTCATTTATGGAAGGTTATTTCCACAAAATTAAAGATGACAATTGTGTGTGTGTGGTGGGGTGTCCCACACTGATTTGGGGAACTCCCCTCCTTTCTATAAGAATTAAAAATAAGGAGCTTGGTCTTGCAAAAAAAGGCCTTTTCTATTTCTCAGACAGCTTTACTGGTCAGTAATGTCATTCTGTTTTGCCAATGCTGTCATATGGTAACAAGTGAAGCTTGATTTATATTTATAATTATTATGTTGGGGAAGGACTGGTTAGATTCCCCAGTTCATAATGTTCCCTACCTGTGACATGTCCTGTCCCTTTGGCTTCTCTACAGCAGTTTTGAACGGGTTATTTTTAGTCTTATTATTTCTTGCTGTCTGTGCTTTCAAGTTTCCCTCTGACTTTAATTAAAGTGTCCTTAGGCTTGTGCATGTAAAAAGCTAACAAGTTCACCCAGTCAAGATCTCTCCTAATTACAATGCAAAGTAGGAGTTCAAGTGAGGAGAACATCAAACAGTTTTTATGTGACATATGAGAGCTTGACACTGTATTTTGACAGGCCTGTTGTAGAATACATGATGCCACTAAAATACATTAAAAAAGTAATATCCCAGCTTACACATCAGCCACAAAACAAGCCAATGGTGTAGAGAGCAAGCTGTACAACATGCCGTATAGAGCAAAAGACAGTGTTTGGCGTGTTAGATGTGTTATATAAACAGCGGTAAGATCCAAAATACGACGGCTTTCGGGTTTGCTTCTTACGTGTGATGGCGTTTACAGATGAACCAAATCTATGGGTTAGTTCTTCAGATCTAAGTGCCTACAACGTAGGTGCCTGATGAAAGATTTAGCAGCGGACCTTCACCATTAACAAACACGACCTGCCATAGTGTGAGCTAAACGGTGCAGCCTTCCTAGGCAGGAGCAGAGGGCAACCACGTTTTCTGTAGATGTGACAGAGAGAAGGCATAATACAACCTCATTACACTAGGAGTCTACGCACCAAAATACGTTCTTTTCATCCCAATTTCCCTTATGATCACTAGAAGCTGTAGGTCCCCCACTGCAGGTGCTTAGAAAGCCAGGCTGTGGACCCAGCATATGCCTTCCTCTTAGGCTGCAGTTCATCCACTCTAGGCTGAGACTAATCATGCCAAGAGGTTTCCTTTTTTCCCACTGCTTGCAAAAGGAGCCAAAGGTGACTGGCTTAGATGTCAACGCTGCAAGCCTCTTCACTTAGTCACATGAACCCCACCAGTGTACCAGTCTCTCCGTATTTTCTATGTCCTCTCTTAAAATTTTAGCTCTCCAGGTAAGCATATAGTATGTTAACTAGTTGAGGACGAAGACAAGCTGGGGCTGGGAGAAAGGAAGAAGGGAGGGTGGATATGATTAGTGTGTATTATCAGAGCCAAAACAAACAGGCAGTTTTTACCAAGAGCTCTTCTCTTTCCCCAGAACATTTGCTGCTGTTGCTAAAATTGGAATTTTCTTGGAAAAGACACTGTTTGGTTGAGGTCTTGAGCTATTGCAAATAAGATCAAGAAACAACACAAGACGTGCGAAGAAAACGTCAGTGAAAAGTATGAGGGGTTAATTTCCTGACCTTCAGCTCTAGTCATAACTCACCATCGTCAGCAATGCCGTGAGCACCCTGCAGTCAGAGCTGACACTAGGATAGCAGGAATGGGTGAGTCAAGTCCTGTGGGCGTGCGGATGACTGTACAGGACTCCCGCATGACAAGCAGCTTTTATTTCACTGTTCACGGTGCCACTCAGCACTCCGCAGTGACCTCTTCAGTTGCAAGATCAATACACTGAATGAGAAGAGGTGGAGAAAGGAGGAATGCAAGAGAGAGAAAGACCAGAAATGCATAGAGGGACAGGGAAGGGAAGGGAAGGAATGGGGTCTGCAATGTGAAAAGAGCACTAAGGTTTTTTTAATAGTTGCACAGTCAATCACACACCTTTTTGGTCAAGGGTGACACTTCTGGGAGATTCTCACAGCAACTCAGCTCCAATTTCTGCATTCCACTGTCAACGTGAATGCAGTGTTAACAACAAAATTATTTCATACCGTGTATTGCAGCTTAAATATTTAAAGCAGCCTAACTGCAGAGCATCTGAACTGCAAAACGGCCACTTCTCTGAGCAAAATTTAGGGCTGAACAGCAGAGGTATTCTGCATTGCCTCACAACTCAGGCCAAAAGGAGGCAACAGCCACCAAATTTTGCTTTCTGCTTATCTCCAGCTGAGAAAAGCAACAATTTCCTTAGAATTGGATGCAAGTACAAACTATGCTTGGAGGCAAAATAATGTGCAGACTAGAAACATAGTGTCTCATATCTTAGAACATCTTAGGCATCCATTATTAGAGCTGCATTTACCTAAACGTATTTTAGCGTGAATTGTCTTGTAAGGAGCGTATGTAGACAGTGTTGTAGTTATTGTAACAGCCACAGGGCCTCCCTGGATGGCATAGCACAACATACTGTACTTAATGTTGACACTGTTCAGTGAAACAATTATTACAATCAATTTGACTTCTAATGCGACTTCTCTTGTAAATCTCTGGGTCATTAACCTTAACAACATCAATGTACTGTCAGTATCCAATTTCACCAAATTAGTGTCCGAGGTAATAGGAGAAGGAATGTATTAATGTGTTATTGGTGACTAATAAAGACAGCAACCCTCTAATGTGCTATGAAGAACAGCTGAAGCATGCAAGGGAAGAGGAAGCAGACAAAGTCAGGGCAACAGATACATTTGGTGGTATATGTCAGGTCATCAAATTAGGTGTTAAACAGCTTAACCTCTTTATCACAGACTCAGAATGACCAGGGATGGGGCTGGGTCCATGGCATATGACAAATGAGCAATGCATGTCATTTTGGGCTGAGCAAAAGAGCCTGTCTTCACAAAGTAGCGCTCCATGTTCCAGCAGTTGAAGAGCAGCATCATGTAAAATCATGTGGTTGTATTAGAAAGAAGGGGGAAAAAACTCCTGATAATGAAAGTGTGTAATTTTTTTAGCCCCCATCGTGCTCCATAATGTAGCTTGCACTTCGGAGAACTCAGGTTATGCTGGGCTGATATAAATAGGCCTTTGCATCAGTGCCATCCAGTTTATCTTCCAGCTGGCAAGCTCTAAGTGACGTTTTCTGATATTGTTTAAGACGGCTCTTTACTGAGACGATAGGTGTCACAGCCCATCACGTCCACCACCGCGAAGGGAACGCTGAGTGCTCACAACCCAGCAGAAAGGGTGCACCGAGGCTCCGGAGGGAGCAACCCAGGGAGTGCTGGAAATCCCACTGACAGCCAAGCGTCAGGAGAAGCGCCGTGTTTGAAGTTGACTCCTGCCAGCTTGCATTAATGGAGAATGGTGTGGTGGGGGACCATGGCATGACACGGGCAGGATTTGGATCCCCTTTAATGCCCTGCAACGTTAGTCTTTACCTGTAATTACTGAAGGGGCAGAACATTCCTCTTCCAAGAAAAGCTGTATTCAGATGGTTGATATAGCACAGAACAACGCTTCAACAGACATCGCGCAATAATAATCAAGAAAAGCTACAGTAACATTTTTTTCATCCCACATTCCCCAAAATCTTTATAGGTTATAAACCAAAATTACCAATTCAACACCAAAACAGAAATCCTTTAAAATCAACCTTTCAGAGCAGCAGAAAGGGACATGAAGAATTAGTGACAAGTTTAATCATGAAGGCAACATTTCTTGAACAAATAGATTAGGTACTTCATTTAGGGATTGACAGGATCGCCGAGTTAATACCTTTTCCTATAGAAAAAGTGCTATAGGATTTTGAATTTATCCTATAATTAGGTTTTTTTCCTTAGGGCTGAAAAACGTCATTCTGTGTTCTGCTTGGGCATGGTCCCTGATGCTTAATTTCTATTCTGCAAATCTATACACACAGGTAAAGAAAATCAATAATAATAAAGTAATCCCTATATTTTGGGAAAGCAGATACTACATGTATAAAAATACAAACAAAAAACTTCAGCAAGTTTTATATTACTGAGAACTTTTGTCCTGCACAGCTGATCAAACTCCATGGTTATTTATTTGCTAAAAATTCCAATTTTCTCCCATCGTGAAAACCTGATGAAACGTGTAATTGAAAACTCATAATGAATGAAATTTTAACCATCTCTACTGTCTAAAAAAATGCCTCAAAAACTCTGCTGTGATAGCCTGATACCAAACCTATCAAATAGTTTCCAATACTATTGATGAATTCTGGATGAAGCTTTTGTACATGGTCAAGCTTATCATTAGTCTCACCAAATGAGATTAGTTTCACCTAACTTCAGCCACCTAACAGGTTAGGTGTCTAAACTGAGATAGCTAAATGATCATCCTCTATAACCAATAGCTTAAGATAAATCCCCTGGGGTAGGGGGGAAGGAAAGAAGGGATCGTTGTTACCTGAGGTAGGTAAATAGCCTGGGAGAAAGAACCAGCGTTTGCTGGTATCTCTCCGTATTGATGGAAGAAGGAACTAAGATGAATAGTTCAAAGCTGATTAGATCTTTGGCTTTTGTATGACTAAATACAGCTGTGAGACGAGTCATACTTCTTCTGATCAAATAGCTTGTGAGGTGGGGCAGTGGCATGTCATGGAGTGCTCCGGTGACAGGCAGAAAAAAGTATTTGTACCTAATTAAAAATATTATAGAAAGGGGAATAAAAGGTGGGACTTACTTTCTTGTTTTACTGTGCTGCCATGCGTTATCATTTTGATTTTCTCCCTCTCCTGGATGCCAAAGTAGCATGGACTTTACCTTATCTTCATCTTTCTTTCCTTGCCTTTTTTAATGCTACAAGAACACGGAGTTTGACACTTGTATTGTTTTGCCTTGGGCTGTGTCTGCAAGAGAAAATGGAGGCAATAGCTCTACTTTCAGCAACGGGTAGCCTAAGAACTTTTTTTATTCAGGAGGATCTGATGAGGGAGGAAGTTTTTATTTCTCCAGGCCATTTCCATGGCATGAATTATGAATATCATGGAAATGTGGCTATTACGCATTTGAGAACGTGTTACTGCATAAGACCCACAAGTGAAGAGGGGGGAGAGGGAAGATGATACTCGGTTTTAAATTATGTGAAGAAACAGAGTGAATTTTCAGCATGTGTGCAGATTATCATTTTGGTTTGTATTCCTATCATTTAGACAAAACAATGCTGTTTCTTTCAATAAAAATATACCGGACATTTTACATATGGATTAATTGGTATGCCAGATGTCATAAATAATACCTAATATTTGATAGCACTTTCCTTGAATGTAATACTTTATGAACATTGGGTGGCATTGTCTCTTGAGATTCAGCCTCTTTGCATCACTCAGGAGCTGCAAAAAGACCTGAAACCATTAGAAACAGCCAAATAATGCAAACCAGCAGATTCCCATATGCCAGTCTAAACTGGCATAAACCAACACTGCTGTTGAAAGAGGTAGTCACGTCTCCCCCCATGTATTCCTACCCAGGCCGTACAATCCAGCCAACAAAAACCCAAGCATTGAATGGATTAGTTTTAATCAGCTCCCTTAACCTGTTCGGCGTGTGGTTGCACAATGCTTGTGTTGGCCTATGAAAGGAGGTGCCATAGGGACAGAGGAGGACGAGGATCACTCTTTAATTGCTGCCTTAGCTTGGCGTTGAACACGAAACTATGGCCGAGGATCACATCACCTACAGAGAGAGATCCACCAATAGTGGGCACTACACTTCCACCTATATCGTATGGGTTGTGCATGGGGAAGCAGCTGTAACTGAGCGTTTCCATCGAGTATATTGGCCAAGTATCTGCGAGTTTGTTGTCTGTTCAGCAGAGAAGTGGACTCTCCCAGTACTGAATCTTCAAGGCCAAGAAGGGCTGCTTTACTGAAAGAACTACATTAGTCAACACAAATTATTGGACTCCATGAAGCAGTAACTGAATACATTTTTTATTGCCTACGTTATGCCAGAGGTCAGACTCAATGAGATAATCCTCCTTTATGGCCTTAAAGTGTATAAAAACAGATAAAATTAATCTAGAGGACACTCTTGTGTCTGTAGATACCTAGCAAGATATCTGCTCTATCTGACTTTTGGTATTTGGGGTCATTTTAATTCATGGGCTCTTATTTCTCTTCCATTATTGGATTTTCTGTCCTTGCAGCTTCCAGCCTTTATGGGCTCATAGGCAGAAGTAGTGAGTGAGTAATGTGAGCAGCATCTTTCTTTCCTCTCCCTGCCAACCTGGACCACAGCCACAGCCTCCTTAGTTTTAAGGGGTTTTAATTTTCCATGGCCATGAGGAAAATCAGAACATCTCCTGGGCAGGATAGAGTCTGCAACTCACTCGTCAGAGGCCATTGCTCTAATACATGGCTTTTCTGGAAGAAGGGTCACATGTTGGTGTCAAGCCTATCTTTCCTTTCCTGGACTAATAAGGAGGAGGATTTTTCATCTTCTTCATGGTTTAAAGAAGGAGAAGTCTGAAGGGTCAGTTCTGAGACAACGACAGTGTCCCAGGAAAAAGGTTGAGGACCAGTGCTGTGATACTTTTCATGTTATTTCTCTTTCCACCCAGAAGAAAACTTGTTTACTCATAACGTGTATTCTTTTTTAATGTGGACTGAATGGGACATTTTGTTGTATACTTGCGCCTCATCATAGTAGCATGCCAATAATAATGCTTCCTGACAGGTATTAGTGAATTTTTCTTTCCAGCTCCCAGGAGACATGAACAAGTGCTATTCTTGGTTTTTTGGATGGAAATCAAGGAATAAGTGTCTTGCCTCCTAATACACATTAAGTCAGTCACAGAGTTGGGAACCAAACATACGTGAACTTGACTCCCTGTCTGGATCTGTAATCAAAGCACCAACTGTCAGTAAATTAAAATCTTAATAATACCAATATATGTGAAAAACATACATGTCTGAAGATGGATGAAGCAAAATCTATCTGGAAGTTTCTACAATACTTTCTTTTTTCTTTTTTTTTTTTTTTAATTTTAAATCTTTCCACCAGAAATGCATGACCATTTCCCAAGTACAAAAAGAAATGTGGACAGTCAAAGAATACCAACTCATAGAAACAAACGGGAGGGGAATCTTGGCTCTCAATTACACAGATCCTTTGTCACAGCTCAAGTGTGTTCTTTTGGCCTGCGAGTGAGATGGTTTTCTTACTCAGTCAGGCACTGGCAGAGTTTTTATCTTCATCACTTTAATGGAGCATGTCCATTACTCGATGAGTTAATTTCAGAAAGGGGGCCAAGTTTGGAAGGATTAACTGCCAGCTAAAGAAACAAAGCTTTCATGATCTCCTGCCTATCTTGCTCGGGGGGGAAATTGATGCAGCTTTCTATGTGTGTGCTCATTTCCAAGTGCCTTCATGAGACATGGCGTGACAAAGGCTGCCAAGTGTTTAGCACAATAAATGGAACCACATTTTAAACACAATAAAAACCTAATGAAACCAGCCTCTTTTTAAAGCCACCCACCTTTAGCACAACACATTAGAGGCTTTGTAATAGAAAAGCAAAAGGAAACAATAAAAGAATTTCTTTATATTAACCCCTCCCCCCAACCCTCTATATAGGTGTACAAACACGGGACCCTTAGTGGAAATAAAAAGACCAGAAGATTTAAAATTATTGCTTAAAAGGCAGCAGTGGCAGAAGAAGAGGTGCGCTCAAGGGAAGCAGTCTCCACGGTGGGGCTGAAGATTTTAGGGAAGGAGCAGGCAACACCTGAAGGTGAGCTGTACCCCTAGAAGAAACGTGGAGAGTCAGATTGATGATCACCACATTGGGCACTGAAGCCAATATTAAATGCTTATGAAGCTTTTTTCTTCGGCAAGAAGTCAGACAAAGCTTCTCCCTCAGGCCACAGTTTGGACTGGTCCAGCCTAGCCTAGCAAAGGAGATGGCTGAAGACCAGGGAGAAAAAGAAATGGTCATGTATTTCTGGTGGCAAGATCATTCCACCGTTTCTGTGACTGTAAGGACGATTCGGAGATGCTGTCTTCTTCCAGAATGCACAAATTTCTTCTCTCCCAACATAGCCTGGTGTGCGGACAGGGTAAGAGGTGAGAGAAGCAGCAGGAGGGGAATGTGCCCTTGAAGGGGGCTTTTCTGAGAGTATTTGTGGTCTCTGGGTGGCACATCCTTGGCTTTAGCACAGCTGTGCTGGTTAGTTATTGAGCCACAGCCCAGGGGAGCAGCACTCCTGATGCTCATAGTTTTCCCCCAAAATGAGGGACGGGAAGTTCCCAAGAGCTGTGATGGAGTAGAAAAATTAAACAGTTTCAGTATGTGTTTTCCTCCAGGTAGAATTGCCTGATCTCCAATTCAAGATGCTAGAAATGTTAAAACTGAGGACTGGTACACATATTATTGGGAGGTTTTTTTATGTTACTGGTTCAGACAGCAACAAAGACATTTCAGTTCTCTGAAAGCAAGTGTTTTTCAGCTTAAATGTATATATATGTGTATATTTAGAAGAAGATAAGATTGATACACTTCTCTGGTCTTACCTTCAGCTAAAGGGGAAGGAGGGATCTTGCTGGGAGCGATACATTTGTCTTTATCTTCTACTAGTGAAAGGTTTCCCAGGGAAACTTATAAGCAATTTTGTAAGTTAAAATGGCTCCAGTGCATCTCTAACATAACACTGATGGCCCAGATTGGAGAGCCATAAATGGCTTCTTCCTTTCTTCCACATGTCCAAAAAAAGTGCAGAGAAGCGTGAGGCACCTCTAAAAGCTTTGAAACTTATGTGGCTTCTAAAAAGTAATATTTCTCTAGAATATGGCACAGAATTGCATGGTGTAGAAATGGCTTCATGTATTCATAGCATAGAAATGGAAAAGGTTTTAAAGCTGCCTCCCCTACACCTCACTCCCAGTGGGTACAAGAAGGCAGATCAGGCCAGTGGATGTACTCTGGCACTCTCCTCTCCCTTGATAATTTCTTTTTAAGACTGGCTTTGGAGCTCAGAAAGCAGAAGAAAGTCTTGCTCCATTTGGGTGTCATTCAAGTTTTTCTTTGTATCATATGCAAAAAATATTAGTCAAATAAAATGTAAGCCTATCTGACTCCTAACCGGAAGATATGATGATGATATTATCTGCTTCTTTTCTTTTCTTTTCTTTTTTTTTCTTTTGTGGTGACCTTTTTTTGTGTGGCCTGAGGGAAATAGTGAGTAGTTAGCTCTCCACAGAAGCTTGTGATACATCAAAAGTTCCCAGACTGACACGGAGCTTCAGTCACATTCCTTTTGGTTTAGTGACAATGTCATTTTTTTGTTGTTGTTGAGGTAGCTTTAGCTTTATTCTTTTCAGAAGAACCAATTTCTTGGAAAGGAGTGGATTGAATATAAATCAGTGTCCTGAAGCAGCCTGCAAATTTTCCAGACATCTAGTCTGACACTTTTAGGTCCCCGGGTGTCATCTCTAAGGAGAAAACTAGCAGTAAAGATGCCTGCAGTTTGTAAACAATGGCAAGAAGAACATCCTGACAGGAGGCTGTAATGTGGTCTTTTTTCTCTTAGTTATTTACTTGCTGAAGAGTGAGATTTTTTCCTCCGGCCCCTTCCATGACAGAAGGATCCCGCTCTCCGCGCTGCAATAGCATTCAACACTTGCCATTTCCACGGAGATCTGCCTCCACGAAGGGTGCAAAGAGAAGCCCTTGGGGCTGCTGCCTTGGCACGCTCCCCTGCAAGTGGGACCCACAGAGACGTAGCCCCACGTAACACGATTTGGCAGTTCCCGCGCCATTTCAAGGGAGCAGCAGCGTTACACCTCAGGGTCTCCAAATCGCAAAGAAGATCAGATGCTTTCCAACCTGTGGTTAACGTAAGGCATCCACGAATGATCTAGTCCGAGCCAGAAAGTAAAGAAGTCAGGACAGTGATGGTTTCATTGAAAAAACCCAAGGGTAGAGACTTTCCCTCAAGGCTGGAGACAGTCGTGTGTGTGGCCTTGCTGTTTGCCAGGGAGATCCCAGCACCGACTATGCCGTGTAATTCTGCCTCCAGAAGATAAAGGAGGGCAATATCCAGTCTGTGCCCTCAGCTGGAAGAGGTATGGATGCAAAGACACAATCTGATATATCACTAACCATGAAATGTGCTTGTTTTCGAAGAATAAGGAGGGTTTGTGAGTTGCTGAATGAGCTATTCCTTCAGCTTTCAGCCACTATCTTTAACTAGCTTTAACAGACCATGGAGTTTGCTTACAAATATTTCAACATAAGGCTTTTCAGTTGTTATGAAATGAGTCAAATGTGACTAGATAGAGCCAGCTGTCATGCAAGCTTCTCCCCATACTTTTGCCAGGCTGTCGCTATGTGCAGTACCTATATACCACCATATAGCATGTAGGCTGTTACAGCTTTGTATAACAAGGCTGAAGATATGAGCTGGCTCGGAATGTCTTTAGTCTTGAGGCTCATATATAAGGTCCCAAATATAGGAGATGCCAATTAATCATCACCTTAAAGAAGACATGTTGTGCTGATAAATAGATGGCATTACTAACAGCTCCCGAATATCCCTTTACTGTTTCTGTAATAAATGTGTGTGTTCAGAGGGTGTTTGGTTAATGGAATCAAACATCCACATTCTCTGAGGCTAAGAAATTACATTGCCTTATATCACTTTGAAGACTTTTTACAGACCTGTTCATTTAAGGAACCTCACCAACAACTATGTGGGGTGATCAGCAAAGGGCAACCCATCTGCCCCAAACCTGGACTTCCTTTAACGGATCTTATTTTTAATGGTTTCTTCTCCTCCGTTTGTTTCTGAGATTGTAAATTCAGGTTCCATCTATGCTTAAAAACACCATGAAAGGACCTTCACTTTTAAGGTGAAAAAGAGATTGGTAGAAACACAAATTTTGACTTTTAGGCTGTCACCACCAGTCTCACTAACTAGTGAAACAGCATAAACACAGTGGTGAGGGAAGGCAATACTTTCCACTTTCTGAAAGGAGAAGATTTAGTAGTCAGCTTTAGATTTTACTCTCAACGTTCAATTAATATTTTCTGCCTTGTCTGACCAAAATAAAGAAATGGTCCTTTCAATAGGCATCCCTGAGATCTCCCTGAAGGCCCTTAGGAGAAGCAAGGCCACTTGGCTGTATGTGAGAACATTGAGGGTGACACTAGTATCATACCAGAGCTGGTACAGCTCAAGGTTGGAAGAGGTCTGCCCATCCTCTGCCCTCCAGCCTGCTTCATGTGACTGTCCCCGGTTATTACCAGGGCTATGTTATCACTACCTGATGACCGTGAGATGGTTCTGAAGTGAAAAACGCTCTGGAGAAGTTTGGTTTTCTCCGTTCCTCTCTCATTGGGCAGGTGTCACATCCCCAAAAACCAGCACCAAGAGCTGACCCGTTGCCTGCCTGCCTTTGCACAAGAGGCCAGAGGAAAAGGAATGTGGAGACCAAGTGATCATCCCCCACGGAAGGGTTGAGGACACTTTGGTTGGGGGCCGGCCAAGCCAGGCAGGCTGGTGAGAGTCAGCGTGGTTTTTGCCTCTGATAAGTCCCTGTACGTTCTTTTGGGTAAACTTAGGACTTCAAGGTCCAGAGCTGCCAGTGGAGCATCTTTCATCAGCACAGAAAAAAAATCCCCTCGCTTCCGTCACCTGCCACTTCCCAACGAACCTCTGAAACCTGCTGAAACTTTTATAGCAGCTTCCTGCTTGATCCTGAACACCGGCGATATACTTAATACACTGTTCAGGTAGAGTGGGCCAAATCGCCTGCTGGTGTAAACCAGAGGCAACATTTTACATTGCATTCCATTTACATTAACCTCTGTGAACGTGCCCCAACAGGAGACTTGGCCCTTTAGCCTCAGGAGCTTTTAAAGAACACACATTAATGAAAATAAAATAAGACAACAGCGACATGAAAGTGCACGCAGACTTGCAGATTTCAAATTCTTTCTTACCCCAAACAGAGCACAAAAGGAAAGATAAATGGCATTTTGTTGCAAGCAGAGAGCAGATGATAAAAGTATAGGTTTCATGATCTAATGTGAGAAAATGTTTATTTTCTTTGCCTGGGGAAAAGAAAATAAGGTGAATCCAGCTAACTAACAACTCAGCCGTTTTTTTCTATACTCAGTTGCCCCCACCTGATTGCATTATGGCAAGACTGGCTCACATCAGGGAAACTATTTGTTCCCTGGTACAGCTTCACGGCAGGAGGGCAGGTTGAAGATGTTGTTGTTGTTTTCTTTTCTTCTCCTCTAAGGTACCTCCTTCTGGTGTACTAGCTTGGTGCTGCTCTTTTTGTGTATGTGGGATTTCAGCTCCCTGCTCTGCGCTCCATGTTGGATGTCTCTAATGAGATCGTTTGGACTTGGATTTCAGTTGGCAGTGGTGACCCCCAAGTACAAAGGTCTGAAGGAAAAATAGGATTGCTGAATCTTTTTTCTTTCTTTTTTTTTTTTTTTT